>NC_137595.1:5411200-5936277 GCF_963210335.1 Falco punctatus
ATAGAGATGAAGCACATTTTTGTAAAGCATGTAGCATATTATGTTGCTTATAAAGAATAAGTGAATAAGTTTACTTATCTGTAAGCATCGGCCATAACAGTACTGAGTTATAAACTCTAGTATGGCGTAATGATATGTATTTCTACCACCCTTTAGAACAGTGGACTACGCTCTTGATTTACTTTAGCTGAAATATTTCTCTTTCAGTACAACTTTAACATTGTGATTCAGTTAAAAATCATGCTCAGACTATTTTCCAGTGTTTCGTTGCTGATTTGTCAGAAGAATCTTCTTAGTGCCTCAGCACAATTTACATTTGGAACTTTTTTTAAATGTGAAGACAAAAATTTGAGGTTTTCTTGTATTTCCCAGTAACGGGTTGCAGTAATCACCTTGGCTTACCCTGCATTCCTTCCTCAGGCTAAGTTCCCATGGAAGTGTGACTTTGATGGAAATAATGAGTAAAGAGTGCTGAACAGGACCCATTGTGATTAGACACATGTTTTGAAAGACTTCTAGGAATGATAAACTGTACAGTCACAGTATTGCTATTTTATATTTAAGAAAGACCAATGTGATTTGGGGCCTTCTAAAAGAGCAAAACAGATAATTAGAAGTATATTCTCTTGGAGTTTTCCTGAAAGCACATTCTTGTCTACTTCTGTCATGCCCCAAAAATGTAAAATACATAGATAGAAACCAAATGAAAACTTCTACAGGGAGAACCTTTTTTGTTAATGTAGGATGAAGTCTTCTGAGAATTCACAGGAAATATAGTGGGTTAAAGATTAAAAAGCTAGCAATGTTACAAACAAGTAAAAGGTCAAACAGGGCCACCACGGACACAGACATTGAATAATTCAGGGGTTTGCTGTGTGTGTCACCTGCGGAGCTTCAGGAGTTGAAAAGGTGCAGAATCATGTCTTGCTGAACCATGGTAATGGTATGGATTATGAAAGAGTAATCTTACCATGGTGTTAATTAACTAGCACCAAGTAAACCAGCTCAGTGCTTATGACTTTATGAAGCTGGTAGAAGGAAGAATGAAATACGTGGTTTTGTGCACCACTCAGCAGTCCAGCCTTAGCTGTACATCCTACACCGGAGTGCACGGGTGGGTTTATAAACCTAAATCAGACACTTAATACTGTTTTTTTACTTTGTTTGTATGAAAATTGGTTTTCTCTGTGGAGCATGAGATGGAGGACATTAAATAGCAGTTGGGAGTGAAACTTAGCACTAGGCAGCCACTGGATAAGTGGTTGGGAGTGACAGTGATTCTCTCTAAGGAATTACGTGCAGGGTGTCACCTGCTGGCTGCAGCACAAAGGAGCCCCACAAGGAGACTGATAGGAAATAAAAAGCATACAATTAGGAAATACAAAAGTGAAAATTACTTTGAAACTCAGTAGGGGTGCACAGCAATCCACTGTTCAGAAGCAGATGAAAACTACCTAGGTCAGAATCGACTCGTCCCAAGTTCCACATAGTGCTACAGATAACGAGTCCATTGCCAGTGAATCAGTCAGTGCAAAACCAACTACTTAAAGTGTCAGAACTGTCAAGGACAGTTTGACTCATCTGATGACAGTGTTGAACCCATGTCACTTAGAGGCAATCAACAAATTAAGTTTGAAATCTCAAAAAGATTATCTCAATTTGAGAGACGACATTTGAATCAATACGCTTTTGGATCTTCTAGTAAAAGAGGGATGTACGTTGATTCAAGTTTACAAGCTGTAGACAATGGTCTGTTAAAGCAATTATAGTCACACATCAGGCTGGTTGGAAATCGATATCTGCAAATGTAAGATACTTGCATTTTTTTTTTCTGCACAGGTCTATTTGAAATAAACTAATAATTTTCCACTCCAGGCTTTGAGTTACTGCTGTTTAAAATGCACTTTATAGTCTACATTCAGAATCAGGTAATATGAAAAATAGCCTAGGAAAAAATGAATGCCAGACATTGATTGAAATTACTGTCATGTACACCATGGGAAAGAACTTAAATATTCTGTGAAATGCTTGACTTACTGTCACTTGTCTTTACTTAGCTTTCAGGTAGATTTCAAGTGCGTCAGTACAGTGATGCTAGCTTATTGTAGATTGACTTAGCCACAATTTCAACAATCTTGACGGACTATTTTGTTTCTTTTAGTCCTTTCTCAGAGTAATTTTAAAGAAACACTAATTAAAGCTTTTCTATTGAATAATACATGTGCTTCACCCTCCAAAGTTTAGCTTAAGGGACTCACATTGACAAAAATACATTATGCTCCTTTCACTTAATTTCATTAGTGGAACTTCTCTGACTTTGTGGGAACATACAGATTTTCCTCCAGAGCATGTTAAAGCACAGAACGATTAACAGAGCATTAGAAGTAACCACAGCCCAGGAATAATGTCAGTTACCCCTATGGCAGTATGCAAGTTCCAGGGCAATTTGTAGATGTTCTGTTCAATGGTGTATAAAATAGGGATGCACTGCATTGTACTTGAGGCACTTTCTTTAGAACTCCAGCCAAGTCTGAAACACTAAATAATTCAGACTTTCATTTTCTCATTTACCTAGTATACTTTATGCGCTGTATCGATAACAGAAGAACGTCAACATAAAAGTCAATTATTTTTTTTTATGTAAACCTAGAAGAGATGGTTTGATTCTTGTGTTTATTCTACTGAAAATCAAAGGAAGTTCTAGTGAAATCAAGAGGGTTTTACTGGTGTAAAATTAGGTTAAGGAAGAGGAGAATCATGCCCTCACAAACCGCTAAGAGGCAAGGGGTGACAGCAGAAAAGCATTGGTATTCTGCTGTGAAGCTAAGCTTCCTGCAATAATGAGTGCATAGCAGAGGCCAAACAGAAAGCAATACATTTGGGTTCAACATCACATTCACCTTTTGTGGTCTGAGAGCACATGGGAACAAAAGGAAATATGAGCAGTGATTTCAAATATTTCTTGTTATCCTTTTATTTCTTTACTGCTTTCTATTCCTTTCTGTCAGTTATCAGTGATCATCATTTTAAAACCACTTGTAGTTCTGGGAACAGTTCGTACTCTTTTGTTGAAGCATTTATGATTGTCAGTAAAACTTTTCAGGCTATCATTTTATTTAATATAAGCCAGCCTTATTCTCTTTCAGGCTACTAGAAGCATTTTCCTTTTTCATCAGCCAGTCAAGTTGCATGGCTTCGCTGTGTTGTGTGAAGTTTTGAATTAATGTTCTGAATTACATTGCACTCACTCTCATTTTAGGACAGATCTTGCACAACCTTGGTGTTGTATATCTACTTGCTATATGCAGGCAATTTGCTAACATCGATAGGAATTCATAGATATGTCATATTATTAGTACTTTTCTTGTGTGTGCGTGCCAGGTCTGATGAAATGAACAAATACAAAAAGCCGTTGACAATTATTGATCTTAATGTATGTTCTGTCTAGTGCAATTCACAAAATTCTCATTACACAAATACGAACTAACAATAATGCAGATTCTTTTTAAACAGCAGGGAACTATTCTGCTAAATAAATGTTCAGTTTAAAATGTTAATAAAAATTAATTGATAAAACCTAAAATTGGCTGAAATGCTGCCAGTACTGAGTTACTTCTCTACAGTGAGTATCTTCAGTTGTACAAGTGCTATTTTACAGTTTGGAAAATACAGCTTCAGACCTTTGCAGTAGTGTCATGACTTTCCTCACTAGGTCACCCACTCATCCTCTTCCTGGTTCTCTGATGATTTCTTTATTGTGTTATCCCAACAGAATATCATCTCCTCTTCTATCCTCTGCTACTCTCTCAGTCCATTTTCATCATTGTCCTGTCCTTATTTCATTCTCTTGTCTCCCTCTAGATAATATATCTGAATATGATGAGTTTAAAGGCCATCACGGTACTGATGATCCACAATTATACACCCTTAGCCTACATCAGATATCTCCTGTAGACACTGAACTGCCAGAATTACACCTCTGATGATTTTTTCTAGCCTTGACTGCTTCTGGTTTTTGCTGCATTGAATCCAAAACCACAGACTTTGAGGATGGGATACCAAGACTAAGCACAAACAGTGGAGTACTAACCCAAACACAAGCTAATGCTTTCCCTTTGAAGTAAACAAAATACTTGCATATGTAGCAATACAAGCTGCTGGGGAGATTGGTTCTTTGTATCTTAATGTGAAATAAGGGAGCAGCAGAACTAGTGGTTTGTTTTGTTTCGGGCTTGCATCCAAAGTTTAAAGACAAGGCTACCTATGTTACCTGGTTGTTACACGATGACTTGAGTGTGTAAGCCCTATACAACAACTAGTCAATGTTTCACAACAGGTTCCTTTTTTTATTGCTCTTCTTCAAGATGAGAAATTTCTCCGACAGGAGAATTTTATTTTTACCAATACTCTTTAGGATACAGCTTTCTGATAGCATAACTAATAGTTTCATTAACACAATTAAGCCATACATGCAACCTTGGTTTTGGGTTTTTGTTATGCCCTGAAGAGAGTTGCTTTCCAGGTTGCCTTCCATGTTTATCCACAAGTGGTCATCTACATTTCTATTTCTGTGGCTTCTGGTTTCATCCTGTGGCTGCATCTTTAAGATGGTAACATATCCAAACTTGCAGCTACTCTATCATTGCTGTTGTAACAGTATTCCTGTTACTCTGTGATCTTTCTTTTGATGGTTATAGGTTAGTCTTCTAACTTATTCTGAGCTTTCTTACCTGGAAAAACAACTAAAAAGGAGGTTTTCCCCATGCAGTCTGTCTAGTAGGTCTCTCCCCCTCCGTTCCCCTGAAATCTACCCATTTAAAACCACAAAATCTTTCTAATCACTATCTTAATCATAGTAAACTTGATTGAAATATTTTTGTTTACTTGACACAGAATAAACTGTTAGACATAAAATGCACTAGCCACTGTAAAGGTATCATCTAAAAAGGGCTATTTTTTATTGAATTCCTGCCCTTCCTTTTCATCTTCACCCAAATCCGTTTTCCTGTTGAATTAAAAATAATAAAAAACCCCAAAACAGATGTCTCAGGATTAGAATGCTGAAGGGTTGTTTTTTTTTTGCTTTATTTCTTGATTAAAAAAAAAAAAAAAAAAAAGAGCAATAGATTATAATCAACATTGTTTATTTCACTGCTTGACTTCCTAAATACTAGTGACTGGATTATGAGCTTTTCTGTGGATAATCAGAAAAGGCCAAGAATTGCCTATTTTGAAAATCCTTTCTAACTGGGGGTAGGAATCTGTATCTAGCAAAACTGATGGCAGCTTTTAATTCCTGATTAGTGCCAGTTGAAAAGCTGGGGAAATTAACTGACCAGACAGTAATCAGAAAGCAGAGAGTGACAAAGACTGGGAATGTTTGATGGCTACACTTTGATTATTAGCCTGACAGTGGAGACCTTGTTGCAATACTCACAGAAGACAAGAATTTTAACTGTAAAGTGGAGTAATACAACTAGAAAATAGTTGAAGCAACTTGTATATAATAATAATAAGGCTTTTTTATGCTACTTATGTAATAACATATAATGGAATGAGCTGTCACAACACCAGAATGGTCAGTTCTCACTTTGAAGAGCACTTAGATTCTTAACCTTAAGCATATGTTTAAATGCTTGTCTTGGTTACCCTTGCATCTCAGATTAACACCTAAATGCTTAAAAATGTGAATGCTCTCTGCTTCTTCACACTGTGTACTCTCAAAGGAGAAGAGTGACTACCTAGAGGTGTCCTTAGAACAAAAAACTTAGCTGTTTTTCTCTACCTTTCTGAAAGGACTGAGTCCTGCTCATAAAGTGCAGGAGATACTAAATCCTTAGATTATTTTTCCCTTTAAATTTTCTGTGTTTATGCTTCCACATGCCAAGCAGGTTCCTACCAGGCTGAATTTCATAGCCATACTTGTTCTAGATGAGCTGTTAATGCTAGGTTCCTTGGTGTAACAGTCATGTCTGGAAAAAATAATTCATTAGATCCTTAGAGGTGTTAAAAAATACAATATTTTTATCTCTGAACTGTAAAAAAAGATTTAGCAACATAGTTAAGAATGCATAGTGTTTTAGGAAGCTTTGTTAACATCTGGTAAAGTGCTATGTATGGTTTGAGTGGTTTTGTTCGTTGGCTTGTTTTGTGAAGTCTCATTACACCTGCTCACTATGTGTATGAATGAAGGAACTCCTAGTTAGGAAGCCTAGAGGTTTTACAAGAATTAGTTTCTAATATGTCACACAGTTCGTGGTTGCTGTATTAAGTATGATTGAATAATGTCAGTTAATCTGAAATGCTGTGATCCACCATTGCTCCTTTAGCACCCAGGAATACTTTAACTATCTTGACATGTAATTGTAGATTCATAGAATCATTTAGGTTGGAAAAGACCTCTGAGATCATTAAGTCCAACCATTAACCCAGCACTGCCAAGCCCATCACTAAACCGTGTCCCTAAGCACCACATCTATGTGTTTTTTAAACACCCCCAGGGTGATTCCACCACCTGTTTCTGTTCAGTTCCAATGCTTGACCACCTTTTCAGTGGAGAAATTTTTCCTAATCCCCGATCCAACCCTCCCCTGGGCACCTCGAGGCCGTTTCCCCTTGTCCTGTCGCTTGTTCCCTGGGAGCAGAGACCGACCCCCCCTGCCCACAGCCCCTGTCAGGGAGCTGCAGAGAGCGATCGGGCCCCCCTGAGCCCCCTCTTCTCCAGGCTGAACCCCCCAGCTCCCCCAGCCGCCCCCCCCAGCCTTGTGCCGCAGCCCCTTCCCCGGCCTGCCCAGCCCCCCCTGCAGAGTCCTCCAGCCCCCCAGCAGGGCCGACTCGATCCCCTCGCCCAGATGGTCAATAAAGACACTGACCGGGGCTGGCCCCAGCACGGAGCCCTGGGGAGCTCCACTCGTGCCCGGCGCCAGTGGGATGCAGCTCCGTTCCCCACCGCTCTGGGCTCGGCCCCCAGCCGGCTTCATGAGTGCTGTAACTCAGTCACAACATCTGACCACCAGGTCACCCACCAGCCCTTCCCTGTTCGTAAGCAGCAGGCCCAGCAGGGCATCTCCCCTGGCTGGCTCACTGACCAGCTGTGTCAGGAAGGTCTTGCACACACTCCAGGAGCCTCCTGGGCTGTTTTGTCTCTGCTGTGTTGTATTTCCAGTGGGCATCGGTAGGTTGAAGTCCCCCACAAGAACAAGGCCTCTATGTTCTCTGTCTCCATGACACAGAAACCCATTAGGTATCATGAATTCAGTTATGCAGTAAGAAAATAAAATTCTGACTCCAAATTATGAAGAAACAGGTATCTTTAAATGTGCCAAGTAGTGGTTTTCCAGCATAGAGAATTTGAAATGTTTTGATGAGTTTCCCCTGCACTTTTCCTGTTACTTAGTTTCTTGATCTGGTTTTGATAAGGCTTTATTTTGGTCCCCTTTTTTGAGTCATAGTGACACAGTGGCCTAGTGCTGGGCACACATTTATCTTCCTCTTAAGATGTGAAAAGAATTGTTATCAGCATGAAATTTCTCTTTTGAATAATCTTGAACATTAATAGAAAGTCATGCGGAATGAAGACTGAAATTCTTCACTGTCAGTGCGTTTTTTGAACACTGCAACTCTATAGTGTGTTTTCACAGTGAGACTAATTCTTTGTTATGGCATCGTGGATATATTTAGCTTGCAGTAATGTGACACTCTTTCCTCTCTTTTAAAGTTGCGTCATTTTCTTGGAGCTAAATATAATACAGTGTGGATCTTTCCTATAATGCTAATATAACTCACTCCTAGTATCATTAGTCTAGCACATTATTATTATTATTATATTGTCAGTGTAATGTTGCTGGAAGTAGTTGCAATTTTTAGGGTGATACTTGACCAGCTGCATTACTTCTCCAGAAAGTGTGAATTCATGTCCTCAATAGTGTTTCTGCTGTTTGGGATTCCAAGAGCAACAAGCAGTGACCACAGTACCAGTCAGTCTAATTCATCTCCTTTTTGAGCTTAGTTATGACTGTGAAGGTCTCATTCTGCCTCTCATTGTGTAGATCATAGAAGTAATGTATTTCTCTATTTCTTAGTAAAAATTATTCAACAACCAAAGATATCGTAGAGACTGGACAAACAAATGTGTCTGTTGGACTAGTAAAATGCATTAAATTGTTACAGCTGAAATAATGCATATTGTTCCTGTATTAGTCAGTGATTTTTAAAAAATAATATCAGTATTTGAAACATTGCTAATAGATGCAGCTCAGCAAGTCATTATTTAATGGAATGCAAGAGACAGAGGGAAATGATATTTTGGAGTATATGTCAGTTGCAGGAGAAAGTATTTGTGTGATGCATATTATGTCCAAAACTCCAAATGTGAAGAAAAGAGTGAAATAAAAGCAGTTACATTTCTTGGGTCTTGACTATTTTCATTTTAGCTCTGGGACAGAGATGAAAAAACTTCCAAGAGCCAAAAACAAATAGGAATTTGTGTGTGTCATCCGAAATGAATGTGATTCTTAACATCAGAAGCACTCAGAACTGATGGCATTGAAGTGCGCATGGAAATAGATTATTGTGCATGGAGGGGAGAAATACTGAATGACAGGTTTGAGTCTTAGTAAGAGTGAGAGCAAAACACAAAAGCAGAAGACTGAAACACTGTAAAATACAATGAGCTGAATCAACAGGAGCATCTGCAGAGGAGAAGGAGATATAGGGAGTCATGCTTACTGTTGAGTTAGAAGATGAGGTACGGAAGCAATGGGCAGATTAGATGGTGTAGCTGCAGGCAGAACAAGAATTAGCTACACAGAATGATGCGAGCACTAGTCATTGTGAATTTATTTAAGCAAATGAGCATTTCAGTTCATGCAAAGAGTTGGTGCCAGCGTGAAAACCAAAAAAACCCAAAAAAACACACACACACACACAAAAAAAGAGAGACAGTTAAAGTCTAAGCAGCCGTCAGAAACATCATCAGTACTATCTCCGTGGAACCTGAGACCTGTGTGCTACACTCTGTAAAACAATTCCAATTCTGTGTCTTGCTTTGCAAAAGTTCTCTCCTAATAGTAGGAATCGGTTCAGAGTTTGGCACTCTGAAAAATATCCAAATGACAATAGATCCAAAGCAGGTGATCTTCTCTACATTTTGTCAGGCATAGTTTGAAGCTTTTGGGAATACAAGGAAAGGAGAAGCAGCCACCGAGCTGTCTTTGTGATCTTGTGCTGGTATTCAGCACTTGTGTGCCTAAGAACGATGAATAGCATGATATCTTTCAGAGTTACAGCTGTGAATTAATTATGATTTTATGAATGCTAACTAGTAACTAAATTTCAACAAATTAATTAAAGAAGAACTACATTTAAGAAATGGAGAGCCTATTTTGATAAAATTGAGGCATTTTGTAAGGCTGCAGTTGGAAATAACACAAACAATGATCAGAGTACTTCTGGGGTATTTTTGCTGTTATCTTGTTATTGGTCACTCTTTGTGGCTTTATTATGAGGGGGACTTGTTTTTCACTAAATGGTCCATCCATCTGCAGGCTAAGAGATAAGAGTGTCACAGAAATAACTCTAGTATCTGTGAAACAATATGGGGTTTATTTTTTTTTCCTTATTCCTTTGAATGAGGAGAGGTATATTTCTGTCTTAGAATTTTTCTCATTAGTATGAGAGCGTTTTCTCATTGTTAACAAGTAAATAAATAATTGGCAGTGTTTGATCACTTGTAGCCTAATTTCCTTGTGCAATTTGGGATATGAATGTGTCCAGGGTAAAGCATAATTTGTCCACTGGATCAGTGCATAAGTACAAATGTTAATATGATCATGGAGGGATTTGTTAAATGTGCAAAGTGACTTTGTTATAAACTAAATATGAAAAAGTTACTTTTGATTAATGTAGTTCAGTTTGAGAGGTTGGCAAACAGGGTGCTTATGGAATTTTTACTAATTCTGTTTTGCATCTGTATTCCAAGGACTTCTAAAAGGAAAATGGGAAAATAAACCTTGTTTAGAAGTGATAATGATGTATGCAGGAAAACATGATCTAGTTTCTAATGTGAACTTTGACAGACAACATTTGACACAGTTACTCTGTACAGAGTGTACTTTGAAAAAGTAGTAGTATTTGAAGTATCTTCAGCTGCTATTTGTGGCAATTTTTTGAAAAGAGAGAACTCCATTTACTGTCCTACCTGTAGGGTTTGGGTGCAAATGTAGTGGTTTATTTCATCTGACATCTCATCTCACCTAACTCTATTTTCTCATGGAAATATGACCTTTCATTTCATTGAATTCAATTAAATTATGGTCTTGTCTGGCTTTGTAAATACTTCAGGAAAGGTGGAAAGGTTATCTGAGGGGAAGTGGACCTGTGGACTCTTCTCCTGCCTTTTGCGTGCCATTTGGGGGGGAAAAATAGGGGTTTTTTTCTTATCAGTTTCTTGTCTCTTCATTTTGAATGACAGTACACTTCTAATGTCCAAAAGTATATTGTAAAGGTACTTTAAGCGATTGTAGGGCTTGCAGTCAATTTGCAGTGTCTTATGTTTCTGAATAAAATTGCAGAGTAGCCTTGCTTCCTTGATCTTTTTGTTACAATTCAATAATTTTTCAGGAAAGACTTAATAGACACTCTGGGATTAATGAACTATAGTCTTTTAATAATAGATTGACAACTATGCCACTTTTCCACCTTCAACACTATCACTTTTTACTGAATTCATGCAGTCCTCTTCCTTATCACAAAAGACCTTTACCATCCTGGCAACATGTTTTGTCATCTGGCATGACCAGTATTGGTAGTACTAAATAAATTGAAATAAAGATGAAAATAAAGACTAAGTGTGCAACTGAAGCAGACAGGAGCAGAAAGGGAGCAAGCAGTATTTTACTATGTTTTACACAGTAAGTGATATTTTCCATGATATTTTATTCTTCAGGTACCAGAGAAGACAAACAGAAAGTATCATTACAATAACAATTATGCTAGTGAGTGCTATTATTAAAGGAAGGGCTATTGAATAAGTCCTTGTAGTTGCAGTGCCCATAGTTTTGGGGTATTTTTCTTTTCTTTTTTTTTTTTTTTAATGCAAAATTATATTTTTATCTATGTGATGATGCCTGATACGATGAAGCATTAGACTATATATGATTTTTATTTTATTTGATGCCATCATTTTGGATTATATTATTATGATTTATTTTTTTAAGCTCCTTACTTGTAAAATAAAGATCAAAGCTTTTGGCTTTATCCATCACTTTTTATTTTTCCCAAGCCTGATAAATCAGAGAAGTTCAAGTCACTCAAAACAACTTAATATAAGTCTATTCATGGTTGGATTGAACATTAAGATAGGTTTTGTAATTTTTAAAAACTAAGAATTGCAAAGTTTAAATATTGGATTCTTTAATAGATTGTAGAGGATTTGAAAGTAGAAGGGGGTTTTTGGCCTGTGTCCATTGTTGTTGCTAAATACATCTCATCTCAGAAACTCTTGATTTGTAGTGAAACGCTCTGTGGTACACTCACAGCTGTAGAGGTGGGGAAAAAATCTGCTTTTGTCCTTGAAGCAGTTTTGTATCTAACTCACTGTTTGGAGCTCTGAGTGACTGTTGTCCACTATCATACCTACCTAAAACGTGCCTTTGTCGTGCTTTACAAGATCACTTATCAATTCCCCTAATGAGGTGCAGTGGACGGAAAGGCAGGTCTGTTTCTACTGGGTGCTATTTTCCATGCTTGATTCGCTTTAGTGAATAGCTGTTCATGTTGATACACACTTTAGAAAGATTTAAAAAGTACCTCTAGTAATATGTTGCTGTTTCATCATTTATCTTAATTTAATATTGACATTTTACTAATATGATTTAATATGTGAGGGCACAAAGCTTTGTCTGATGTTTTCTAGTGTCGATGTTCTTTTGGTTTTTTTTTTTTTTTTGGTATTTTTCTCCTTATTTTACAAGTAGACAGTTTAGGTTCAACAAAATTCTGTAAGAGTTCGTGTATCACTGCAGGTATCCAGATTGCTTATGTATTTTGCGTGTGCAGTTTGGAATTTGGCACTGATCCTTCTAGTAGGTCTTTTTGCTTTTTATGATGATAATGATTGTCCAGTTCTGTATTACCTGTATAGCATGTGCTTAAAGAACTTGTGTAGTCTCTTTTGCAGATTAACAGGTAGTAATTTTTAATTATTTTTTTTTAAATGTAGATGTAGTGTCACTGTCCTCTGCCTAGAAACAAATCTAAAAAGAACCGTAGCTTACATCTATGATTGTGGCTTTTGCATAGGAAGACATAAGTAGGAGAGAACTATCTCTTTGGAAATACATTCAGAGCATACGCCTCTGAGATAACATGCTAAATGATTTTTTGTGCTGTCTGTTCAGAAGATGTTAAATTCAATTATATAAGGTATTCCTGACAGTAGTATTTCTGACTAGACTGTTTTATTCACCTGAGCATAGTTAGACATCTCTGCTCTCTGAAGTCCACAAGTGGTATTTTCCCTCCGTTGCTGTTCAGAAAGTTGTGGCTCACACAGCATCCCAGTTGGTACCCTGCATGGCAGTACAGTGGGTTACAGCCAGACAATGAACTGCTTAAAACTGTGAGAAGAAAGAGAATGTTAAATGTTGTTCCTTTGCTTGTTGCATTCAGATTCATTTTATTCACAATGAGGCTATCAGTGAAAATAACAAGTAGCAATTAATAAGTCTATTCTTAATTTCCAATATGTAATGTGTGGAATCTATTCAAAGCTGATTCTTTGCTAAATTCCTTAAAGCTGTTCATGTTGTCTGGTTATTGGTAGAAAGGAAGGGTGAGTTTGTCTTCCTTTTCTAAAGCATATGTATTTTTAGTGTACAGAATATTGTGAAAAGTTACTCTCAAGCCCTTGCTCAAACAGAACCATAGTTACAAACCCCCGATGCTCAGTGAGAGCTCCACCTCTTGGTATGCCGTTGCTGCAGTCTCTTCCAGCAGTAGGAACAGCTATCCAGACTCGTTTAATCAAATCAAGTTAGCACATTCTAATCTTAGTTTTCTCGTCTACTCTGCATATAAGAGGATGCACCATATTTTATTTTGCCTGTATGTACTGGCAGTTCATGTGGCACATTTTCAGTAGTGCTTATTACACAAGCAGTCCTCCATTTTTTGCATTGAGACCTTTTAAAATGGCTGCAGAAGAAAAAAAATGTGGTCTACTAATGTGAGGATCAGTATTTAGAAGCTGTAAAAAAAATCACTTCAGAAATTTATGTAGCACAGTGGTGAGCCTAAAATCTCAGCATTGTAGCATACCAGAAACTACACCTGTCTTTTGCCAAGCTTTTGTTTCACTCATGCTATTAAAGCTATTGAAATGGTATTTGTTAGAGAAGTGGTTTTTTGCTTTCCATTCTTCACATTGCAAGTATGCTACGTATCAGCGTTCTGACATAAGGCTGTAGTGTGCATGTTGTGTGGTTCTGAGTGTACTGCTCTACTGCTAGAGTAATGGTTTTCAAGGGATACTGGCCTGAAGAAAATTAATCTTTGACAGGTTGGTTGAAGAAATAAAACCTAGGCAGCTGGTGAAGGAAAATAATATATGAGGTTTTATTTTATAAGTTGTGATTAATTTCCATTTGATTTTATAATCCCAGAGGAGGAGAGCTTTTAAAGTCCCAAAACTCATTTGAATTAGTATGGAGACACTTAAAATTCTAAACTGAAGTATAGCATCAGTTGATTTACTTTGCCATGTACATGCATTTAGAATTAATTTGGAAGACTAATTAGCACAGAGGATGAAAATAACATAAAAAAGGAACTTTATTATTTAATGGAAAAAAAGAGAAACATTATTATTTAGTGGAAATTAGGCTATTGTTTTCAAACTTTCAGTCTGGATTTAGATCTTGAGGATGCAGCTGCAAGCCAGCATTAGTTCATAGTTTTGAAAAACTAGTTCCATTTCTCCTGCAAATGATAATACTAGCAAATATTAGCTAACTCCTAGGTTCTTTCTCTTGGTTCTTTCTCTTCCACAACAAAAAAAATTCTTCACAGCAGGAGATTAGAGATACTGCAAAACCCGGAAATTTGCCAGTTTGGAACCTCTGCCTAGACTGGGTCATTTGATTTTTAAGTAAATATACAAAATCTGAAATACATAGTTTCCCCTAGGAAGGACAACTCTAACAGAAACACTGTATTTGTTCTGCAGACTGGGTAGTAACAGGGTTTTTATTTATCCTTTAAAACTGTGAGACACTGTTATTATGGATTCCTAAAGATAACCATTACTAGTTAAGGCTTGATGTCATTTTTACAATGTTTTCCCCTTATAAATGAGAAATAAAATGTAGAAGATGGGACTGGTAGGGTATGATAATAAATACAAGAAATTACAAATGAGATCTGCCATTTGGCCATACAATAACATGTACATGATAAAAATAATGCATGCTAAAGTGTCTGCTAGGAAAAGAACTGTTATATGAATTGAGCTAAATGAATACATTTTTCTGAGACAGTCTGGCAGGAACCTGGTTTACCATTTCTTCTAAGGCCCTATTTTATATAATGGATATTGGTGCTGTGGTAAATGCTGGATTTTATAAAAATAATAATTATTTTTAATCCTTTTTATGGTTTGCCTAATTTTCTTACAAACTGTCATGATAGCTGTGCTTAGCGCTTCTTATTTTATTTTTTACCCTCCATGAAATTCCAACTAGTTAGTCAAAGGAAAATTAGATTTCCTTGGATCACAAAACTTAAGAACTTTGATAAATGGTTTCTTTCATTGCACTTTCCTGTAAGTCTTGGTTTTCCTTTTGTGTAGAACATTTGTACAACTTCTGTAAGTAGCTCACTTAGTTTATTACTTGCTAAGAAGGTTTTTCTTTTGACCTTGAAGATTTCACTTCATTTCTGAGCTACTAGCAGTTATCTCTGTTCATCTAGCATCCTTTGGAAATGAAACCTGAAAGCAAGCACGTTTGCAGAGAAATCTTATTTTTATAGAAGAAAAAGGTGGGTTTGCATCAGCCACAATTAGTTCTAAATGAAAAGGTTTAATTGATTTATGAACTTCATTTGGAAATCTTAAAAAAATAATTTATAAATTTGTAAGGCTCCTTTGCTGTGATCATTTTCACTGTTTTTAGTATTGGCATCTCCCACGGATTGCAGCTTGAATTACCATGGAGTCCCAGGGGTGAACTTCATCAAGCCCTGGCACACCACTAAGAAAACATGAGTTCTTCCTTTTGAGGAGTGTGTTCATAAACTTATAGTAGACAGATACTTAATAGTTGAAACTTTAGAATATATTGAAATTGTAGGTAGTGTTCAAAATATTAAGGTGTATCTTTTGAATGCTGCTGATCCTCCTGTTTCATATATACCTAATAAAGTACATAATCAACTAACATTTTTAATAATAATGTTATATTTGTAGTCTTTTATTTTCAGTTAGGATAAAAATCCTGGTGCTCTTTCAGTGGTTAGTCATCTACTACTAAGTCTGCTGTATTTTTTTTCTTAATTGTTTTAGATAGAAACACAGGAAAGGACATTAAAAGATGCCAGAAATAAAGAAAGACAGAATGAATGAATAATTGTTATATTGAATATTGTATAGTGATCCAGGAGGCCAGTCTTAGAGAAAAAGTCAAACCCCAAAGAAACTGTAATTATATTAGATGAGTGTCTTTCAACTTCTTAGCCTATGCCTCCTCTGAATCACTTACAGGAACTTTAGCACCCTGTAACAGTTCATGGGGTGTGAGTGTGGTTTGTTCCCAGTGAAGGACACTGCTAAGTAACAGGCTAATCAAGTGCCACTTGGAATTTATCAGAGACAAAGGCACAGTTTCTTTGCAAGAGTTAGATCAGTGTGCTGTTCTGAGGTAGTTGGTGTTACTGTAGGTAATTTATGGGAGTGAGAAACCAGTAATTTTATCCCTGGCCACAGCCATCATCTAACTAGGAGGCTTGTCTCTGATGTGGATCAAATGAAGGGCTTGAGCATACTGGCCTGACTAGTCTTTTCAATAGAGTGTAAGCCTTTAAGGACCCATGTTATTTCACTGAGGTTTGTTTGGGGTTTGTTGTTTGGGGTTTTATTTTTCTTTTTGCAACTGGTAGTCAGGTTTTGAGCAGAGTCTGTTGTACATGCTTATCACATGAGACAGAAACCTAAGCCTGAAGAAAGTTATATCTTAAAAAACCTCAACAAAACAAAACCAACCAACAAAAAAAATAAAAAAAAATCTCCCCAAAATCTTCAATGATATCAAGTGATAGTAAAACCTCAAATGTTTATATATTACTTTACATTTGGCACTCTGTTCATTTATGTAGCTTAGTTAATGATTGCTGAATATAATTTCTCATTGAATGTTCAACTGTGAATAGGAACAGAAGTGCATACGTACTTTGTAGCCACGTCAGTAAATAAAATTAGAAGTTTGGAAATTGAAATCGTTTTGAGCAAGGTTTGGATCTCCCTAAATGATTTATTTCTTGTGGGACAAAATACGAAATTCTGTGGTTCAATGAAAATTTTTAAAATATTTTGTCACTATTCTACTTCAGTGAAAAGTTGTCAAAATACTAAATTGCTATGAAGTTGAATATTAAAAATTGTGTAAAGAGAAACTTCTGATTTTCATAAATATCTAGTAAGTAGGTTGTTTATGTTTGTGGAAGTCAAAGTGCTACCTACCTGCGATCAGTTAGGCAGCTTTCAGAGAAGCAATCATGTATCTTCCCTGTGTTGTTACAGTTTTCCACAAAACTTCCTGTGAATTCAATAGTTCTTTCCCAAAGCTGTGATGCAAAAACTGGAGGCTTTTAAAAAGCAAAAGAATCTCCTTTTCTTACACCTGTGTTGCAATACTGTGGAAAAAAAAACATCTTAACTCTACAATGATGAAAGGTTTATCAAAGGATGTATGTCAGTTGTCATGTCTGCCACGTACTTACTTCATAAGAAATGAAACTTTTTTCCAAGTGCACTATTTCTCCTGTAGTATTCAAATCTGTTTCCTTGCTGGAAGTCTATGTATAGTTTCCATTTTTTTCCTCCTAAATGTGTAACAGATACATTGGAGATTGTTATATAATTATGCAATATGCCTAGTACTGCAATAGATGAGAAACATGTGACTTTTTAAAAAAGAAATAATACATTCATACATCAAATAAAAATTTATTAGTGTCTATGGGTGATGAATACAGTACAGAATTGTCAATTACTAAATAATTTGAAAATGCTTTCATATGTATTTTCTATATCAATAAAGGTAGAAATCCTGCATCTTTCTTAAAATACATTGTGTAGAATCCTGGTGAAGTATATTAAATTGAAGTAATTTAAATGAAATGGATAATGCTGAAGAAACTGTCATGAGGGCACTTGGTTTTATTAGGAAATGTCTTCAAAGTTAACTTTACCATGTTAATCACATAAATCTCTTAAACAATTATCAGTCTTATTCACTGGGGTAAGTATTTAGCAGACTTTAGTAGCAATTAAATACTTTGCAAAGTTAGCAGAGCTTTTAAATAATATTTATTCAGAGAATCTCATAGAATATTCATATGACATCTGAAAACAGTTTTTAAAGTATCTGAAAGAATAGCATGTGGATACACGTCTAGCTCATCTATCTGAATTATAGTGATACAGTGTGGATTACTCTCAACACTTGCCATTTTGACAAGCTGAACTACACAAATTTAAGTAGCATGTTATTTGCTAACATTTGTGCTGTGTAAAAGCTTATGTGTATGCAAATGTTCACCCTTATATTACTTAATAATTAGTATTATTAAGTAAAACTTACTGTCAGTATATGCAGTCATCAAGTTATAAACACAGAACCCCAATTGTAAAACCTGTTTCTCATATTGAAAATGCATAAAGAGAGCTAATGTGATATGTGTGTTGGCATATTGTTGTTCAATGTCTGGATTAATAGATCGTAATGTAGTAATAGTAATTTGCCCCTGAGAATGCAGGATGAGAACTATCAATCAAGGAAACTAAACTCTTTTCAAGAGTGCTACGAGTTTTCGGTTTCCCTAAATCTTTGATACCACTTAAAATGTAACCTGAATTACGAATGCATGTGACTATACAACTGTGAGATTTCCCTTTTCGAAGAGTACTGCTCTAGAACAGACTTACTTCAATATCTAGATCTGGATTATAGGTGTTAAAAATGATCAACAGTAAATATAGTCAGTTGCTTTGTTTAGAGAGTATCCATTTGGAATTATATAGGCACAATTAAGAGAGCAGCTAATATGAAAGTAGCATTGAGAAAGTACTCACAAGATTTAATAGTATCTTTGTGCAGGGATGGCTTTCCTTGCCTTTCTTTTGTGAGCATGCATGTGCATGTGTTTCTGTGTGTGAATAATTCTCAGATGTGACTTGTTTTCAATTTTGAGGAAGTTGAAAAAGAGTAAATGCTGATAAACTTATGCTTTAGAGTAGCTTCCTACTAAATCAAACACATTATTCTACTTCAGTCTTGATATCTGGAGTTAAATTTGTTGTACAAATTGATTTTTTTTTCCCTTAACATATAGTTTCAGATTGATGTAGGAAATATTTGAGCATCAAACCCAAATTTTGTGGTAAATGAGTAAGTGCTGATAATGTCAAAGATCAGCCCCATCATCTGTTGTACAGAGATGTTGTTATTTAACCCCAGCTGGCAAGTCAGTCCCACGCAGCTGCTTGCTAAGTGAGGAAACTCGTGGGTTGGGATAAAGACAGATTAATAGGTACAGCAAAAGTCACACACGCAAGCGAAGCAAATAGAGGAATTCATTCACCATGTCCCATGGACAGGCAGGAGTTCAGACACCTCCAGGAAAGCAGGCCTGCATCATGCATAACAGTTACTTGAGAAGACAAATGCCATCGCTCTGAATGTCCAGTCCTTCCTTCTTCTTCCCTCAGCTTATTTACTCAGCATGGCATCATATGGTATGGATGCCCTTGGCCAGTTGGGGTCAGCTGTCCCAGGTGAGTCCCCTCTCAATTTCTTGTGCCCCTCCAGCCCTCTTGCTGGCAGGGCCTGAGAAACTGGAAAGCCCTTGACTTAGTATAAACATTGCTTTAGCAACAACCAAAACCATCAGTGTGTTATCAGCACTGTTCTCACACCAAATCCAAACCACAGCACCAAAACACAGCACCGCACCAGCCACAAAGAAGAAAATTAACTCTATCTTGGCCAAAACCAGGACAAGAGAATAGCTATTTTCCTGAGAGCCAGCATTAATATGTTAGAGTTGACTCGTCGTAAAATCAGAATGAAAACGAAGATGCTTCAATTTGAAGTTGCCATCCTCTACTCTGATTCATTTTATTCTTCCCTTGAGATAGATAAGTTGCTAGAGAGCTAAATACCAAATGTCTTGCACTACAGTCCTCTATAACGGATGCCTCTCCCACTCTATGATACACAGCACTTAATTGCTTACTTAATCTCAGTGTATGTTGGTCCATTTTATCACCTAATTAGATTGTGTTTGAAACACCATTTGGTAGTAACAATCCAATCTGCTTTGCCATTTGGTTCTTCATTACTTTACTTCCAAGGGTTTGTATTTACTGGGGGGAGAGAAAAAGTTTTTGCCAAAAGGTATCTAACACATTAGCAATCTAGTATTTAAAAAAAAAAAACCACAAAAAAAAAAAAAACCAAAACCAACAAACCACAAAACACACTGAGGAAAGCAGACAAATTGTTGGTAGATCAGCTCTAAACTCCAGCTGGGTTTCAACTGTACTGCATTTTTAGGTTGAGACAACTGACACATACATATTAAAGGCTGCAGGGGAAAATTGGCAGGTAGTGAAGACAAACCCCAAATGCATTTTCATTGTACGTTATAATTCAGGGCTATTATATGCCTTTACCCATCCAAATCTCCTTGCCCCTTTCAACTCTGTATGCGAGTATGCTGCTAGTGTCGCAAGGAATTGCTTTGTTCTTCTATATAGAAAGGCATGTCATTCCAAGCTTTCAGAACGGTAGATATTTTCAATATGTAATTGTCCCTGAAATGTTTGATAACTGAAGATGCCCTTTGATGAAAAGAAATTCCTTCAACCATTTGTTTTCCAAAACTGATTGCCTGTGGCATGGTTGTTTTACCTGTGTCTGAACAAGAGAATACACATTATACTCAGAGCTTTAAATCAGGGAGACATCCTTGAATGAAGAGTAAAAGTTTGTCCTCACTTACATAGCAGCATTTTGGAGTATATGGTAATGTAAATTTAGCACCTCTAAAGTTATTTTCTTGTAGCTAGAAACTATGTAATGAGGCTTCATTTTCTCTGGAATGTAGCTAGACGAGGAACTGCTGTAGGCAGAGGACAAAGAAACCCCAATGCCCTTGTAGAGCAGTAGGCAGTGGAGGAGAAAGACATTCTTAGATGTCTACTGTACAATAATATTTATATTTATTCCATGGTAGCATGATACACAATTAGGCCAAAAACCTCAGAACCTTGGTAATGAACTTTCTATTCATTGAAGTGATTTTGTTAGCCAGCATTATTTACGCTTTGTATGAATTAATGGCTCTTTTAATAACTCTGTTTCTCAGCCCCCACCCCACCCACCCCCAACACACATTTGTCACCAGCTGTTTGGGTCTGAAAACTAGACTGATGAATGCTAGTAAAAGGAAAATATAAAAGAAAGCTATAGCTGTTGCCTTTCAGGTGTTGCAGGATAGAAGTTAAAAACTTCTGGTCTGACCTAGTGTGGCTTTTCTCATGTTTGTCTAGATCAGCATCTTCTTTCTAGAGAAGACAAAAAAGTGGGAAAGGTAGAAGTAATTCTTCTCAGCTTATGACAGTATGTGTCTTAGTTATTTCTTTGATACTTATAGCATTTAATGTATCTTTCACAAATTAGTACAGCTTTTTATGAACCCACAACATTCATAACATTCTGCATCAATGAATTCCCAAATTTAACTACATGGTGTAGATACAAGTAACTTGTTTTTTTACTCATTACTTAGTAGCTTCCCTTGATACCCCCCCCCCCCAATCCCCCCCAGTTCTTCTCTACTCTTATTCCAGTACAAAGATAGTGTAGTAAACAGGCAATCTTTGCTTTCTCTATGCCAGTCAGTTCAAAGGTTTTATGTAACACACCCCAAAGTCAACTCTTCTGACAGAAGAAGAGTTACTTGTTAGCTGTTCCTGGTACAGAAGGTGCCCTATGTCTTTGATTATTCTGTCTCTGGGTTTTTTGAAGCACCTTACACATTTTTTGATGAGTGGAACCAAGCTTGCACACAGTATTGAACTATCTGTTAGTGCTTTGGATGGTGTTTCATGCTTAACTGCCAGAAAATTATAGCTGTAGACTGTGGTTGAGGAGTAAAGGTATCATTAATATTTAGATGGATAATACCTGACAACTACATGAATCTGAGGTGAATGTTTGGTTGTCATTTCATATGTTTTTCAAGTATCTGACTTGAAATGAGAAATAGTTGGATTTCTTCTTGCTCCAAGCTATTTACATTTGAGATTTGGAATCAGAATGTCAATAGAACAATTAAGGATCATAATATCTCTTACATGCATTACATCAATGTCTTTAGTGTGGCATATTATAGTACTATCAAGAGCTCCGTAATACAGAAGAGGATGTAAGACTCATGAGAATTCAATAAGAGTAAATTACATATGTGCCTTTTTTAAACAGTCATACAATGACTTCCATAGGTATAGCAGTAGATAAATAATGATACTCTTTAAGAGATTTTCTATAACATTTGGAGATGTTTGTTTCAATGCAGCCCATTTCTGTAGTCAGAATACATCTTTCTTATGGTCCAAGCAGGAATAATGACTAGTCATCTATGGTTCATGTTCTTTCTGTGCGTCTGCTGAATTTACTGTAACTGACCCTCTAGCTTTAAAACAGAGGAACAGAAAACTAACAGCAAAACCACCTAGAACAAAAAGCATTTGAAAGTCGGCAAACTGCAGCAGCTATTTTCCATGGACTACTGTGCAACAATCCTGCTGCAAACAGATTAAAACAGCAGGGCAGCAGTTGTACTGACAGTACCAATATCTGTTGGTATTATTTTTCCCCAGGCGTGGATAGGAAAGGTTTGTGCAGTTTCATCTTCACTATCTACACATCTCCAAGATCAAAAGATTTTTGATATCTTAGACAGGGTGAATATTAAGAAATTATTTTTTAAATAATAATAACCCAAATACCTGATTGCCAATATTCGTATTATTCCTAATATATTTAGAAGGCTTCTATCGATGTTGTGGCTTCTAATCTGAAATCTTCCTGCATGGAATTGACACATACTAAGCTTTGCAAGGGTTACAGATAGAGGTCCTAGTTTACTACTAAATATAGTTGATCAATCGAGGGTAATGAAAACCAGTAATTGTTCTGAAGAAATTACCTCAAGTTTATAAAGATTTTTTTTTTTTTTTTTTTTTTTTTTTTTTGTAATCTGTGGTTAGATATCCATAACTAACTTACCTTGAACAGACCAGTATTAACCTCTCCCTTCATGGATGGACGGTCAAATGGATTTTCTATTTTTTCCATCTCTTCATTCTTTTGGGACCAGAAAGATGACTACTGGTGACAAGCCATTACTTTAAACAACTTGTGTATTTCAGAGAAAAAGGTGGAGATTCACATCTCTGCGCTATCCAAACAAGGAAATATGCACAATTCCATCTTTGTTCAGAGGTCAGCAAGACTAAGCAGGAAACAAATCAAGACTGCTTAAAACAGGATAGGCTGAACACTTCGAAATAGTGAAGCTTGAGTTTTGCAGTCTGTAATCCAGCCCTACCATTCTTACAGTTACCTAGCTGATAGTGACTAAGGTTGTGAGGGATTTTTTATATTTTTTGCAAGTCAACATCTGATAAAGTTTGTTTTTAGTTTGATGTGTTTAGCTATCTGTTTTTGAACTTTTTTCTTCTCAATGATGCTTTCATGCAAATATATCTTTCCTTATTTATGCTGGAGGGGAAAATCCCAGTTACCTATGATCAAATTTTCATGTACACTATAAACAGGCTTACTATACTGAGATCTGAATGTACAGAGAGTGATCAATTGAAAGTATATCACATTGGTCGTTTGCAGAAGTCTCACAATAATCAGAGGTGTGGGGATATCTTTCTTCTGTATTTATTTTTAATCACTCTTCCTTCTCACAAGCTGTTCAAACACACAGGCACAATTTTCTTCCTTCAGTTTGAAGGCTGCTGATTTTGCCAGAAGGCGTGTTAGCATTCATCCACCTTGAAGTGTTTTTACATCACCATAAAGATAAGTACAAGTTGTGTTTGTCTTCTGAAGAACCATGCTTTTGGGATATTCTGTCACAGTCCTGATATAGATCTGAAAAATTGAATGAACATAAAATCCAAGTAAATTCTTCTCTTATAATCAATATATATAGAATCAAATCACACTAGGAGCTAATGAGATGGGATGGAAACTGACAGTACACAAATCTTTGTACTTCTGTGATTTTGTGTGTGTGTGGTTATGCTCAACACTAATGAAAAAAGCTGAAAAACAAATGATACTTGCTTTTTATCCTAAAGTTTATGAAACATGCAAGAATGTTGCTTTGTGTCAACACTAGACACTTCCCCAAATAAGCCTACATATGGGGACTGGGAAAAAAAGATTTCTGCAAACATAAACAGCTGAAATTTGTACCTGTCTGAAAGAGCAAGAAATTTGGGAATAGGCAACCAAAGATGGATTTTTGCCATCCAGTTTGTGCACTGCAAATTACTTCTATCTTAATATTTCAACTCCTATGAATACTTGGGTGCTGCTTCCTATAAAAATCATATCTATCTTCTTCCTTCTTTCCCAGAACAAATAATTCTCTTGCTTAACTATCCAAAGGATGGGAACAGCTAACCACTACTCTAGTCTCCAGTGCAACTTCTCTCCTCCTGATTTGTTGCTAGCAATAAGGATGAAACAAGAGCGGGTGTTGGTTGAGCAGCCTGAACTGAGGAAAAGAGAAGTGATGTTTGTGAGGCAGGATTAGCAGGGCATTGCTGTATGTGAGACTGCAGAGCTACTTTAAGCTCTGCTTTATCTCCAGCAAGAGACCTCTCCAAATAGCTATGTACCTCTAGCAAACACACTACTTTGCAAACAAGGTAAAAGACATTTTAAAATTTTGTGTATGTTCAGCATGAGAGGCTAGTCTAGGTTTTTATGGTAGTTAATATATTTATATACAAGTATATCAGAAACATACTTCCTATTATTTTACTTTTTTTTTTTGGAAACAGTAGGAAAATTTTCTCAGGGAGCTGAAAGCCTGAAAGTTGGCATTTCACATGTTGCAGTGTGTGCTGTAATGTGAGTTTCCCATCAACCTGGCTGCTGGTAAAAGTGAGATGGTGCTGTTTGTAGGTAGGGAGGGGAAGAGTTTTGACTGAGAATTGTTAATTAAAAAAATCCAACCAACTGTGAATGGTAGTTTTACTACTGATTTAAACGTGAATATATTTATTATAGTGCAGACTAGTATAAGCTCTAAAATATAACCGTACTCATAATACACTGGTCTAAAGCCATAAACTTAATACATATTTATTGATTATTGATAATTTCTGCCACAAAGCAGATATTCCTAAGTGAACGTTTGCATTCTTCAGTGCCCAAACACATAATGTCGAATAAGTGTAATCACAAGAAGTAGTTGGCAGATTGGCTCCGTTATTTGTGAATTGACATAAAGTCATCAAAATTCCTGCAAATGGCCTATTTATTTATAGAAATGTCAAGATCTTGCTAAAACCTTTAGTCAAGCAAAACTAGTATTTCAAATTATATTAATTAAAGTATATCAAGCTATATTAACCAGCATGATTCATTTTTGTGTAGAAAGCTTTAAATGTAAAAGAAGTGTATAGAAATCCTTTTCTGTTACCAGTGTTGCCTTTCTTGTTCTGCAGATGTCAACCATGCAAATAGCTAAACCCCAGAATTTTTAAAAAAGCCAATAAAATTAAGTTTAAATAGAGCTGAATATTGCTATATTTTATGGCTCATTAAATAGACTCTTACAGCAAACTTCATTGTTTCCTGCAGGTTTTTGAATGTAATGTCAGATACCGAGCTCAAAATACAACAGGAGTTTTCTAAGCTTTGCTTTAAAATATGCAAAAAAGAGCATTTAACTGAATTTACTTCTAGGTATAGTAGCTCTAATCTGTTGCATCTTATTCAAAAACAATATAGCAAGGTTTTGAATATTGGGAAGAGTGTAACAACAGAAGTTATTCCTTGTGATGGATAAAGATTTTTTTTTTAGCACTTTTGGTATGTAATGAGATAAGAAGTAAAAGTGCTGTTCACAATTTTTACTGATTTCTGCAATTACCTGTTTCTCGAAGTCTGAGCTGCACATCTCTGGGGTGGGTACCTTGACCCTCTTTCCCATTATATAAGGTAAGGAAGTACCTTTGCATCCTTGCTGTGTTTTGTTAGGCCTTCCCTAGCATCTGCGGGATCTGACTGAGATACCATTCAGTTTAACCCTGTGTGAGCTTTTGTAATGTTATATAAGGCTCCACTTGGGTATATAGAGGTGGAATTGTTATTTTTCCCCTAATTAATGGTCACTGGGTGTTTTTTATGCCTTCTACTTGTGTTCATTAGCACAGCACCTTTGTGTCATTCTCCTGGGAGTGGAAAACTTCATGTTTTAAAAAGTTACACCATTTACCAGGTGGTTGCCTGTTGCCCATTCAGACTCTCAGTTGTTTTAAAATCGTTCAGATACATCTCACAACAGCCCACAGCTCTTTCTTCTAATATCATATAGTTTTAAAGGCCTTTGTGTTTGTTTTTTTTTTTTTTTCCCTGTTTCCCCTTCTTCTCCTACCCTCTCCCAACAATAACTGAAACTCAAAAATATTTGATACATAAATCAGCGTTGATGTTCAAGTTTAAATATCTGCTGTTGTCTTTATACCACAGAAAGCATTCCTTGCCTTGCCCAATTTTCAGGCTACTGGGAGGTGTAGAACATCAACATGGTAGTCTCTAATTTTCTAGCCTTTTCTAGGGAGGAGGTTTTTTTGTCCCCAATGTTTTCTTCAAGAAGGTTTCAGCTGAGAACTTCTGTCCTCATTGTGACATAGAAATACATGCACTGTTTCAATGAAGAGTGGAGTGGGACTGAGGAGAGAGGAAGGCAGGTGTGGGGATGGGGAGGAGGTTGTGTATTTCTTTAGAATTACTGTTTTACTTAAATTTTTGTTAAGTACTTCATAGTGCTATGCTGCCTGAGGAAATACAAAACATTAACATTGGAATAACAGGTCTTACACTGGATCTACAGCAGATCTGTACCCATCTTGGTTGGTATTTGGTGTCCAGCTAGGATGACTTGGGGCATCTGTAACGGTGTTACAGACCGATGTTTAGGCAACCGTTTCCACTTTGTGTACTGGCAAATTTTCTCACTGACTTGGACTTACAGGCCCTATGCTGTAGTTAACATTGCTGCCAACTTCAGGTGCACTGTATTTCCACATGGAAATTTTCAAGCATAAACTCTTAATATTTGTTTTCTGAACAGAAGCACAAAAGGATTCTTCTTGTTAAAAAAAAAATAATTAAAAAAAATATAATCTGGTTCTGAGTTTTCAAGTATGTGTTTCTTAATGAGTGAACTTCACCTCTTAGCTTCTAAATTATCAGCTCTCTCATTATAACCTAAAGGAATATATTGCGGGTTTCTTTCCAGATGGGTTGTGGGGGGCTTTGGAGGGCTGGGGGTGTTTAGTGTTGATTAGAAAGTGGATACTATTAGAAAAAGCTGTTTCATTGCCCGAGATTTAGTTTGATCTGGGGAGGAACTCTTTGGAAGCCTATGGGCATTTGCAAATGTTTCCACATGTCAAGGCAGTTTAAGTGGTAGAGCAGTTTTAAGCTGTGAAATCAGTGACTAAGTGCAGAGACCTGGTTTGTGTTCATCTTAGATAATGACGCATTGGCAATTTAAAAATCATTCTTCATTAGTTTCAACTGAATGCCAGCCAGACTGCATAGCTTAAGAAAAAAAGAAGTTTAAAAAAAAAAAAAAAAAAAAAAAGAAAGAAACCAGTATCAACAATCTAACCACAGGAGGCTCTTGCTTCATAGTGATGCTCAAAAATGTGTTAAAATGTTAGGAGAGTGTGGGAAGTTAAAGAAGAAACCTACTCTTGTCTGATCTGACACATAAATAAGTGGATTAATCTGTTGTAAACAAATGGATTAATCTGAGTTATAATGGTTTGCAGTCATCAATATGCTTTTGTAATAAACTGGTACTCGTAGGAAGGGGAGAAAAAAACCCTCTACCTGCCCTTCACTGAATCTTATCATAAAAGAAAACATTAAAGGAACAGCAGGACAAGATGTATATTTCAAGCAAACCAGAAGAGGCTTGCTTTTCTGTTTGATTTTGCACTTGGGGACTTTTACTTCATCTCTTCCTTCAAAGGTAGCAGAGAATTCATTTACTGTAGCCTGAGGTTATGATAGCAAAACAAAGGCTTGCAACTTAACATTCTTCAGAAAAAACAAAATAATTCAATTATACTAACTCACTTGGTTGTTCTTGGACACTTGTGAAGTTGGGAAGGACACATAACTTCTGTATTTAAAGGAAGTAGTCTGTAAACTGCAAAGAAAAGTCATGGAAAAGTAAAGGAGGAAGACTGAAGGGGAGCACTTGGACTGAAAAAGGTCACTTAGCTTTTACTTCTTCCCCAGGTGAAGAGTGTTTTAACATGGAAGACCACGGAGTCAGACCAGGAGGACTTGTTAGTTCTAAGGATAATGAATGTAGTCTAGAAGACAAAGCTTTCATTAAAAATGAGGTAGCTGAATATTTTATACAGGGTGGCCATGTGATCATGAGGACTTTGTCCTAATGTTAACACAGCTGTTTCTTCTCTAAAGCAAGTTACCTATCCTGAAGTGAGTAATTTCTCTTCAAGACTTGATGCATTATCCTTTTAAGTGAGATTTTCTGCTGTTCTGAGATTTCATTTGCTGAATTTTGGAAGTGAACAGATGTTAGACAAGTTTTTATTATTTCTGGGATATTCTGGTTCGTTGTAGTGGAGATACTTAAGAACTTAATAGTGTTGAATGTGTTGATTTAAGTCCCATCATATTCCTGAACATGGTGTCTCAAGCTTTTTGACCTACACAATATCATGAGCTTGTAAACTATTTTGGGAGATATTTTTTTTTAATATATAGAAATCTGGTAGATCTTTATGAAAAACAAAAACTGCTAGTGGATTAAGTAGTAACCCAGGTTTGTACTGCTCTGGGTTAAATCCCATTGATGTACCTTTAACCTGTAAAGCAGTCTGCCTGTTACTAGGGAGTGTGTCAAACCAATTACTATAGGTAATCATACGTAGTCTAAGTTGAGCTGCATAAAGAATGTGATTTTTGTATCACAAGTCAAGGCCTAATGGGGACTCTTTTTGTAGGCTGGATGAATTTGTGCTCTACTAGTCAGTCAGTGCAGTTTGTACAACAGCTTGTCCTTTCAGAGTTACTTTGCATCAGAGACATCTTGTCTTCTGCTCTCTCCCGTATCTCTGTGACCTGCACTATACTTCACTGCCAAGGCCTCTCTAGCCAAAATTAACTGCAGCTATTTCTGCCATCTGCTTCTAGTCAGCATCCCACTGTAAAATGTTTTAAAATACAAATCATTCAATATACAAAAGTAAAGGAAAAATTTACAAAAATACAAAAATTATCTTCTTGGAAGCCCAGTCTGATCAACCTGACTTAGGTTTTATGATCTGCCATTGTAAATTTTAAAAAGTCAATAAATGGAAACCTGAACCCTAAATAGGCAATATACATCACAGGTCTATGCAAATATATTACAGGTTACTTATATTTGTCCTCATGGGTTTTGCAGTCATAGGGAAAGTGTGTTGGCAGCCCTCTGCACGGTGTGCCACCCACTCCTCGTGGGGGTTGCCTCACTGAAAAGGGAGGAAAGCTTATGTAGGCCTGGGCTTAAGTGTGAACACTGAAGCTAGGATTTCTGTGTGTATAGTGTGCTTCTTACAATGCTTGTGCAAGTGAACAATTCCTTCTGACTTCTTTGACCAACCCTCCTGATCTCACTGGAGTTCTGCACTGCTACACTACTTGCAAGTGTCACCTTTGTAGAAGTAAGCTTACTTATCCTTTGAAAGGTGAGGTTTTAAGCTCTAGCTCCCTTCAGATGATATGCTCTGCTGCTTTGACTTCAAAGGAGAAGGAATGTCAACTGATCTTTGACTCACCTTCCTGTCTTCCCTACTTTTCAGGCTAACAATTTGAGCAGGTTTAAGATAAGGCATTCCTTAATGCTTACATAAAACCAAATGCTAATGGGAAAAAAAATAATAATTCCACTTTTCACCATAGTATTTCATTTGGTCTTTCATACTCAGTCACCCTGGTGATACAACTTATTCTTTTCAAAGCAAAACCAGATATAAGTACTCCTGGTTTCCCCTTCTTTGTATCCAGCAGTTCCCATGGTGCTGAAAATCAGTATTTAATCTCCCCAGTTAAAAACAGATTTGAGTTCAGTGAACAAGATGAAATCAAATAATTTGCTTCTGGGACAGGTGAGTACATCTCTCCCTAATTTTCTGTTGATTCAATTCCCTTCCAAATCCTCATAAGTAATCCTGCTTTTACAAACATATTTAGCTTCCTTTTTGGAGATGAGAATTGCACATGGTGAGATTTTTGTAAAAGTACTTAATCTGGAAATAAACTGAAGAGGATTTAAAACTTTGATGGGAAAAACAGAGGAAAAAGGAATCTTAAAGTGACTCAGGAAATTCAAAAGACAGCTCAAACCCATTATATGTAGTATGTTAGTGCTTGTTTGTATTGTCTTTTTCTTCTGTACAGAGTTGCAGGCACAAAATCTCAGAAGTTCCTGTATCGACATCATATTCTGTGCTAGCAGGGACCATATGCATTTGCAGGTAGTTGTTTCTAACATGAGAATCCATTAATGGTGGATTAAACATTTCTTAATCCAAAGATTAAAGATTGTTGTTCCTTTCTACTTTTGAACACCTTTCTTGAGGTCCAAAATGTGTATTTACATTTTTATTAGTGGTTTAATATTTTTAATATGTTAAACTTCAATAAAGGAAAGGTTGCAAAAATGTGAATTGAAACATTTCAAACAGGTAGATGAAAGAAGTACATAGTGGAAAATGCCTCTGCCAGATTTCCTTCGGTTGAAGGGCTGTTACAAATAACACCTATCCCTTTGTTGGCAAATGGAAGAACCGGAGGCATGACTGAACAGCTGCAAGTGCTAAAACAGAGAGTAGGCACAGTGCTGGTTTTATGGCAATAAAAAAAGGAATTTAATTTTGTCCTACCTTAGTGGAAGAAATTTTGGAGAGAGAGAAATATATGCTTGTCTGTAAAATCTTAACAATTGCTGGATATTATTTTTGGAAAGAAAATTTTAGGAGACCTCCTTTAAGAAGGCTGTGAGACATGAATATATTATGTAAATAAATGGATAACCTTAAGGAGATCGTTCATTACATCTACAAAAGCAACTTTGTAGGTATGTGGCAGCTGGAAAAATGCATCTTTTTCACATTTTATTTAAAGACCCAACCAGAGGGAGGGATATGGACCACGGTTAAAGGATTGCAATGCTATGTGTATCACTTACTTGTTTCTTAAAGGAAGTATTCTGTTTAAAGAGAAAATTGAGAGAAAAATGGCCTTATGTTTGGTTTTGAGTTCATGTTAATTTATAGGCTTCTTTTATAAGCTACTAAGAAGAAAAAAAAATATGCAGGAATCTTTTCATGGGAGGATTGCCACTATGAGTTACATGTTTCTTCTGTCCTCACAGCATCCCAGTTGTTCCAAAATGACCTTTGTCATGGAGTCTAGTTTCCTTCTCTGAAAGTCTGCAGCTATCCTACATCTATAAGTAGCTGTAGCACTGCAACCTGAAATGTAATGTGAACAACTAGAAATTACTCAAGGTGGTTTTTAGTTTTCAGTGAACAATCATGCCATCTAGAAAATTCTTACTCACATATTTTCTGATGCTGTGGTTCCCTTAGAAGGCAGCAAGTCCTGAACAAAGGTGGGTAGCCAGCTGTGCACTCCAGCACGTCAGCTGTTACCCTCAGTTCTGTGTCATCTGCAAACTTGCTGAAGGTGCATTCCATCCCTTCATTGGGGCTGTTGATGAAGATGTCAAATCTTGTTAGCCCCAGAATTAACCACTGAGTAACACCACATGTAACTGGCTGCCAGTTATAGTTTAAATCATTGGCCAAGCTTTTGAGCCCGTTAGCAAAGGCATTTTTTTCTTCACTTTGTACTCTGCTCGTCCAATCCATATCAGCTCAGTTTACAAGTACAATATGGCAGACTCTCAAAGACTTTCCTAAAAGATACATGGTATGCACTGTTCATCAGTATCTACAAAGCCATCCATTTCAGCGTAAAAGGCTTGATCGGGTTGGTCAAGTATGGTGTGCCCAGTGTTAGTTCCATGGTGGCTCTTCTTGTGCTTTCTGTGTTTAGATGTGACTTCTCTCTAGACTTGCTCCATAATTGCCACTGAGGTTGAAGTGAGGCTAACTATCCTGAATTCTTTCTTACCGTTTTGAAGATCATAGTATTTGCCTGTTCCTAGTGACACCTAGTGATTCATTGGGCCTCCTTCAGTCCTCACAGCCTTTGAAGTGACAGAAAGTGTCTTCATGATGACATTTTTCAGCTGCTTGCACACCCTTAGATGCTGCCCATCTGATCATGTACCTGGATTTGTATGTGTACTTGTCCAAGGAGTCCATAACTTGATTCTCCTCTATTGTGAGTAAGTTTTCTTGCCTACATAAACTTTAGTACTAGACACAGGTCTGTACAATGACTGAGAGAAGACTTTACTGGTGATGACTGAGGCAAAGAGCACCAAACATCTCAGGTGAGAGTACCAGTAAGAGTACCCCAATGCAGTAATACAGTTAAAATACTACTAACGATTTTAAGAAGATGGAAACTGAGATGAGTAAAAAAGCTTAATAGAAGATATGATAAAACAAGAACACTTCTGGTTTTCAGCAAAAGTTTTAAAAAGCAAACACATGCCATAGTGGCTTGTACCGTCCTGCTGAACTGTAATAGCACTGAACCCACTGAGATCCTGCATCCACTTTAATTAGGTGTGGGAATAAATACCTTGTTGAATCAGAACACTGTTAACAGTTAAGATTTATGTACTAAAGCCTCATTCAGTAGCTGCTGCTTATTTCTCTGAAAATACAACTGAACTTTTAATGCAAGTATTATCTTGTCTCTCATAAGATTTATCCTTTCTGTGATTTACTAAAGTTTTGAATTAGCCTACAGTCAGGTACATGCTTTATATGCCTCTGCAAATAAAAATATTATAAAGTGGAGCTAAGTTTAGAAATAATTTTTCTTTGAATTATCTGGACATGTATTTGAAATTACAGTTGCTGTTGCTTTTACGCTGTCAAGCTGATGAATGTAAACTGATGTTGCCGCTGGAAAGGGAAGGGATACCTTGCAGTATAGGATATGTAATTCACTGTTTGTGTTCTGCACATTCATTGAAGGTAATGAGTATCCCAACCATGCAGCCCTGTCAATTGCAATGATAATGAATCAGGAGAGCTGAGTTTTCCATAGATCTGAATGTATTACTGTGAAAACAGCTTTAATGACTTCCTGACAAAATTTACAATGAAAACATAGTTCAGCTAATTAGTTTTGTTTATATCCCTTTGACAAGAGGGCTATGGCATGTGTTTGTAATTCCCCTTGGAGTGCAGCGTTAGGTTTTAATATGTACACTTTATTTTCCAGCATGTAAATTATACAGTAAGTATGAGCTTTCTGCTTGAGTCCATTCTTTCTCTGCTGCTTGTATCAACTGTATTAAAAAGGCACAGAGGAAATACAATTTCTTAGAAAACTGTATTATTTTCCCCAGAAAACTTGTCTTTAGTATCTGGACATTTCCCTACTTTCTTTATCCTTTACATGTTTCCCTTCCTTCTTTAGATTAATCAATTTAAATAAAACAGGTTTTCCTGTAAGATCACGTGTCTTGCCTTTTGTACAGAGGAATACCTACAAATGGAGAAGTAAATGCTTTTCCTTTATTATGTATTGAATTTAGAAATGAAATTTCATAATGGAAACAATAATAACACTTCATGCAAAGCAGTATTGAAATGTCAGTGCTATAAGTGAGCAGACTAGCAATCATTCTTCTTTAAGAATTACCACTACACTCTTCACAGAAGTTGCAGTGGTTTGGAAACATTTAGTGATTCTCTAATAATATTAGAAGTATGTTAATATTTCATTGTTTTTTTACTAAGGTTTCCTGCTAATCATTTCTAGAATTGACCATTAAAAATTCAGGGACTGGATCAGCTCCAATTGTTTTGGAAGTCTGCAGTTGTATCTTTTAGTTCTTGTTGCTGAAAATGAAAACACATCGGCATAGTTGGAAAAAACCCATGGACTAGTTTTCAATTCCTTTTTTAATTTTTTTTCTTTATTCATGTAATTTATTTATGATTGCATATTATCAGTAATACGGAAGCATTCAGAAGCTCTGAATAAGTGTTTAATTATATCAGACACTATAGACATGCAAAGCAAGCAGAGGAAAGGCTATTCTCCAGCTAACTTATAATCTTACAAGTTAAGCTAACTATAATCTTACAAGATAAAGATATGGTGGGAAAAAGGCAGCTGCTTTGTCATCAGTCCACAGAGCAGGCTCTAACACAGACTGAGTCTGTTCTCATTTTCTGTCCCCCTCTCTCCCTCATTGTCTCTCTCATTTAAAAAAAACTTGAACACATACACAACCAGCTTCATGTAACAGTAGAATTTCTTCCTGGGTGCCAAAATCGAATTGATTGCTATTAACCTAAGGTGTGTTACAGAATGCATACGAGTAATGACCAAATTTTTCAGCCCAACGGAGCTATCCATCATTTTACCAAGTCAAGTTGTTAGTGACTGAGGGCAGTGTTCACACCCTGATTGTGGGAGTGTTCCTGCCTATAGAATGAGCAATGTATAGTGTAATAAGATCTCTAGTACTATGGCCATTTTTTGCTATTCTTTGCTAAGTTTTTTGCTTGATAAATTGCATGGAATTATAAAATAGTACATATAAAATGGTTATGGGACACTGGTTTATCTTCTGGGCATAGGTGGGAGTATGTCCCAAGGAAACATGTCCAGTTCCATTCTTTGTGAAATATGGTGCCTAAAACTTTTGTTAAGTCAGAATCTTGGTGCTGATTTTTTAGTAGCAATCTGAAAAATGTTGAACAGTACTCTATGAAAAGTGAGGTTTGGCATAATTGAAAATGTTTGGGCTTTATCCAAGACATCAAAACAGAGTATACAGGAGGAGTAATTTAGGCAATAGAATCTATTGGAATAGAAAAAGAAAGTTATTCATGTCAGTATATTAGACATATACCTTACTCAGTATCATTTATGGGAAAGCTATATAGAGAGAATTTTCTTCTATATCTTTGATATTTTATTCCTAACAGTATGTTACTGAGTATTATTTCTTTAGAAGAGAGTATGTTAACTCTGTACAGATGGTAGATTTTTTGACGTATTTTAATACAGGACTATATAATTATGACTACAGATATTTTTTCATTGTCCTTTTTAGTGTTGTTTTTCCTTAAAACCTACAAGGCAATTTACTTTACTTTTCTTTTTAATACAAACACACACTTCCTAATTATAGTAATCAGTTCACATGCAGTAATCGCATTAGCTGTGGTAATTATTATATGCATCACCTGGACCTCTATTTGGGTTGATAGACAAAATCAATAATTCTCAAGTAGGCAGAAGTGTGAGGCTGATTATATGTTGAAGTGATCAGAGATCAGATTGCATTTTATTGAATGAATTGGTTAGAGATTTTAGTAATTAATGTTCTTCATTAAAATACAAAGAACTAAACAAGTGCATTTGCTATACCCTTGCTGATAAATGGTCATGCACCCTGAATGCCATGATTTGAAATGGAAAAAGAGAGTGACAGCAGTGACACCCAGGTTCGAAACGTGAGGATGCAAGTTTAGAAAAAAAACATTTCCATCTTTCTGTTGCTCACCTATTCTTTCCTGAAAATATAAATTCACAAAAAAGTCATTAAGTCTTGTTTTTGGTATTGTCTTCTCTGTCAGATAAGCAGTCTTGTATGATTTTTTCCCCCCAGAATATTAGAACAGGATTTTTTTTTTGCAACACTGCTGATTACTCATCTGTTCAGCAGAGTAATACACAGCTGAAGTAAAAATTACAATCTCGCAGTCTCCTTTATGTTTAATGCTTCAGGATAAAACATTTCATGATTAATGACTAATCATACTAGTAGACAAGAGATTAAGTGTTATTGTACATACAATACACAGTAAAATAATTGCTAGCACTTATAGGTAAAGAAAACTTAAATTTTACTCAGAACAATAATCTTGAATGGGATTATATAGTTTTGTGCACCAGTTTTCAGGCTTGTCTTACTTAACCACTGAAGTTTTTCAACAGCAACAAAAAATTCTGCAGACCATATCATAGAGTATTCCCACAGTGGGTTTTATTTGATCTTGTGATACATAAAACCAAGACTTCACTAAATTTAAAGTTCAGTTAATAGTTTTATTTTCCTGGATTTCTGATATCTGCAAACTACTGGGCTGTAGGAAAACATTTTTCTGGTGTGGCACACCTGGTATTTGGATTCTTCAGGCTTTGTCTTTTAACATGGCATTACTTAGATGAATTTGGATCTTTGTCAGTTGTAAATCACCATACACCATGCTGGGTGTATGGGTGTAATTTCTCGTTTTGAGATCATTTAGCAAAGCTGGTGATTGGCACTATCAACTTGATAAATATATGTAGTATCCGACAGTATTAAAATTAACCTTGATATTTGGAATATTTTAGGTAGCCTTAGCACATAATTTAATACGTGTTAGCATTTTGTTATTTGTGATATATAGAATTTTAGTACATACTGAAAGAAATCTTAGTGCTGTACAAAACTATAACCAAAGGCTTAATGAGCTACAGTGCAGGACTACAGTGAAGTACTGTGGTTTTTTGTGCAGTACCTCAGCAGAAGGTATGAGATGGGACATGACTAAACCCCTTTTCCATGTCCATTTACTGTAGGTAAAATGGGTTGTTCTATATAGTGATGGAATAATATCTTAAAGTACTATAAAGTAGGTTATTTTTAATTGAAATTATGGTTGCAAATGTGAGCTGGCTAAGCAGCAGTGATTCCTGGCTTTGCTCCCCCTTGTCACTGGACACAGCAAAAAGGGTCATCATCTCAGTATAAACTTGTTTACAATTCCTGGCTTTACAATATACATAAATCAGATCTAACTGATACGTTAGACTGTCCTGAAGCCTAAAGAGTTAAAGCATCCTGAAAGTATTGTGTTGTGTCAGTTTATCTCAAAATGTGTCCAGAAAATATTTACTAAAATTGCAAATGTGATTAATAAACACTCTGTATACAAATGGTGAAAGAAGGACATTCTGTCAGTGGTATTCTGGTTCTCTTTGCCCACATTGTATGGGATAATAACAGCCTATGCAAGGTTCATCTCAGCTCTGTCTTGGAGAAAGTAGGGAAGTAAAGAAAACAGGACTTGCCCTGATGACACAAGAACAGAAGCAGGGAAAAAAGTGAACACCAGCATTAATTATAGCACACATTAAATAATACATCTTTGAATTGTCAGCTGTATATGTGCTAGACAGTTCAGAGAAGTGTGAGCAAAAAACCCAACGAAACATATAGTTCTGTCATCACTGTAATAAAAGCAGGAGCAGTTATAGCAGAGCATTGCTCAGGGTCTAGCTCTGCATCCCTGAAACAAAGCTGCTGTGGTCAGTGGAGACACCTTGTATGGGTCTTCAAACACTCAAATTATGTCCATGGCCAAAGAGAATCAGATCCAGCTGTAGAGTGAAAAAGCATCCCAAAATACAGGGTTAGAATGAAAGAGAAAATGATTGGCAGTCTGTTCTGTGCATCAAGGTGCATTATTTCTGCAGAAGTAACATTGCAGAAATTTACACTTACTCCCCTCAGCAAGGATAGACTACATGAAATGCTGCTCTACACATTACAAATCATTCTACGACAGCACTAACTTAAGAAATGGTGCTGCCTGAGGTGCTTGTTACTGCTTTTACGGTAGACTCAAAAAGGGTAGCAGAACAAGAAGTTGCAGGCAAGTAGAAAGAATGACCAGAGGCATGGAGCTGTTTCTGTTTGAGGGGCAACTGCATGAAGCAGAACTCTTCCAACTGAAGGAAGGGCACCTGGATAGAGATGTGGTGTGACAGAACTCTCTAAACCCCTGTCTGCAATGGAAAAAGGGGCCAGAGAGCAACTAATGACTGCTTTCCAAAACAAGAACTGGAAGGCATCAAGTTAAGCTAGCATCTGGAAAGATCATAGTAAATAAAAATTTCCAGTTATTGTTAGGTTCTGGAATTCCTTTACCACCCAGCAGTGTTGACAACATGTTTTATATGAATTGAAGTGATAAAAAATCCTCTGGGAACTTTAATACAAAATAGTGTCACTCGTTCAGGAGGCAGTTGAGCCAGAAGCTGAGGCAAAAATCTAGGGCATGTGTTGTGGGGTCTGTCCCCTGCTGGTCTCTTTTAGGGACATGATACAAAAGTAAGGAAGACAGAGCTGTTCTTTAACATGTAGTTTTTAAAAGATTAAGTATATTTTGAAGTAGTAAAGAAAACTGGATTTTAGATTGCAAGGTTTAGGGATTGGTAGTTGAATGAAGTGCCTTTTCACAAGTCTAGCGCACAGCCACTAGATCACTGAACCACGGCAGCTTTTGGGGCTGCATCTGAGCTAGGTGCTGGTAAAATTCAGGAGCTGGGAGCAGAATCACAGGGCAGGAAGTTTCTAAAACAGATTGTATAGCAAAGAAAATATTATGTAAATACATGTATAATTTTTTTCTAATATTCCATAAAGGTTTTTGAAGGACATACCACATTACCTATAATACTTCAGTAAGCTGGACTGTATTACAAAAGTTACATTGCAGTATATTGCAGGAGAACTTCTTTACCTTTTTTTGGCATGTGGTGGGAATGCTGAAGGGAAATAAAAAATAAATAAAAATAAGATGAAGACCTTTAAGAACATTAATGGAAGTCTTTCTAGGGCCTTAACTTTTATACAAACAGATTGTGTCAGCAGGTGACAAGTGGTGCTACTAAAGAGGCTGCCCTTCTTTCGGGGATGGGATTTAACCCCTTTGGGACTTGATTTTTTAAACAGATGAAGATATTTTTGGTGGTCACACAGCATCTTTGAGAAAGGATAGGTCAGGGAATCTAATATACAACTCTGTAAGTTTTAAGTTTTCACCAAATGAGCATAGAGAGATCTTACATAGACGTAATGAGACTCAGCTTGTTTTTCATGAAAGGAATATGGCATCCTTGGTCACGGGGTGACACAGGGGACAGCTGGTTCCAGCACTGTAGCTGCACCATCCCTCAAAGGCTACTTCTGTATTTGATCAAAGATGCAGTTACTCCCAGGTTGGCTGCTGCTGTCCTTGCTTTCCTGTGTGCAGTTCTATTTGCAATGTTTTTAGTTTCCTTCTAATTTTTACCTTCTTCCTCAACCACTGAAGCTGGGGAAGGTTACAAAAGCAAGGAAAGAGAAAGTTTAATTTGTGCAGTCCTTAAAAAAAAAAAAAAGAAAAAAAGAAAAAAAGAAAAAAAAAGAAAAGTGCAACTTTAAATATAATTTTTTTAAAATTTTCCTTGGAAAGTCATTGCACAGGTTATCAATTGAATGCAAGTTCACAAGAGAAATTACGGTTTGCTATAAACTGGAGTAAGCAATGCAAGAGTTTTTCCTTTCCTGCTACAAACACTTTCTTCTCCCTGGCATATGTGTATGTAATACCAGTTTAACACTGTGGTACTTTTAGAGCTCCCAACAGTATGTAAGTGTAATCCATATCAATATAAAATAGATGAATGATTACCATACTTCACATCTGTAATTTTTTAACATTGTTTTCATTCTGTTTACTGTCCCTGAAATTATCATAAAGGATTAGTGTAACAGCAAATTCAGTACAGATCTTTTGTTTATCCAATTCTGTTTCTCATTTTGTATTTCTTGCTTGAAAGAAAATGAGTTCTCCTATTTACCAGAAGCAGAGGAGTTCTTTGAATTCACTTAACAGGTATTCGCTTTTGTCATTCCCTATTGGAAAAGCTTTTGAGGACACTGTCTTTAGCCTATTAAAGCTGAAATATGAAGTACTCTCAGAAAGGTACTTACTCTGAATTTTACAGGACAAACTGCTAAGGGTTGTCTTTTTTTCACATGTTTTTGTCTGTAAGTAGCAGTTTCAGGAAGACATTTGTGAATCTCAAAAATGTTCTTGCTCTAAATCTTAGTGCTACATTTGGACACTTTGCAGTAGTTCTAGCCACACAGTTCATGGAGTGCACCAGACTTCAAAGTACCTTTAAAGATTGTAACAATTGTCCCTAATGCTGCACGCGGGCTGCTCACAGCGAGTTCGGTTATGCTGGGAAACACTGAGTAAAGAGGGAATTGTGATGTAGCAGGTTTGGTGCCTGGGTATACATAGTAGCTATTTCTGTAACTAGTGATGAAAACATTTCTCATTGACGCAAAAACCTCTAAGGGAACAGGGAACAGAGAAATTACACTGATACACAGGGACTGATAAATTATTTCGAAACTTGGACAGGTAAGATTCAGCACCCTGAAGTCCAGGTAATTTTTAAATAGAAATATGTGTTATATATATGTAATCTATGCATTTGGATGTTTTCATTATCAATATCTATTTCTATCTATTAATCTATTATCTGCTGTCACCAGAATTATGTATTGCAACCTAAGTCTTAGGCACCATTTATAAAATCCTGTCCCTGTGCTGGATTATTTGCACTCCATGGCAAGACGCTTTTGAGAGAACTTTGATCACTGTCCTTTAGCAGCGTTCCTGGACTGTGCACCTCTTCTTGGGATGCAACACTTTGGTGTAGCCACCTTATGCTCACAGTTCTCTCTCTTAGCATCTCACCGATGATGTCTCATAAATATATGTGATCTCCTATAAATAAATGTTCGGCTGGTAGGTAGTACATGTTTAAAAAAAATTCCTTGTCAGCTGGAATTCTTGTTCTTCAGACTACTTGTAGATCTTTGTTAATGATATCAGTAAAATGCAATAAACCAGGTAAACCAGGAATTATTTATACAGTAAGTGGGTCATCTTCTGTCATCCTTAGTTGTAATTTCAGCTCCTCTGTGAAGTCACCTTTCTCAGCATTTCAGTCACAGTATACAGTATATCTGTTCTCCAGTCTCTTCTTCAATAGCATAGTCTTTAGCATAGGATGATCACTGTCCCTGTCCCACGCTTGCTGAAAGAGTTTGTCCTCTTAACTGTCGTTTCTGATTTTTTTTTTTTTTTTTTTTTTTTTTTTTTGGTATGCACTCTGTGATCAAACCCTTTCCTGGGGCCCAGCACAGTTCAGTGCTAGAGGCTTTGATACTTTCCTGTGACAACTTCTTTACAATTAATTATGTAGAAGAAAATGGAGTTTTTTTAAGCATTTGAAGGATAGGTCTAATGTCAATCTGTCCTACTATGTACTGCTGCATTCCTAATAGGCCCTGCTGCAAAACATCTGATATATGCCGATGGTAATGTTAGAAAACATCGTGCTTATTCGTTTTTGTTTTGTGTGTTATATCTATAAATCCTTAACCTAGAGTTATGTCCTTTGAAAGAACATTTAAATGAAGATGTTCTGCAGCAAGAAAGGAGAATAATACAAAGAACAACACAAAAATAATAAATCCAGATCTGATAGTTGATTTTGGGAAAGAAATAGGTAAACATTTTGGCAAAACTTGCAGGATTTACTAAGTCATTCAATTGCTAGTTTTGGCTGCATTTTGAAGAAGTTAGGCAATAGTACTTTTGCATATGATGTGAAGGAGATGGAAGGGCCAAGGTACTGGTTTTTGACACTCTTCTAGGTACACCCTTATAGGTGTGCTGTGCTTTCAGATTTCCCAGGAGTGGTATTTTTTAGCCACATGGAAGAGATGTGATGGAAGTAATACGAAAGCTTAATAGAAAAATAATGACCTTTTCAGATCATTAAGTGAAAGAAATTATTTGAACCATTCCAGACATTTCAGTTTGCAGTTTTACAGAGTCCTTGATAATCAACAATAATAAATGATTTAAACAGAACCAAAAGTTGTGGTGGCTCTTCTGCCTGAAGAACTCTTCTGATTTTTTTCTTCTTTTTCTCTGAACTGAAGCATCTATCCCTAATATCTGCTTCTATGAATATGTGCTTCTTGTATAGGCTAAGTAGTTACTGCATTTGCAGATTTCGTTTGCACCTTCTCATCTTTGCAGGAATCTAGTTCAACTACAACTAACACATGTAAAATTTTCTCACATTTTTGAACACCAAAGAGAGAAAGAAAATCTAATAAACAATCGGTGAATTGTCTTGGATAACCTTGTAGATATTCAGCCTCTCAGGAGCTGTAAATACTCAGTTATTTACTATTTAATGTCAGGAAAATTAAAGTCATATTAGCAAGTATAGACACCAAACTGATGGTATAACATGTTGAGCTTCTTGAAGGAAGGAACAGACTACTGAGCTTGAGCTGAACGACAAGATCTTCTAGTATATGTTGTATGTGGTTCACATAGAGGGAACTGGTCTATTAGCATGATTTGCATTTTCCTGTTCACGTGTCCTTTTGTATGACCCTAATATGATCCACCATATTGATAGAATAAGAATAATCTAATACAGAACCAAAGGGCATCTGTAAGAAATGTTTTAAAAGGAAGGGCTGAAAAAATGTATCCTGATTATCTGCAAACATCTTGCTTTGGGTTAGTTTTGTTAAGGTAACTTTCATAAAAAAGACTCTACAAGCAGAATATTTTCAACATATAAGTACATGCTTATTGGTTAATGCACACACACCAATGGCAAAGGTCACACGCCACTAGGTTCACTAGGTTAAGTGCTAATGTGCTCACTGGTCCCAAACCCTCATGCAGTGAGGCTTTACTGGCCAGGCAGCCATCAGTTGGATAGTGGAAGGCTGGCCACCTTTGCTCCTTGGGACAAGCTGAAGTGAAGTGGTACTGAGCTCCATTCTTTCAAGTCTGGTACCCCTTTGTCACCCTTGTCCCACCCCCTGGCCCTTTAGATTTTATACTTTTCCATGCCACTGTTTTTTCTTGTATATCCTTGAGCCAGTAGCTATTGATCTCACACTCAGGTTTTTTTACTCTTTTCTTTTTTTTTTTTCTTGGATTTAACTTATTTTCTCACCCTTTCTTTCTAACAACTTACCAATTTTCTCAGTAACCTCAGCCAAGGTCACCCAGCTATGCTGCATCAAAGCTAAGCCTTGGATCACAGACAGCTGAACCCCTGGGTTGAGAGTTACATCTCCAGGATAACTGAAGTGCAACAGGTTTAGGAAATACGTTTCCTGGACAGATCAGCCTGGATTTATAATTGACACTTAAGTGAATGTTTAAATATTTCCTTTGGCTTTGCAAAATAGACATTGAATTGGCATAATCTTGAGGTTTTTCTCAATAGAGGTATTAGGTATAGAGTTTGAGGAATATTTAAAGTTTGAAATTTGAAATTATCTTTCCAACAGACAGATCTTTAATACCCTAAATAAGTCTTCTTGCATCAAACAGCATTAAAGCTTAGTAGAGGATTTTTGTTGAAAATATTCCAAAAGGCTATATTTTTCAGGAAGCTATATTACAGTAATATAGATACTTCTAAAGCAACCAAATATCCTGCATTTGAATAATTCTCAATGGATGTACTTACATAAAATTTAATTTAAACTCAAATATTAGCTCCTGTAAGATCTTTGGAGAGATGTTGATTATTTCAGTGGCTAATGAAAATAAAAACTCCGTTCTTGTCTTTTTTTTTTTTTTTTTTCATTTTCCCTAATCAGGAAAATGTTACTTATTGACTATTTGAAGGTATTTTTTTTTTTTAAAATCGGGCAAACCACTGGGAATTGACTTCTCTCTACATGCCTGTGCATTGTACAAAATTGTCAGAGTTAATTTTGAAAGTTGCTGGAAAATTTTTAAGGGATTAGGGTTTTCTTAGTCTTATTTAGTGAATCCCTGCCCCCGGAGTGATCTCACTGAAGTTGGTGACTATGCAGAAAGTTTGCGGTAAGGACTGACTCACAAGCAGGAGTAACTTAACTTGACTACTGTTGTTTCTGTTCAAAGTAGTGTGCTTCTCTCCTCATTTCATTTGGCACTCACATCTTTGTGAATCTGCAGCTTAACCGCTATGATATATCCCATATTATGTTAAAGTCATTGGGGTTTGGCTTTCATTAATACATTTGCTTGTAGTTTTCAGTGATTCAGTGAATATTACATGAGCCTTGGAGCTCACAACATGGAGCTTTTATGGAAGTCCTAGTTTTACGCAACTGCATTTGCAAATCAGGGTCCAAATAATGCTACAAATTGAGTATGTTTGTCATACAGTGATATTCAAAGCTCTTTCGTAAAGATTGTCCACCTAGTTCCAGGTGATACATGATGATATTTTCCTTGACCAGAACAAAATGACAGCCTAATAAGGTTCACGTGAAAAATAACAGGAGAGATGCAATCAAATATATAGAATTTTTACATTCAAGTATGTTCTTGCTTCTATTATTATAAATAGCTAGAATAAGTGTAAGTGCTGAAGCATTAGATCCTCATTTTTGCTCTGGAATTATACTTGGTGTTCTCTGCTTATCCAAAAGGAAAGTGATAGTTCTTCATTTCCATTTGATCTATTTTTTCCCCTCCAGCATAATGAAGAATGATGATACTTTTAGATGTTGACATTTTAGAAAGCTGAGATGGTGTGCAGTAGGCTACAAATGATGAAAGCGTAATGAAAGTTATTTTCTCATAATAGCTCTAAATTGGCTATTTTCGCAGAGTGGAGTGGGTCCAGTGGATTGAGCTTGAACTTTTTACCCCTCTGTAATCCTGTAGTTACCAAAAGTAATGTGGAATGACTTCAACTGTTTAGCTTTAAAATCCCGAGTTAAGAGAACTGATTCAACTTGAATTTTCACATTAGTCCTGTATGTAGGAATTTGTTACTATAAAGAGCTGAAGAACTGTTATTTCCTGATATACTCCGTTGCAAGCCTGGCAGTCAAAACCAGAAACTGTTTTACGAATAGTAAAGATCATAACGCGAAACAGTAGGAAATGGGGATTTTAGACTTCTATGGTAGGATAAAATTTTTATGTTATCTAAACTTTGAGCCAAAATAGCCAAAATACAAAAACTTTCAGTAAATCACCCTGTAATCATTTAATGCATGTAGAGCTGGAAGGCTCCTAAATCTCATTTCTCTCTACAGAGTTAGGAAGATTGTTCCCAATTACATAATAAAATGAGAATGTTCCCAAATTTTCTCTTAAAAAATAATAATAATAATAATAAAAGATAAATCCAAAATCATTATTTCAGTAGAACTCTTTTTTTTCAAGACTTAAAATTGTTGGGCAGTGATTTCTCTTGCTCCTGCTACAGTGGGTCAAAGATCCAAGATAATAAACTTGAGACATGCTAATACATTTCTGAAAAGAAATGGTGACTTTTTTCCTGTTCTCAAATGGAACTTTTTAGATACACGTCTCTATTATCTATAATATTAATAGTATTTCAGGATGTATGCATTTATAAGAAAGGTTGACTAGTTCTTGCAGTTGTCTCAGGTCAAAGACTGCGTTGTAATATTTCGACAGTTTTAAAATGTCGTCAGCATCGTGGGCAAACACATTATCAGAAATACAAATGTTTTCAGACCTAATGTGTTTCTATCAATTTGTTAAGCAAAAGCTTCTATTTGTAGGTGATTGATAGAATTAATGAGGAAAACTCTGCTTTTGTAAATCTTCATTTTGTAAGCCAGAAGTTCCCAGTAAACTGTTTGTTCACCTTACCAATTTAATAGAAGTACGTTGTTGAACTTCCTAAGGATATATTCTAGTTGCTTGGCAATGGATTGTGGAACAATTCATTTAAAGTTCAATGAACACGGAACTGGAGTAATTTATTCAAATCCACCACTTATTAAATCAGGATTTGACTTAATTTTTTTTTCCTGACTAATAAAATGGACTTGAAAGGAATTACCTAAACCTCTGTGGAATTCTGACAAAGTAATTCTGATGACTACGTTGTCTATTAGTATTTACTGCCAGTAAGTAAGGCAAATGGAGATGATTATATTCCCCACTGCTTCATGGATTGTCAGAAAGGGATTTATTTTTAAACAGTTTATTGTCTTAACATCATCCCCCTTTCAAGATAAGTAACACGGAGATAATATACCTGCATTTTTATTAGGCATCTAAATTATCTGAATATTTCACAAGAAGGGGTATTTTCTTTCCCTCTCACTAGTAAATTGAGTGTTAAAGAAAAAGAAGACACTGCAGGTGTTGAATTGCATTAGTTTTCTGATGGGCATGAATAATTTAATTGCTTGAATTTAAAATGTTACAACGACAAATACATATTATTTTAATTATCAGTTTTGGCCCAATTTTAGTAAGGCATGTATTTCTGGTTGGACAGTTGCGCCTTCTTTAATCTAAACAAAAAAAGACAAATATAACATGACATTCTTGAAAAGTCAAGCTCACCTGCCATCACTGGATTTTAGCATGGAACTCTATGAGCTTTTGATCAGAGCCATAAAGTCTGTTCTGTTATGCATTAGGACCTGAAAGAAGGAGACATGGCGCTCTGAGAGTCGTGGGGGTGTTACAACATTATCCTCACTCCCTGTAAACCATCTTTTTATGTCAGGGCACCAGAGCTCTATGTCCTTTATGATAAAACAAAGCCAGGCAGAGCCAGGAGCCCACAGACTTAGTATAAAACAAGACATAACTGGTGAAAAAGGAAATAAATTTCGTTGCCTCCCCAGTATGACAATATGGAATATTTGTCTAAACACCAGTCAAGCCTATGGGATCTAAGCTGTATGCAACTCCAAGACAATTAATCTTATTTTTTTTCTACCCATCCTTGGTTTTGAAGGCATCTCAGACGTGGGCAGGGTGCAGCCTGCAGCTGAGGTAACATGTCAGGGTCTGCTTGTATCTAAATGCCGGTTCTCTCGCAGGAGCCTCTCCGGAGACCCAGGCAGGTCCGGCCGGTGTCTGCTGTAGCAGCACGGCAGCAGCACGTCCTGCGCTTCCTGAGCGCTTGGCTTCAGAAGCCCACAGAGAAGATGCACACTTCTGGTGTTGTGGCTTTTATGTTTTAAGGATGTAACAAAGACAAAGCTCATAGCAGGGAAGATTTTAAGGACAGAAGCTCTTCTTCCTAAGGTTTTTGATGCGTTCAGTAAGGATTTTGAAAAGGCTTTGTGATAGCATCCTAAACAGGAACCAAGAAAGTAGGACTGCATTTATGAAGAAGGGAGGATATATTCCTGAGACCCTTTCAAAAGACCAAATGTAAAAATAAATACGAGAATTACAAAATAAAACGGCAAGTTGATGAAATCCAAGCTTTACCTCTTGCTAAGTAGACTTTGCCTGACAAGCCAGACAATACTCACAATCTGCGTTGTAGATTGCCATGAGGACAAGGGATGAGAATGAACTAAAGGAATAAAGCCACAAGGAAAGAAATGGACTTCAGAGACTGAATGGGAAGAAGTCATATGTAAAACTGTCTCTGGTGACTTCACAAGCATCATCTTCCTAACGTAATGTCAGGATTTTTCTGTGGGAGCAAAACATACTTGCTTATATTTGAACATTTTTTTCAGAATTAAATCTGCTAAGCTTAACACATGTTCTTAAGGAAATCCGAGCATGTGTGTGTGTCTGTTCATGTATTCACTTACATGGTGCATGTGTCTGAAGTAATTTAAAATAGTTTCAGAAAGGCTTTCCAGGTTTTCTCTGTTAGACCTCACTTTGCCTCTTTCCAGCAGAAAACCTTGGTTCTGATGCCACATAATACTTTCCATGTTTGTTTCTATTTGGTTCCCCTGCTACACTGTCACAGCCAGCTCAGGAAGAATGTCTTGAGTTCTGAGCTAATTAGCATTCCATGACCAAAGCCTCACTCACTGTAGAATTCACTCTGCCCAGTTACACACCTGCCCATAGGATCCTCAGCATGACAAAAGATTCCATGTGCTTGTCTTTTAGTAACAAGTGTCTCAAGAAAAAAACGTAAGTATACAGCAGAAAACACTAGCCAACATTTCTTGAGAAGAATTCTGTACATTCTGAATACTTTGTGTCTTGTTTAATTGAGTAAGTAGCCTCTTCATTACTAGTTATCATTTAACTCCATGTATGACTTCAGCCCTCTAAGTGAAAAAAAAACCTTCGTCTTAGAAAATGAGCTAAATAGATTATAGAGTTTGTCACATTTATTCTTTTTTTTTCCTTTTCTTTTATTATCCAATCTTAAAATCCATAGAAAAGAACAATATTTGGGAGGAATGTGCTAAAGCAAACTATTAAATCTTCCCTTATGTTCATATACATTTTTTTTTCAATTTGTGTGTATTCTCGCTGAGATAATAGACTCAAAGCATTGAAAGCATAGATGCCTTAACAAAGGGATTCAGACATGATGCATGATCTAAAAATGAAAAGCTAAGAGCAACAGTGAACATGACAGTGCCTTATCATGGTTATCAGGGATGAGAAGAGACATCAAGAATATTAATGGATTCAGAAGTAGCCAGAAGTGTCTCTGAAAATGGAGGCGTATTGGAGGATGTGTATTCTACACCACTGACTGCGTGTGCAGCAGCCATAGTTAGAAGAGATTGGATATTTATAAAGAAATGTGACATTTTCAATAATACTATTTTAGCAGACTCTAGTAAACAATGTGATAGATAACCTTTTTTTTGCAAAGGTCTTAAAAATTAGTAAATTAATCTTCATACCTTCACTAAAAAGGTAAATTATTTCAGGAGAAAAGGGAGAAAAAAGGCAAAGGAAAAAGATACACAATATAGTTCAAATTACAGAGGGGTTTTTTGCTTGATATTTTTGGTTTTAACAGTGTAGTAGTTCTTTATTTTCATTTGCATTCATATAACTAGCTGCTAATCCTTCCTTCAGATGATTCACTTTGCTTCCATCATGGTTTGGCTCATTCACTGGCACTTAGAATGTAATTATGCAGTGAAAGCTTCCTAGAAAGGAATAATGAAAGAGGATTTTATCCATTTCCTCTTTTAAAAATGAGTTTAGAATGTTAGAAGAGTCAAAGCAGTTTTGTTTCATACGCGGACATGCAGTGAGATCCTGATCACACGAGCTGATGACCGTTTTCACCAGTAACACCTACAAGTACTGGAATCTTAGGTGCCTAATTTTTTATCAATGTTATTGCTTCCAGAAATCATTGATGTATGCATGCTCCCCTTCTTTCCTACAAAATTTCTGTTACCTCTGAGTCCACTGTGTTACAGAGGTATATTCATGTTTTGAAACGAGTTAAAAAACTTTAAAAATTGAATACAAGAACAGGTTATTATTTTGGCACTGTCTCACTGTCCGTGATAAGCAGAATATCTTTATAATAAGAAAATAATATCTCTAGCAGCTCGGCATTGATAGTCACATAAGTGTGCACTCCTTTACATGAGCTCCTTCAGATGTGACCAGATGCCAAAAATGTGTTAGGTAAAAGATTAAATTCTGTGTGGCAAGATATAATGCCAGCATATGAGTACTGTTTCATTTTCTCTTTTTATAGTAATCAATACTTTATTCCTTTATCTTCCTGTATTATATTTCTAGGAAATCATTGATTAAGCTATGTTTTATACTCATTGAATTTTATTCCTATAAAATAATTCCATGTATAAATTTCAGTGAGATTGGGGTTGGAACAGCTTTGGAAATCCCATGCAAAGCTATAAGAAAATCCTTTCTAAAACCGTAGGGAGAGTGTGAGGGCTGAAACCTAAAAATGGAGGCAATGTGCATGTTGTGTGGGTTTTTTGCATCTACCTGGACTGAAAGTACTTCCAAATGGAGCTTCCTTACAAACGAACAAACCAACCAAACCACCTTATACATTCTCCAGTAAAGTTTTAAAAATTAATAACAAAGTTGAATAACACCTTGGAAAAATCAATTAGATAAATCAAAGTAGACTGAAATAATTATGTGTTGGAAAATGACTAGAACTGGATGTTGAAGTGGTGGCTGTTTCATAATTGCATCGTGTCTCATCTCATGCTCATTTTTTTGAGCTGAGGAATTACAGTACTTTGTAATTTCTAGTGACACTGTGAGAATAGGAGGATCCTTTTCTCTGTGTGTGTGTATAGATATATATATATGGCTTTGGACTTCTGCTGGAGAGAAAATAATGGTGTTAATATGAATTTTAGGGGAATGGTCAGGCAGCAATGCACTGCATGTGGCTGACAATCTAGTAACAAGGGTGGTTCTGATTTTCGGAGGAAATTCAAGTGGTGCTCTTTGTAATTACTTAGTGGCACCACCACACATTCTGGTACTGATTTCAAAAGTGTACTGATTTCAAAAGTTACTGTTCTCTTTCCACATGCATTCTGTTATTCATTAGCACTTCCTGCTTCCAGAAACAAATAAACACCCTTGAGTAAACATACATGTAGTGCAGCTGCACATACGGAAGGTAGAGAGTAAGAACCAGACTAAAGAATCAACATAAATGCTGCCAAAACATTGTATCTGAGGTGAAAGGTAATGAACAAAACCCACATCAGCTTCAGGACATTCGGTGAGGGAAAAACAGAAGAAACTCAGACTATCTGTAATTATGCAAAGCCATGCTAAAAAGAAAATCCCTGTCCTGCCTGCAGATCCAGCATCTTGAAATGGTTCTGCTGCAGCTGTAGGGAGTACCAGTGAATGCTGCTCAAACACAGGTACAACAAAACGTACCTCTGTGCTACATTTAGGATAGGTTACTATTACTGTTACATCTAGGCAATGGTGTAATTCTCAAAACTATTCAGATAATTGGGGAACAACATTAACCACCAATTTCAAAATCCCTTGGACTGATTCCAGAAAGAATAATGCAGGGTTATATTGCAATTTTGTATCAAGCTTAATGGAGTTTGGGTGCTAGAAATTCATGTGCTGCTTGGAGTGGAAGGAGGAAATTTTTGGTAGAAATGTCAATGGTTTTCTTCTTTGTAATGCATTGTAGAGTGGATTTGCTGTACTGAATGGCCTGTGAATAGTTCTTTTTACTATTTATTGTATAGTTCCATGAGTTCTCAAGGTGACCTTAGCTGGTGGTTGGGACTTTTTCAAGGACTTACCTAAAATATTCATATCATGTAGGGTATTCAAACTGTCAGTTTTTATTGGGTGACTCTATTAAATTGATAACAATTAAAATGTAGTTCTAGCTTAAGAAAAAGTTTATTTTAATGTAGCAAATTACAATTAACATTCATAGGTCTATCGATTCTTGTAACAAGTGAGTGTAATGCATCTCAGTGCTTGTGTATAACATATTAATATAACTCCTATATGCATACCCTTCAGGTATGAAATTATCTGCTGATTATTCTTCCTGTTAAAACTGGCTAATGTTCTCCCATATGAAGTGTATATATACCTCTCTTTTGCCAAGATTTACTTATGTGTAAGATAAAATAACCTCCCCGTGTAAACTGGCTTGCCCTATTTTCCTGAATCGTCCTACTGGCTTTGCAAGCTCTGTCGGCCAAACTGCACCGAACACTCTCTGCTTCCAGAGCGCAGACTTCCCAGCTTTGCTAGATGCTGGGCGGAACGTCTCAGCCAATCCATCTCCAACAGGCAAAATGCACGTCTCCCAGTTCTTGTAACAGCTTGAACGATCCCTTGTGGCTAGTAACGTTCCTAGTTTCATGTGGCATGGAAACCGCTGGCAGAAAGGGGTTGCAAAATATAGGAAGGAGTTGTTTTTCTTGCAGATATCATCTGGGGGTTTCAAATAACTTCTCTAAAAGTCTTCATAACTTATGTGACGACTTTGAGCATTAACTTAATAAGTCTGAGCTCAGACTGTTTTTTGGTCGCATTAAATTGGCTTGTGCAGTCTATAATTTAGATACTTAAATAATGGAGAAGACATTTTCCAACTTAAAAAGAATGTTTTAAATATATGTGATTATTTTTATAGCATAATAGAAATAGCTACTTGTGAAGCTTAGTGACAGGGTGTGCCAATTAAAATTATTATTTAACTTTCCATAACAATGAGATTATGGATAGCTTTCCTTTAAAAGAACAGCATTTTTAAGGAATAGTATAGAGTATTTAAAGAGATTTAACTTCCCATATCAATGAGAATTTGGATAGCTTTCCTTTAAAAGATCGGCTTAGTGTATTTAAAAGAGCTTTAAAAGGAATAACTATGTTTTCTGTTGTATTTCTGCAGATTGTTTTATTAAATCGTTTAAAAGTTATATACAAAGGGCAGCATTTCTTACCAAGAAAATGAGATTTTAAAATAACTCACATTAGCGGTCAATCCTTGTTGTGTATGTTTGAGTTCTAACAGCTGTAATGATTTGTTTTAAAGGAGCCGTATCAACCTGTGCTGATTTTTAAGCCTTTGCTGATTGATTTGACTTGTTTGATGTATTATAAATCACACAGCTATAAAGTCACAGTAAAAATTCCATTAAACTTGTGAGGTAAAAAACATACCCATAAATAAAACAGTATGAAATGCAAGATAGCAGCAAATGTGCTATTTCTTTTTCTTTTTTAAATTTTAGTTTAAGTTTACAGCCAAGACCATTTTTCTGTGAAGAAAAACAGTGGCAACAAATAAGAAGTCTCACTATGTAGGTGTATTTTTTTTGGTATACTTGAAATGCAACAATCAGTTTCCTTCACTGTGCCTCTATAAAGCTGATTTTTCTTACTTCTTTGATCAGAACTGCTATTCTTTGTTTTTAAATTAAGACTGTTGACCAGGAAGATTACTGTTAAAAATACCTAAAAATAGCTACAGGTGGCAAGGTCTTCCAAATATGATCCCTCTTGCCTCTCATCCTTTAATCCTTGCATTTCCACAGGTTAGTACCATCTAGACTGTCTAACCAGCAGCTTTGCTGAACCTCATACCGTGCTCTTTTTTCTGTATGATTTCCTGTTGCTGTGTATTTTGTCTTGTGAATTACCCCTTTTAATTTCCACATTTAGTCTGAGCTGATAAATACTGAAGTAATTCGTTGGAAGTGACAAAAATGTTGTGTTTTTTATCTCAGAAAGGAAAGACCTAATGTTCTTAAACTAAAAGTGTTCGAAAGTCAAATGAATTTCTCTAACTTCCACAATTTTGTCATAATTCTTGGCATTTTCTTCACAGAAAAATAAAACTTAACGTAAATGTAAATTCAGATGGATTATTTTGTTGAAGTAGGGGAGTACTGTTAGAATTTACAGATTTGGGATTTTTTTCCTTTTTTTTGTCTTCATTTTTTTTCCCTTTTTTAAAATATATATATCTCCCTAAGTTCAGGACATGCACTATTTCATTTTATCTTAGCATCTTCATAGACACAAGGAATAATATTTAAGAAACAAAATTAACATTTTGGGTTTTATTGTAACAGCCAAATATGATAGGGCATATTTGCTAATTAGTTAAGCTAGAGTTTGGTTGTATTGCGGGGCTAAAGGTGATGTAGTGGTGTACGCGTGAGATACGTGTTAACCGACAGCTAAAGCATCTCCTGAAATATCTTAAAGCTAATAACTATCTCTTTCACCTGAGGCTGCATTTTTATGAAGAGAAATACAGATGATGATGATCCACATGCCTGTTTCTTATCAGTGAGATGTGCCTGAAGAGCTGCTGATTTTCTGAGGGGTTGAAGAGCATGTTATACATTGCATTATGCTTTATCTACACTCCAGTACTGTCACGTGGACAGTAATCCTTGATTGTTCCACACTGCTGCCCTCACCCTGCCTCCTGTGACTTGTATTACTAGTGCTCCACTGTCGATCCAGCGGGCTGTATTTGCCCGAGTGTCTGCGCTAGTCCAGTTTGTTACCATCAGAGGAATAGGGTAATCTTTGAAAAATGAAACCCCAGCTTTTGTGAAGCATTAAATGCAGGATAGTCTGCACTTTGTAAGTCAGTGAGGTTTATGAGGCAATTAATGCTGTGTTGTCTCCCGAGTTTTCCACAATGAAAACATTCCTATAATTATTGCAGGGATGGAGTAGATAAAGTTTGCAAACTGTTCAGGCATATATATATAAATATTATATACATACTATTTCAAGAAAATAACTTTAGGAAGAAATAATTTTCCTATTATATATATATTTAGAGTCAAATCTGCAGAATTGAAGCATATTTGTTGGTGTATATACAGTAGGAAGACTGAAATGAGACCAGATACAAAGATGTCCCATGGACCTGTTCATTGATGTTCACCACAACAGAAAAGATGTAAAGAGGTATTCAGTCCCCTGGAATGGCCAGCATTTGCTCTTTTCCTTTCTGAGTAATCCTCAAGCTGAGAGTTGTGTGCCAGAAGGTGAACAGGCAGTTTAAATGTACACTGTCCAACTAGGAGTTGGCATTGGTCTCGGGTGCTACTCAGTGCATTATAACACATGGCTGTGGCACACCGTATGAGTGGTCATTAAAGAGAAGTCAAAGGCAAATACCAAGAGAAGAACATAGTCACAGAGTCATCATTATTGTTCTGAGTCAGAATGGGATTGTATGAAATCATCAAATCTAATCTATAGTTGTGTTACCTGCCAGATGGGGATTCCAACTCAGCTGGCTGGCAGATATATGAAAATGCACAATTGACTGCATATTTGGGCTGTTGATTTCTGTAGAAGTGTGCACACTGATCGTTTTCTAAATGGTGGATATATAGCTGCCTTTAATTAGTGTCAGTCCAAACAAATATAGTGAGTGCCTCGAATGTCACGGATCAAATCCTGTAGCTCATGAGTATACGAAGGCAAATATGTGTATTCAAAGTGTATTCCAGTTTACTTCATTGGGTCTTGATGCACAGAGTTTGTGAAATTTCTCTGTAAAATTCAGTGTCACTCATTTTTCACAAGATCACAACAGAAGGTTTAGAAAGCAGCTCCTTCCTCTCCATTGTTGTTTCTCTCTCCTTTCCCCATTTCTTTGTTTTGTATTTCAAGTAGTTTTATGACTGCATGGAGCACATCTCATTAATCTGTTACCAGTTTCCCTCCGCTGGTCTGTCATTTCGTCCACACTTCAAAATCCTGACACCAAGTGCTATTCTTGACAGGTCGAATATTTCTTCCAGAAAGAAAACTCGGTTTTATGTTTTTTCTTGCATATGCAGACACTATGACAATTAAATAATGAAGGATTTTTAGGTCAGTTTACTCAAAAGAATGCCATTCCTTTGTTTTACATACCCATACACATTGAGATTAGTACAGAAGAAGGAATAGTTGGATAATTCTACTTTTTAAGCATTCAGATCCTCTTTGGAGCAACTTTACAAGATGTGATATTTCAGATACTACAATAGAAGAAAGACCTGTTATTTCATGCATTGGGGCTGATACCATCTGTTTTTGCTAAAGAAATTTTTGTATGTCTTTTGACAGTTGAACTGATAAATAACCAAATGGGAATTGTAAGTAACAGTGTAAGGCTTGTCATGCCAAGAAATCTCAGAGACCACCTGGAATTACTACTGAATGAAAAAAAGAAATATGTTTCATTACTCCTGAGTACCCTTCCTTTAATCACTTTATCTTTCCTGTACACTGATGTCTGGCCTTCTTATCTCATGTTCTTCCTGCAGCTTCTTAGAAACACTTCAGTTTGTTCAATGTTCTTCTTTGTTAAAGTCATGGGTTTGTCAGCCACAAACTACGGCAAGATTATTCCTCCAAGATTACCACGAGGCTGTACAAACTTCTTGACAGGATTAGTAGAAGCCATTGCTACTTCACATAATGAAGATAGCCTAGACTGGTGAAACTGCAGGCGCTATGGAGGTGTAAGTACTAATCAGAAAGATGTCAAGAGACCCTATTTATTGTCTGAAAGTAGAGCACAGGAACGGTAAAAAAGCGTACCTGAAAATGTGTTCAGTGCACTTCTTGAAAGGTGGGAGGGAACCATGATACCTGGATTTATTTCAGCTACCTTGGCCACATGTGTTCACCTCAATATACATTTGCAGTATGAAGACAAGTTAAAAAGTCCTTGGTGCCCACAGCATGCTTACTTCTCAATGTATTGGATAATAACTTGTGGGTAGATACTCACACGTGTGCTAAAGTAATGCAGAAGAGAAAATTGTGCATAAAGAATCTCTCTGGTGAAATCACAGCCACGGCTGGAGTAGCCGTAGCTGCTGCATGTCAGAGGCAGGGTTTGTTGTCTCCAGCAGAGCCTACCTAGTAGCCCAGGGGCTGTTGGCTTTCCAAAGAGATGTGCAGAATGCAGGAAAACCTTCTGCATTTGCTTTTCTTGTAGATTGCTGATGCTAGAATAGCCAGAGCTTTAGAAAAGCGAAGCCTGGGTGGGTGAATACTTCTTGCTGAGCTGAGCAGAGGCTGGCAGGCAGTGTTTTCGCTTTGATGTCTGCTGCATTTGACAGAGTTTCCCGGGTGGCTAGGCTTCTTTCAGGATGATGTTCCTGTTAGAAACAGCTAATTCAGGAGACATCAAATAGTTCCCAATTTAGCTTATTTTAAAGGAGCTCAATATTGAGAGTGAAGCAGATACCAGTGAGATACTAGTGAGAGCAGCGGGTGGGTAAATGTATGTGGGGTGAGTAAACAAAGGAGCCGCTTCAGAGTACTAAAAAAAATCCATTTGCCTTATGCCGATTTGTCTTCAGTTACATGTCTTCTGAAAGTGTCACTGAAATAAGATTTCCCCACTGTTCTTACATGCAAGCAGAGGCGTATTTACTTGTTACTTGCATGTGAAGGTATAAAGTTGGGGAGGCTGAGATCCTTCACTCAGTAAAAACAGTTATGAAAATGTCAATCACAGGATGTGAGACATGGAGATGTGAAGGAATATAAAGTCTGGATTTGAGGTAGTGCATGGGTGTGTGCACCTCTCCGGGTTAAAAGAAAGCCCTGAAGGCAGGTCCGATCTATGAGGGGGGGTTCTCCCACCTTGTGATACATAGCCTGTATCAGGGCCATGAATCCAATCTTACCTTAACCTTCTCCTTTCCTAACATGCTTGAGTATTATTCAAACATCTAATTTTAAAATGCCATCTGGTTATCCCTGCTTTTTATCCTTCCCTCATAATCTGATGGGTTGCCTGTGGTCACCAGACCAGTGATGACCTTGGAAAAATGTGATTCCAGACCTATTAATCCACCTCACAGTCGGTGCCTCAGGCAGCCAGCAGCAGGCTATAGATGACTTGGCCCAGCAGTGGTGTCTTATAGTTGCCCTGTCTTCTCGGCTCCCATTGACTGCTCAGAGAGAGCCGGTGCCCACTGCACATGCAGAGTGCAGGTGATTTGTTCATGCGTCAAGCTGATGCATGTAATAAGCCTAATTAGCTGCAGATCTACCTGTTACCTGTATTCTGCATGAAAGTGATGGCCTGCTACAGTATGAAGCTGCTCTACACATCCAGCATTTCCAAGAGCTTGGAACATTTATTCCATTATGGTCTTTATCCCCTATATCTCCTTCAATTGACTTTCTGAGTAGTTAAACATTAAGGGCCTTTAACACATTCTAGTATTCCAAAATCTGCTTGCTGGACAGATAGCATTTAATCCAAATTTACTGTGACAATTGGAAGGATATAATTTATTATAACACCAAGATTTAACTTTACTATTGAATTGAGCTTGAATATACTAGAAACACAAAGAGGCTGAACGTCACTGTTTGTACTTAGCAAAGCAGCAGCACAAGGCAGTTTATGCAATGCAAATTTTTTTTTCATTCTGAATGTTTTTCATGATTTTTCATATTTTCAACATTACAACTTCCATAAGTAGTTGGAACATGTTTCTTTTCATAGTAGTCAAACATCCAGTATGAGATTATAATACCATATCTCTCTGATTACTATTTTGCCTTTTCCTCTTCACTAGAGGATGGATTGACAAATAGGTTTAGTTGATGACACTTCACAAGCTTACTGAAAAAAAAGCAAGAAAAAAAAAAAAAAGCTGATTCTTTCAGCAGTGGGAATACATGAATTCTATATGTTATATAGAAATAATCTTGCAGTCTTGCCTAGAACTTTGATTTACAATATGGGGCACTGTGATTAAAGAAAAAACTGAATCCAAATACAACTTAGAAGAATCTGATATAGATATGTGTTTGTGCAATTAAAAGGAGGTTTTTTTCTTTTTTTGTGTTTGGATCACATGTTTGAGGAAGGAAATAATACCTTTATTAGGTCCTGTAATGATGGCGATATTGAGATTTTTACGACTCTTTCTGTTGAAATACTCAGGCCAACAAATTTGTTGAGTGCTTCATTCCTTGTTCACACTGACATCTCTATGACATAAGCACATCAACTGAATGCATTATACACAGAGAAAAAACACTTCTCAGTGCTCAAGAATTAATTATTTTTATAGTTTCAGTGTCTATTGCCACACTCAAGAAATGAAACAGAAGAAAGTAAAGCACATGGTAGGTATTTCCAAGAATACCTTCAGATGCTGTTTTCAAGACATATTCCATCTTTAAATTACTTTTTGAAGAGGTGCTAGAAACACTATCCTTCTCCTTTATGATGTTTAAAAAGATTTTTCTGGAAAAATACGTGATTAAATTCAAGGTGAAAAGTCAGAAGTTGTTTGCTGAACATTCTCTTTTCAAAAACTCTGTCATCAACTCTTGTATGGCGTTCAGCAAAGTAGAATTTCTAGGTACAGTAGCAATTTGTGAAATAATCAAGGTGCTCTTCAATTATATTCAGACTTCTTTCTCTGTAGGGGAATGACATTTTCATAGGCTATTTCTGCATGCTCTCAGTTTCGTAAGATTGAGATTTGCAGAAAATAAAATACTATTAATAGTTCATGGCAGACTTTACACCCCCAGAAAGAAGTGAGATGCAGCACACAGTTCAGATACACTTCTGTATACTAGATGTTTATTAAGATCCTCCAAATAAATCTAGGGTTTTTTTTAGTAACATCACTGTTTTAATGTTAAATATGTTAGCACAGCTGCTACGCTGTAAGTGTATATTTGTTTATTTTTACATTTGTGGTGTTGTGATTTAGGTGTATTGCATTTTGAACTTTGTCTTCATTTTGGAGGAATCACTTTATTGCAAAGAGATGGGAGCAGATTTTTTAGCTTGCTTAAACTACCATCCCCTTGATATCCCTGATTATACTTCATCATTCCTAAGTGATGTCATAGAAATTACATAAGTTATCCAGAAGAAGGTCTCCCTTTCTCAGTTACTTTTATAAGGGATTGAAAAATGAAAAACAAACACAGGTTCTATTCTCAAACTTGTAGCCTTGGTCTTTTTTCTTTAGGAGGCTTGCTTATGCTTGCTGAAGTCAGCTGGTATTTTGTCATTGGATTCAATAAAATGTAATCTTGTTCTTCATTTGCTTTAGAAGTTAGGAGTTCTGTTTGTCCTGGAAGTCCCTCTCGAGAAAGACAATTACTGTCACATCCACTGGCTGATGGAACGGATTCCAGTGTATTTGATTTATTACTAGTATTGTCAGTTGTATCTAAAATCAAAAAGGTACTTAAATTGGCTGATGAAAGGTGCATATACAGACTTTGAATAAAGTAAACCTTTTGTATTATTATTTTTTAGCATTTTATTTTATGTGGTTTGCATATTTTCACAGTCTTTGTTCTGTGAATACCTCTGCTGTAATCAAGTTTTGGCTTCTGAAGAGTAGCAGAATTCTATCATAATTTTATCCTGCCTCCAGTCTATAATCACTGTGTTTGACTTCACACTGGCACGATAACAATAGCAAAATGAGCACTGACATAATCACCTCGATGTGTAAGTCTGTTTTCCTGATGCGACATTGTCTCTAGTCCATGGAGCAGCAGCAAGCTTTCAGCCTGGAGAGTACCTGACTGTCTCTGTCAGCTCTTGGTTCTTTCTGTCTGTGTGTTAAAGCTTTGTAGTTGGTTTGGAGAGAGGCTGGAACATAGAATGAATGAACAAATATATAATTGCATTTTAACGGCTTCTTTCCTAAAGGTCCTTTCATACTTTGTTAAATATAGGATCATAAAAATATAAAGGTAAATTTTTGCAGTCCAGTCAGCATGTAAATTAAGAATTTCTGGTTGGAGCTCTTTAATGTCAGTCTAGGCAATTTGTCCTTTTTCTGACATAATTGGCTTGGCATTGGATAATTGCAGATGTAATAAACTGATCAGGAAACCTTCATATTTTTTAGCAATATAATATCTTCACATAAAGTGACCTATAGATTCTACTTTGCAAATGTGGCTTTAAGTTAGCAGCTGTATTGAGCGGTGCTATTGAAGTAAAACCTGTAAAACAGAGAAGCACAGGAAGACTTTATCAAAGCAATCTGTAATATTTAAGCAGAATGAAATTAGCTGGGTAAGAACGAGATCAAAGCCTTAAGTGAGGTTCCAAGGGTAAAGAAAAGGCTGCAGTGGTGAATAGCGATTACTTGTAGTTAATTTAAACTTACTGAAAGATTTTAAGGATCAAAGTTGGGTCTTTTGAGGAAGAGGATTCATCCAATTTCCTCTACTTATATTTTTCCAGCATAAATTAATCTTGATATATTTTACTAGCTTCTTACTTTTTTTGAAGGGACAGGAACCCTTTGACCGCCATCTGCTGAAACTCATCAGCTTTTGTTTATTGAAGCAGGATTTCTCTGTGGCTGCCCCTGGGTGTGGAGCCCTGTGAACTGGCTCTGGTCCCTCCCTGCAGCAGGACACAGCAGCACAGGTCCGGGCTGCTGGGGAGGAGAAATGGTGCCTCTGCAAAGCTGTCTTGGGTTTGGTCAAATGTGGGTGCTCATGGTTTAGCTGCGCCCTTGTAGGCAGCCCTCGTTTAGGAAATTGAAATTCTTTTATGAATAAAATTACATTCTATAAATTGTATTTTGAAGTACTTTTTTTACTGTGCATAGTTTCTCAAAATGCAGGTTAAAGAAATGAAGTCATCCTCTGCAGCACTGGTTGTAGTTCAGTGTCGCAGCTGTATCTCAGCTCAGAATATGCAGTGCACAACATTTTTCAGCATATTTCTTACTTATAGAAGCATAAACCTATTTGATGCTTTGAGTACGCAGCATAACCAAAAATTTTAATATTGTATTCCTAGGTAATTCCATGGAAGTGCTATTTAGCAAAACATGTTGCCAAGTTTTTGTTTTCTTTCTGTTTGGCTTTTAATGCTTCAATAAGTGAACATTGCCATTGTGTTTATTGTATTATTTAAAAATGTTTGTGTAGTAATGGTAACAACAGGTCTTAAACAATTTGTCTGCTACTAATTGGATAATCTATGTGAAGAATATGTGTCATTTGAATAAATGAATGATTCCCTATTTGAAACTTAATAGCTAATAATACACCTTCAACACTAGTATGTTCTTCATAATTAATTATGGCTGCTGTACTGTATTCAGTTACCGTGCTTCACTGGTAAATCTGTAATGAAACATGAATGCAGTATTTGGCAAATAAAGGATTTTAACATGATGGCAAAAAACATTTAAAATTCTACTTTCTTACCTAACTGTCGCCTGTGAAGGTATCCCATCAGAGAATGCTGTTCAATGACTCCTCTACTTTTTCCACAAGGGTCAAAAGCCTCCAAAAATGTTAACTTTTTTATTTTATGTTAGTTTTTTACAGCTGTGGCAATATTAGTATATAATACTAGCATATAGCTGAATGGCATTTTACATCAAATATATTACAAATTTTCCGGTTCTAAGTAATAAATTTAATAACTGTGTAACAAAATAATAAAGAAAAGATTAATCGGGTATTACATGGGAATAAAAAGTCTCTTAGAAATTATGTTTCAAGAGGTATCACGCATTAATTTTGCTTACCTTAAAAATATGTTCTGATAATTAAACATGCATGTTACAATTTTAACAACAAATAGTATTTAGAAAAAATGTTCACCCCAGACAGCTCTAGTAGGTTTTCTTGCTGGTAGTCAAGTATCCCCCCACTTGGCAGAAGTCAAGGACCCGTGGGGTATGCTACATTCCTTTGTATACCTGTATGAATATGAAAACCAGAAGAGAGTTTAAAGTAAGGATAGCTTTTGTTCATTATTATAAACATTTTATGTACTTGGTGGCATGGTTTTAGGCTCAGACTCTCATGATGAGATTTCACCTGGTTGGTGGCACTGTGAAGTGCTGGTGAAAGCAGGGACCTCCCCTTTTTTCTCTGAATCTGTCTGCACACTTGAGTGGGATGCAGTGATCTCTTAGTGATCAGGGTGATGCCGTGTATGAGCAGAAAGGAGGACGCAACCAGCCAAAGGAGAACGGCAGCTCCCTTCAGCTCAGGTTGCTGAAGCAACTCTGCAATGTAACCATCATAGCTGCAATGCAAGGGAGATGCAAGAAGGCTCCTTTGACAGTGGTTTGCTGGAGACAGTGATCACCCTGAGTGGTCACCCTGTACCTGCTGTCCCCTGGGGGTCTCTCCCAATGTGAAGGACAAGGGTCTGAACTGGGCCCACCAGCCTGCAGTGTTCACAGTTTTGTATCCCACACACTGACCGAGTGGTCCATACAGCAAGGCCATTGCCCCCACTTTTCTGGCCAAGCGTTTAGGTTGCATGGAGCATTAATGGTGTTGATCTCAACAAAACTATCTCCAGTTTGAACCAGGTAAGAATTTGGCTCTCTTGAGTCTGGAATTTTGACACATAAAAACCTTCCTACAGCCTTGCTAGTACCTGCTGCCATCACCGCCGTTTGCAAACACACTTCATCTTGCTGTTCTCTGACAAGCTGAGGAAAAGCAGAGTTGCAATTTTGTTGTTCTCCTGAGAAAAAAGATGGGCATATTGGGGATTTTCTTTCCTTCAGATCATATTATAAACACTGTTTATATGCCTCAGTTTTGAAATGGCAGCCTTTTAAATAATTTTTGATAATCTTCCAAATCATGGCGCCTCTTCTGATGACATCCTGTATACAAAAGCGTACTTGCTAGGTCTACTGACTAGAAATGTGCGAAAAAGTATCTTTTCAACTTGGCTTTTCTTACCTCTTTTATTTTTAAATATTATACCTCTTAAACCATGTTTTTTTTATCCCCGAAGTGAATGGCAAAGCTTCAATACAACATTAGTATAAGGATTATGAAAGTCTTAGCTCTGAAATCTTTTTAGGCTAACCTTAATTTTATTCTTCCTTTAAATCCAAGCCATGTTTAAAATTTTATCCTTAATTATGAAAATCACAATTGTTATGTCTTCAGTTCATGAGTTTCTTCCACTTACTAGTAATTACAGCCCGGGGGAATAAAAACTTGCTAGTTTCTTTAAGACTGAAATAGAAAGCTGGGAGTTTGTAAAATACTCTGTTCTTTCTTGGATAATACCTGAGTGTACCACCTTCCATTTGGTCCATGAGTCTGCTAGTCATTGTCACGAAACATGTCATAATTTTTAAGCTTATGTGACTGAAATGTTCTATTAGAATTATGCTAAAATACTTCATCCCTCTATACATTAATCCAGGTATTCAGCTGCATACAGTGATCTTCACAAGGAATTTTAAAAACTTGCTTCTGGTGAACATGTATAAAATGTGTAATTCTGCACTCACCTACTGATAGTCTAAATGTCACACAATTAATCCCACTGATTAATTAAAAGAATCTGCAGCACAAATTCACAGAGTTAGCCTGAACCCATTGATACCTTCTTGCCATGTGTTATGGGGGGTTTAGAATCTTGAAGGGATGCAGGGAGTTGCGTCTCTACGTTGATGATATTTGATGTCTTTAAGGACATGAAAATGTGCATCTCCACAGAAGACTTTTTGATGATTGTACGATGTTCCTTGAAGAGACTGAAATTCCAAAACGGCTGTCACTTGAAAGTGACTTATTATCTTTATATCTAGTTTCAATGAAAAGACACATGGTATAACACATACTTAATCTTATTTGGAGGTTATCTAAAGGGCAATATGCACAGATTGTGAAAACTAAAAAGTTCAATGAATACAAACAGGTTTTGCTATCAATTTATTACAGAGTGTGTCTACATGCAGGTCTTTGATTATCAGCTGAGTAAGGGACAAGAGCTTAAAACCAGCAATTCTCACAGGGCCAGTAGATCACTAAGTCACTGCTCAGGCAGATAAAAGAGAGCATGCCTGACCAACATTTGCATCTCAAAGAAGGAATAAAATAATCAACATATTTCATTTATTTGGATACATTTCATAGCTTTTTTTTTACAGCAATTAAAAATATACATTGGGATGGGAGAACATAGAGGGAAGGGAGGAATGTGTTAAGTCTGCTTGGCTTCTTGGAAAATTCAAAACAGAGATTAACTCTAAGAGCTAATAGGCTCCGTTCTCAGATGGGCTTCTCTGACTAAAGAAACCTGAGGAAGACAGAGTCCCTGAGGAGGTTTTGTCAGGAAAGCGTCTAAAGCAGATCGGCTGGATACAGGAAGAGAGAGGCCTTTAAGATGTAATCCTGCTTTGATAGGTTCAGTGTGGCTTCTCTGTCATTTTGTCTTGTAGCTATGTGAAGCAGCAATGTCTGTTGTGGGTGGTGCATAAAGTACTTACATTTTCAATGTACTTTTAAGCAAGGTCGTGTTAAAGTTAAGTATAAGGTTGTCCTGGTCAACATCAAACTTTCCGCTGAAGGGTGTCATCTGTGAATCAGGAGACTGAAATCTCAGTAAATATTCAGCTCTCAGTAATGCTTTACCCGGCGCTATTTAAAAGGTAATGGTGTGTAGCCCCCAAGAAATTTTATAGCCCATTATGATGTGGTTTTGAGGTGTGGAGGAAACGTCGTCTAGCGAGCAGTTTTAACTAGGATGGGTCTCTGGAAAGCAAAAAGGTACTAATAGCTGCAGTCAGCAAGGTATCATGATGTTCTTCCAAATCTAAGGGTATGGTTGGCTAGAAAATTTAATATCCATGAACACTAAAATATGATACAAAAATCTTGAGACCCATGGCAGGGATTTCCCGAGTGGTTTTTGGTTTGCAAACAGAATACATTTTAAATAGTGTTCTCTGCACATGCTGGTGTTTGGAAAGATGTGCTCCGTGAAAACAAATAAGATTCCTTTGGTTTGAAAATGCCAGAGTATTTACTTGCTAAATAAAATATAAAGAAAGCTGTAAATATGCTTCATTACAACACAGCCTGGTCTTTAGAGGATTTTGAATAGCTGTTGTGCACAGTGGAAGACAAATTAATCTCTGTGAATCTCTCTCAGCTGAAACATTCTAATGTTAACTAACAGTTTCTAGTGATCAAAGTGATTTAGTTAAATTATTTATTTGCATATGCATTTAAAAGTTTTTATTGTTGTAGCTCAAGGGAAGGGAAGGGAAGAGAGAGGAAGAAGAAGGTCCTAAGATAATTACCTGAGATTTAAGCGCAGCTGGCACTGCCTTGTCCTACTTCCAAAGCTACATCAGGGGTCTTTGGCCGTCTGAGATCTCAGTTGCCATGTGGCCTTTGCTGTGGCTTCTCACAATTACAGTTGCAGTCCTGTCTGCCCTTTCTCCTTTTAACTAGCGATCAAAATGATCGAGAATTTTCATCCATTGAAAAATACGTTGTGTTGTATTCCACTCTAAACAAATTGCTCGCTTAACGGGTAAATCTCTCAGTTTCCCTGCAGAGTCTGTGGCAGTTGTGCGTATTTTAATGTTTCTGTTTGTTGTTCTCCGTATTGATCACTTTAATAGGAAAATTGACAGCTTAAAAATCAGAACCAGATTCTGTTTGGCAAGGGAGAGAAATCAGTGGAAGGCTAAGGTTATTATGTTGCGCTTTTTTTTGCCCTACCCCCCACCCACCCCAAGTTAATGGCTTACAATTGCATATTGTTTCTTTCGGTTAGCAGTTTAGCCAGTGTCTGCCATGTGGTAGCATATAGCCCCAGGAATCAAACTGATTCATGAAAGCTAATTGGGGTGCAAATTTGTTTGTATTGGCGTTTGAAGCCTGAAATCAATACTTTATAATAAACAAAGCAACTAATCTAACAAATCTTGTATAGCTCAGCTTCAAAATGAAAAAGGCAACAATTTTTGGTTTTTAAAAATACCTGTTTAGCAAAAACAATTCAGGGAGAAAGTTACCAGTTCTTAGTATTTTGAATATCATTCCTGTTCTATTTTTAGTTCTAATGCCTTTGAAACTTAAGAAAAAAGCCCAAACAAGCACTCAAGTCAAAACAAAACAAAACCTCCAGAAAATCATTTAGAAAGGTCAAGGCAAATCACTTTTTGTCTTATCACCTTATGTCTGTGCAGACACTAATTCTTAGAACTCACAGGAGGAATATTCTATTGTGGCTTTCAAAACTGAAATAAAAGTAAATAGAAAACCATTCTGCATATTCTCAGAGGGAGGAGGCATCGATCTGTGTGCTTTGGCAGTCTTTCCTTTACTTTTGCTGTCTTCAAGGCTGCATTTTAAATTATTATCTTGCCACACCTGTCTAATAAAAAAAAATATGAAAAAGGGTCCAAAATGGTAATTAAGCTATTTGTGAATGTTTTTCTCTTTTCAAATAAAAGTTCTTTATTAAGAACTTAGTGCAACTTCATATTTTGGGTTTTGTTATTTTTTCAGCAATTATTTACAAATAGTCCCAGAAAGAATTCTCAAAAATACTGTTAACCAATATACATCATGTTTGTGTCCAGACTTCAGCATGTATGTTCATATATCCACATATGTTTATAGAAGTCCGCGGTGCCTTTGTATGATTATTTATTTGTTTTGATATTTTTCTAACAAAAACACACAATAAACTCAGACTTCTGTACTGCAGCAATGTCATAAAAACAGATAAATGTTATTTCAGATGGCAAGTTATAGATATCCTGAAAAGACAACTTTAATAAGAAGTATAACTGGTTAAGTACATTGCCTCAGATCTGCTTTATGTTCTTATCAAATATGAACAAGACCTTTCTTCATTTCTCATGAATGAAAATGTTTTCAGTTGCTAATTGTTGCAGCTACTTTTTATGGAAGAATCAGGAAGTGAAGTATTTTAAGATTAGTTTCAGGTCCTTCCGGTATTATTGTATTCTGCAGACAGGACATCGTTATATTAAAAATAGACCATTCTGCTTGAGTCATTTGCACATTTTTAAAGGAGATGAGGTTTCACTTAACTCTGCTCCTGTCAGATCTGGCCATTCACAATGGCTCTATGATTCTATGGTTTATACTTAAATTGCTTTTTATTTTGTTTTCCTGTTTGCCTGGAGCCTAAAGAAAAAAAATAATGCATTAAAGTAAATGATGCTGATAAAACATAGAGATTAAATCTTTGGAAGACTTGCAAAAGTCTCTTTTTGCATATCTGTAAATTAATCACATTTCTGACCCGTCTGACACCTTTTTTTCCAGTTCTGATTACAGACTGCTTTTGTGACATCCGTTATTTGTTTGGGCTAGATGAAGACTTATAAACACCTTTTCACTATTAGTTAACTCCCAAAGAATGATGAGTCAGGGTCCCCTGAGCACACAAGTTAGTGTATTGGTTCATGAAGTAATGGTGTTTCTCACAATAAAATGTAACAGGAGATAAAACAAATTTTTGGAGTCCTTGGCTGTTTCAGTGGCATTTTTTCTTCCAGTTTTTGTTATGACCTGTGGTTGCATCCATAAAATAAACACTTGAAAATCGAATCCTCACACTTATACTTTGATGTGTATATCTAATTGCACATATGGATCCATCCTTAGCACAGTGTAAAAAACTGCAGAAAATAATTCAAAGGAAAAAAAAAAAACAAACAGTTGTTTTGGCACCTCTAGAGCTTAAATTCTACACAGCATTACTTCTTTTGTGTGTGGTGTTCAGACTTCACATTCTTTTTTCTGTGGAAATAACCCTACCACTGTGTTTTTCTTCTCTACCTAGGATATATTCATTTCATATCTTAATGTCAGACATAATTATAATTTTCAATTTTTAAAGCATTCTTCTGGTTGGTTATACTTAGTATTTTGTTTTTTACATGTTGTTTTCCTGCCTACCTGCATTCAGTCTGGGCAGTGTATATGAGACAATTATTTTTCTCCTTTTTAACAATTTCTGAAAAATTTCATATTTGAATAGCTATATAATGGTAACTCTAGCAGTTCTCTAATTCAAGCCATCTGCAAAAGTAATTATCTCCTTGGAAAAATGTTAACCTCATCTAATGGTGTGAAAGAGTGTTTATTTTTCTCAGAAAGACTCAGAAAGAAGAGAAGACATAGTGTCTGTGTGTTTGAGCTTTGATTTAAATAGCACTCCTGAACCTTGAAGTTCAAGGATGGTGTTTCAGCATGTGAATTGTTAAAAACAGAAAGATCGGGGGTTCTGATTCCTTTAAAAACAATTTCAAGCATTATTCAGGGAAGTCCTGAAAGGAGATCCAACTCATCCGATTACCCACTGGTATAAGGTGATTTTAAGTAGTATGAAGATTATTGAGAATGCCATTCTATAAATCAATAATTTTTCCCTGGGTCTTGTTTGTGTGAACACACACACCATCTTTGCAGGAACATTTGTAATTATGCTGAGTTTGTCTGTTCCTGACACAGATCACCACTGATAAACAAAATCAAGAATACAGTTACAGTAAATATATGTTAATGCTTATTAGTAAAAATGTGTAATTACAGACCTAAAAGACCTTAAGGCTGTGGGAAGTTGTACTCTTTGTAACGTTAAAGTGCATCGCAGATGATACTGGCTTTCCTAAAGGCTCGCAGTTTTATCTTGAAAATTGACTGTTAAAAGGGCTCTCTTTCCATTGTGTTAGATCTGACTTACCTTGAAAAATTATTCTGGGATACCAACCTCATAATGCTTTTAATTAATGATCTCTAATAAAGATAATGAGTCAGCTCGCATTTTACCAGATTGTTTTAAAAAGGAACTTGAAACTACAGTGTAAGGGACTAAGGCAGAGACTGGTGGGAAGGGTCTGGCAGCACTAAGGCGTTGGTTGGAGACGGAGAGCTCTTAACTGCCTTGCAGCATTCGGGTTGTTCTCTGCCAGGCCACGACCATTCTCCTGCCCCTTGGACTTACCAAGTTTTCCACTCTTTCAGACTTCAGGATAGAAGGATGATGTATTTTGTGATAATTTTATTATTCTTTCTTTGTGACCCATTTCTTGCACTGCTTTCTCCTTATGTCACAAAGTGCCTATGTTCAACAGAACATGCACCTGCTTTTCCTTTTCATCTGGCTCTCTTCCTTGCCTTTCCTTCTGTATGCAATTAATTTCATATCTATATATTATGTATTTGATCTAGATGTACATATTCATTCCACTGAATTGAAACTCTGAAGTACCCTAGCATGTGATATCTATAAATTATTCAAAGTTCCATTCATAAATTTTAATTTGATTCTGAACAACATACTAATCTAAGGAGATGTTAAGTAACCTTTGCAGTATATGTTGATATATAAATAGTGGCATTAATGTCTCTGAACATTTCAATAAGTGTTTCATGGTATCATACATCCTCCATCTCTCTCAGTTTTAAAAGTCATTGTTAGCATATATAATTTTCTTAGTGAATTCTTGGAGCCTGATCCCATATAGAGTTGCTCTACAACTTAAACTTTTTTCCTTTCATTTTCCTCACGTGAAATGCAGGATTCTGTGTGGAGAGTTTAGGAACCTAGTTTTGCCAATTATCGTCAAAGAGTCATGGAATGATCTAGGTCTGGATGCCTTCTTGTCCAAATCTCAATCAAAGCTGGGAAAACTTTGGTGTTACATTAGGTTACTCAGGGCCTTCTCAAGTTATATTTTAGCACTTTCCAGAACAGTGATTCCACAAACTCTGGGCAACTTACTCCAAACTGTGTTTTTGAATGTTATAGAGTCAAAAACAAATAAAAATTATTTTGAAGTATTACACTGAACACATCATAGTTGTCCTGTAACTTGAAGTGGAGCTGTTAGTTAGCATCAGAATGAGATCCTCCATGTAACATAACATGAAATAAATATATCTTGTCTGGTTTTACCAATGGGATTTTAGTATTAATTACTGTTACTTTGTAGTCATACTTAAGTTACCATTTAAGAGTAACAGCCCTCACAGAGACTCATCAGCAAAATGCTGCATAGGAACACAAAAGTATTTTGTCTTGTAGTTACAGGTCTCATTTGATTTGAGAATCAGACAAAATTTCTTGTGAATTGCTGTGAAGTAAATAAAAAAAAAAAGTGGCATTTGTAGTACAATTTTTTGTAAAAGGACTAAATAAACCACAGAAAACTGTCAGTGGCAGGAAGAAGAAACAACTTGAAAGTTTTGTATTTTGGATATTTCCTAAAGTAATTGCTAACTATGATAAGTAGAGGAAAATTTTATAGCACTGCAGTATGCCTGCCAGGAAGTATGTAACAAACTGTTTCAATTGCTAATGCACTGATATTAACAGTGCCAGCCATGACAATTGTTCTATCAATAATTACTGAGACATGGTAAAAAAATAGTGTACATGGCTTGATGTAGCCAGCCAAATGGAGGCCCAGTAATTGTCCGCTGCATCAATCTGTAAAATATAATGACTTTTGAAGGTTGAAGTTTACGAGAGTAGTTCATTGTGTGTTCCAAACAATGCTTTATTTTGCTATTGTTTCTTCATTATGTGCATAGGAAGCACTGTAGCAGAAATTGGACTCAAGGGAAACAGTGTCTACCAGTAGTTTAACCTTGTGACATTCCACTAAAAAGCACAGGTTCTTCTGAAATACATAATACATGAACTTCTCTGATTGTTTAGCATTGATCAGTACTCAAGTAAATTGAGTTACTATCTTATTAGCATAAACAGCAAGGCTTTAGTGATCCTCTTCACCTCTTCACCCTCCCATGGTATATCAAGTGGCTTGGGGATTTCTGCTTCTTTAAAACTGAAAGTCAATTTAAAATTTAAAAAAAAAAAAAAAAAAAAAAAGAAGAGGCAAAACAAAAATCGCCTAGCTAGAAAGCTCTTTAACAAAGGCAGAACAGTATTTTTTGAAGTGGCATCCTTCTGATTGCAGATGCATCCATTTTAATTGCAATATTCAGGTTTCAGTATAGATTTACTCTCAGACTTCTTGTCTTCTGTTGTCAGCTCTATCTGTCATTACATTTTTCTCTCTCTCCCTAACTGTGTGTGTATATATATATATATATTACATGTAATTGTATATATATAATATACATTGTAGATTTTAGTTGTAACATAGTTAGGCTGTGTTTCAATGGCAAAGTTAATAATTAACTCCCCTTTAGGACCTGGCAATGCAGAACATTAAATACATATTCCCTCCCCAGAGAAGAAGTAATGAAAGCATTTTTTAGAAGTATTTTTTCTTTTAAAAACATGTGCACACACAGGTGATACCTTAAAAAAGCTAACAGTTTGCTGTTGGAGATGTTTTCTGTTTGCCATGTTAACTTTGCATTTTCCTTCCTTTCAGCTTTCCAGTTGCAGAAAGCAATCTGACCAAAATGATTGGAGTGTTTCTGGTATAAAGTAGACTGATGGAGTCTACTTTTATCTCCAGTTGTACATAATTATAATTGTCAGCATTTATTTTTAACTCTCAGCAAAAGGTCAGGATGAAATATTATGTTGAATCAGGGGAACATGCAAGATTAAGGCTAACCATGTATTAAGAGCATTTCAACTCTGAGGGAGGCATTTCTGTCTAAATTAAAGTTTGATGTTGTGGGAACTAACTTTGATTTTGTAATGTTCTGAGCCAGTCGTCCAGATTATCAAAGGTAGTTTCCCAATAAGATGGGCAGAAAACATCAAAAAGAACCTTTTCCAAGACGTAACTCCTAGAGCCTTAATTGTTCAACTTCTCTGACAGTTTTGCATTCCACTTCCTTGTCAAGCACAGCCTCAGCTGTTTCAGGTGATGCTTGGGTACCTACAGTTGCAGGGCCAGAGGAATCACGGGGGCGTGCCAGGCAGCAAACCCCCAGCTTTTGTGTCTGCTCCTTTCTCTGCACACTGATGAAGCTGAAGCAAATTTTGTATAAAATTAGCAAGATAAAATATCTCATAGATAAGTGGAACTATGGATTAGGTATATTCTATCATTTACGCATAATTTGGATTTAAACTTTTGCATTAAAATATGTTGCCAGAATTTAAAAGACATGAAGTGTGTACATATTTGAGGAAGATGTTAACGTGGTATCAGATCAAGGAGTTTGGTGTCTTAATCATTGTCTGCTTATCCTTTTTTTCCTTTTCTCATTCAGTTCCTAAATATCTTTTGGTTGTTAAGTATCTTTCATTCTGTTCTTGCACAGACACTCCAGAAGTGGGATAAACAGCAGTGAGATACTGATTTCTGAACACACAAAACCTCCGTCATAGTTCTGTGAGATGAGCTGGTATCTGTGGTTCTTTCTTGGGCTTTCTGTAGTTAATGTCCATTTAGAGTACGTGTGAATCCAAGCTGTCATCTTGGCCAACAGCAAAGTACCCAACCTTGAGAAAAAATGTAAGTCTTGAAACTACTTCTTTTAGTCTGTACTCGAGAGCAAATAGAGAAACAAATAATGCTCCTTCAGGACTTAAGATTTGTCCAAAGCCATGTAAACAGAGCTATTCGTCTTTCACTATCTTTAGTCTACAGCTTCAGCTTCAGCTTGGCTGTTTATCTGGGTACTAAAAAAGGGTTCTTAAGGTCCCTGAGCTTCTTATGGATCTTCCTTGCTCTCCCTTTCAAAACATGATCTTACTGTTCCACTACTCCTGGATCACCCAGAGGAACCTACAACCATTTGAGAAGCTGTTGTAGGTGGTTGACCCCCAACTATTGACACTTTGTTTCTCAGGGCACAAAACAAAGTTGCTGGTCAGGAGCTGATTGCTTATAGACTTCAGCCGGGTGGAAGCCAATTGATTGTAGGAGGGCTGAGGAGACCGTTGGGCAGGTGGAGGTGCTGCTCTAAGAGAAAGGTTGTCTGCTGTGCATGGTAGCAGGAGACTCTGGTAAACTCAGGGAGATGGTCAGATAAGGGTGTTTTTTACTACAGGTTGCTCTACAGTAACTATTGTATGCTATAACTATACTATGGGTAAATTTGGAGCTCCTTAACAGCTGGATATACATGCTGAAGGTTTTCCACACCTTTTATATACCAAGGTTATGTGTCTGTGCAAACTGTGTGTGCAGCAGTGAGTTCAACCTCAAGTCAGGCAGAGGCATTGCTACAGGAGGTGGTTGTGTGAATGTGAAGTCCTCCTCAGGAGAAACGTTGCTAGTTGTTTCGCTATAGTAAGGAACTGAAACATAACAAGTGTGAACACTTCTGTAATTAGTGTTTGCATAGGTAATGATCCTTGTTGGACCAGAGTTACAGGGGTTGAATTTGTTTTCTAGCCCATAGAACTTCTAATTTTCTTTGCCAAATGATGAAATAGGAGTTGTACTTCTCTATAATGTTATTTTCCTCTAAGATGCAATCTCTTACTTATCTGTCTGGCATCTAAATATTCTATCCACAAGTTCTATTCATTTTGTTTGAGCCTAGGACCTCTGGTTTTTTGCTCTCTGGCATCACGTATTATACTATGATGTAGTTCATACTTCTGCCTAATATTTATTGTTCTGAATATACCGGAGTGTATTATGACACAGGATCATAGCACTGATTTATGAAGTTCGGTTATTTTAACTTGGGGTGAAAGGTTAAATTACTGCTTTTATTCTTTTTTAGGCCTTCTGAAACATTTCAACTCTGCAAATACAATTATTTAGGTATTTTTCTTCATTGATTTGTAAAGAAACTAAGAGCAATTTTGTTATAGCAGACATTGCTTAGCTTAGGCTATTGGTCACCTATTTTTCTGCGCTGCATACTTAACACACTACTGAATTGAGCATGGGTATATCTGTTGATTAGGTAAATTAGAGATCTAGATATGGTATTATTAGAAAATAATTTCCAAAACCTTTTCCATGCATTTTTTTTAATAAACCAAAACTGTGTTATGTATAAAATTCAGTGTTCCCAGTTAGATTATGTGTTTATACATGTGTTTGCATACCATTTATTTAGATTTTAGTCTAATAAGTGGCATGTAATTAGATGTCTGTAATAGAAATACATTGCATTTCCTTTTAAATAGATTAATTGCAAGACTGTATTCTATAGGGAAATGCAAATACAGAGTGAGAATGAATAAGAAGCAAATGTTTATGGAATTTTTACCCTGTAGAGTAAGCAGCTTCTTCACAACAGGTTAATTTCAACAGACTTAGTATGAATATACTTCAGAGTGGCAGACAGCAAGAGGAAGTTACTGATTTCATTATGTCTGTGTAGATCTTATGAGATTTATAGATGAGTTCTGTCAGATGAGTCAGAAAATAAAAACAGTTATTGGGAATGTTCTGATAACAAATTACTGCCTATATGCCAATATTCTTCTAATCTGTAGAGAGGAAATAATCAAACTCATTAACATAGTAAGATTTATCAAAGCAACAGACACTTTTGCAATCCACATGTGACTTTATGTAGGAAAAGCTAAGAAATGCTGCCAGATATTGATTGATTAGGAGGCTCAGAAGAACTTGCTGAAGAGTCATATTTTTGTTATTTGTTTACTTGATCTCGGTTAACCTTTTCTATAAAACTCTTTTTGGGAAGGTTAATGTCTTATCAAAGATTTTTACTTTACCTAAGTACTTTGAAAGAGTAAATTATACGATTTGTCTGTCAAATTATATCAAACCCAAGTTATTCTTAGTAGTTGCATTTGAAAAGAATTCTAATACTGCAAATGTTTTAAAATATGATTTTAAAGAACAGATCATTAAACTAATTTCAGGTCCAATTCCATTTTGTGAAAGCAGATTGAAACTCTTCACTTCTGAAGACTTTTTTTTTTATCCATCAGTTAAGGTTGTAGTTTTTGTAAATATTAAACTAAATTAAGAACATATGCTTTTAAGAAACCAAAATAAAAATGTGTACAATTCACATTGTGCACAAGCTCCTTCCTATTGGAAATGTTCCTTGACTGTGTTTCTGTCCTCCCTTTAGTAGATCACAAGGCCTGAACATGAAAATAACTTAAAAAGCAGCCATAAGAAATATTTCTGTCTTCACTTTAAAATAATTTGGCAAAAGTACTTGATCTTGGAATCCATCCTTTTTCTCCAATTCATATAACGGTTTTTTTAACTTTTAAAACTGCTGTAGGGAAGATTTTTTAAAAGCTGGTTACTAATTTGGGGGTTTTTGAGAGTTTTGGGGGTTTTATGTGTGTGGTGTTTTTTGGGTTTTTTTTGATAGGGTGCTTGTGTGACTGTGTAAGTGGAAGTAGCTTTATAGGGCCTTGTGCTTGGTAACCATCAAGATTTTACTATCTTGAAACATATGTTCTTTAAACTGTCAAAAGTAGATTCTCAAGAAATCACCGATCACTTTCTGTGAAGTATGGTCATACTGCCATTATGCTTTAAAGAGAACCAGCGGGGCATTTATCCCAGACTCTGGTGTCTGGGCAGAGCTCGGTAGGTAGTTCCATCATAGGTTCTTGAACTGTTTCTATGACATTCAGATGAATTCTGCAGCAGTGTGGTAATAAGGGACTAAAATCTAAACAAGTTCCCATTTATGCTTGACGAGGAAGTTGCTCCTTAATCAGTGCTGAGGGGTAATGTAATCAAAGCACCCACATCGGATAGCTGCATGGAGGCAGCAAGCCACTTGCCCTTTGGCATGTGTATGTAAAGCCTAAGCGGCAAATTGCCTGATTTACTGCATAACTACTGCCATTATTTTTTTTAATAAAAGAGTAGCATTCGCTGGTATACAGTGAACCCAAAGTGCAGGAGTGCTGGGGCGTAAGAGCTTGTACTGGCCACATTTATATCACCTTATAAAAGTAAGAGATGGAAAGAATTAATAGATCACAGAATTCATCTTTGCAATAGTCTACTGAAATCTAATAAGCTCAAGCATTCATCTGATTTGATTGAAGATTTTAAATAATCAAATGAAATCAAAATCGTGCATTTTAAAAAGGAATCCAATCAAAGTATTCTCATTATGGCCATATGGATATACATCTGCATGTGTCTCTGTATGTCAAATGTATATGTCTAGATATACAATCACAACTGATAGGAACACTAGCTCTAATAATCCTCAAAGAGAAATATAGACATTTGAAGCCTAATTAGCAGTAACGTGAGCAGAGAATTGATTTGAAGACAGATGTTAGGATAAAGTTGCTCATACTAAAGAAGAAAATACATGCTAGAGAAAGGCTTGCCTTCTTAGCCTTTGTTGCAGGGACCGTGAGAGTTCTTGCCAGCAAAAGGGTAATAGCTTAATTCTTTTAAAATGAGAATAACTTAATTTTCAGAAGAGTTTATTATTGTTAGATTGAAATCTATGTGTACAGCATGTAGAAGTTTATGGAAACACAATCAAAATCTGGTTCTGAGATACTTGTATTTTTATGGCAGCTTCCATGGCATACAACTTAACTCATTTTACCTTCATGATTATTATCTAAAGGACAGTTACAAGTCTCTGAATTACCACCTGTCTCAAGAAGCTATTGCTAATATTGTCAAAAAGCTATCTGTCTGTTGCATATGACCAGATAACAGCGACTCTGTAGAGGTCATGTAAATGACTAGTAATTTGTTATTTCTTACATCCTGATATTGAAGGAAAGCTGGTCCCTAGCTAATTGGTAGCTATCCTGAAACAAGAATTACTAATACCCTTAGACAATTCAAAATATTCAAGGTGGATTTATGTTTTCCTTTTGTATTTGCCCTGTTCACTTACTGATTTTTTTCTTGCTGCCATTGAGATTAAAAAAAAAAAAAATAGTCTTAATAGCTCTTTAATGTGGCATTTTATTCAATATCTACAAATCTCAAGTATTACAAATTTTAGCTTTCTTTCACTGAAAGGAGTGTTTTCAGGCTTCTCTTTGTTTAATTTGTATCTGCAAAATTTTATTATAGAAACATGGAAGAGTTTGGGTTGGTAGTGACCCTTAAAGGTCATCTAGTCCAACCCCGCTGCAGTGAGCAGGACATCTTCAACAAGAGGAGGTTGCTCAGAGTCCTGTTCAATGTGGCCTTGAAGCTTTCCAGGGATTGGGCATCTGCCACCTCTCCCGGCAGCCTGTGCCACTGTTCCACCACCCTCAATGTAAAAAAATAAATTAAAAAAAAAAAATGTTTTCCTTATATCTAGTCTATATCTACCCTCTATTAGTTTAAAACAATTACCCTTTGTCCCACTGCAACAGGCCCTGCTGAAAAGGTTGTCCCCATCTTCCTTACAAGCTCCTTTTAGGTACTGAAAGGCTGCCCTGAGGTGTCCCTGGAGTCTTCTCTCCTCCCGGCTGAACAACTCACTCAGCCTGTCCTCGTATGAGAGGTGTTCCATCCCTCTGAACGTTTTTGTGGCCCTCCTCTGGACTCGCTCCAGCAGGTCCATGTCTTCCCTGTGCTGAGGGCTGCAGAGCTGGATACAGGACTCCAGGTGGGGTCTTACTCCGGTCTCGGTGTCATTGATTAGCTCACTTGTGTTGGTGACCCACGGGTCTGGTATTGCATCCCGTCTTGCAGGGCTGTCTATTACCTGGCTTAAGAAGTTATCCTCAGTGCATTGCAGGAGTCTCCTGGATTGCCTATAGCTCACTGTGCTACTTGTCCAGCAGATGCTGGGGTGGCTGAAGGCCCCCAACTGGACAAGAGCCTGCGAGCACAATGCCTCCTGTAGCTGTGGTGAGAAGCCTTCGTCAGCAGGTTCCCCTTGATCAGGTGTCCTGTAGCAGAACCCAACCTCAAGGTTCTCTTTGTTGCCTTGGTCTCTGATTCTTACCTGTAAGCTTTCAACTCGCTCATGGCTTTTCTTCAGAGACAGCTCTTCACACTCCATCCATTTCTTGATGTAGGGGACGTGCAGAGTGCCTCCGCCCTCCTTCCTCCCTTCTGAGTAGCCTGTAGCCATCGATAGCCAAACTCCAGTCATGGGACTTGTCCCACCAAGTTGCAGTAATGGCAAATACGTCGTAGCTCTCTAGCAGCACGGTGGCTTCCAACTCCTCCTGTTTGTTGCCCATGCGGTGTGCATTGCTGTAGAGGCACTTCAGCTGGGCTGTAGCCATGTCACCTTCTTAGAGGAACACCCCTTTGTTCCTTTGAGGTATTTCACTGGTGTTTCCCTGTTGGCTCCTGTTGCCTCAGGAGGCGCTGGCTCATCTCCGTACGAGTTCAAGTGCGCCGCGGTGCACCCAGCATGGCTCAGAGCAGCAGGCTGAGGGCCCTCGCTACGCCCATTCCCATTCCTCTAACTTCGGTATACTTCGGTATGTCATCATGCAGCTTGTCACAGGCAAGCCTGATACCTTCCTTCTCCCTCTTCAAGTCTAGTTTGCATACAGATGAGTCTTCACAGATTTAGTCTGTTTGATACTTTACTGTACAAACATGCAAACAATCTGAGTTGGTTTTGAAACACTTCATAGATTAATTTTAACTATATTTTTGCTCTAACTGCTGAAATCTGCAGTCTTTCCTCAGCACATAAGAATATTTTTCAGAGGAAAATACAAATAAAAAATCAACCATCAAAACTATATCCATATCTGAAGTCCACCTTCATCTGGCAGCTTGCAAACAGATACCTTTAGAATGGAGTAGAATTATTACCTTCTCTGCCGATAAATTTCTCATCAAAGCCACACAAATTAAATTCAAGTGTCTCTTCCAAAGCTTTTACTCTTCATTACTTGGACCATATTTATTTATAGTTCTCACCTAACTTCTGCAAAAGAACATTTTCAGTATTTTTATATTCTTAGGCCTGATTAGTACTGCTTTTTCAATGGCTGAGCTTTCATCAAAGTGTCTCCTATCTTTGTCTCCCTTCTTCCCTCTTAAGAAGATGGAATTTTTTCTTTCCTGAATATGCCTACCACATCATTATATCTTTTTAAAAAGATAATTGATTGGTTCAGCATTGTCAGAACTTGCGTATTTTAAGCAGAATGAGAATTTACTATGGCCTCAGTAAAAAAGCAAACCCTTCTTTTGCTGCACTTTTGAGACAAGAACAGTTACTTCTGGACTGGAACTTAAAAGAGCTGGCCTAAACTTCTGGCTCTGCCAACTATGTATGTTTGGGAGCATAAAAAAATAATTGAATGTCTCTGTGTCAGATTTCTATTTTATTAATAGGTATATTAATACTTTCCATTTTTCTGAAAGTTTTAATAGATCAAATACTCAGGGCACATGTTGGCACTGTAGTTGTACAGATCATGTACTTATATTTACAGTAAAAAACTCTAGATACCAATCATGCATTTCATAGACAATTATTTGGTGTTTACTACAAGGGAAGACTGAAGAAGAATTTATAGGCTGTGAAAGATTGAATGTGGTTCTAAACAGGATTTTGATATTTTGTGCTCTGTAACCTCACTCTATTTAATAGCTGAATTTCAGGTTTTTTTCTAACTCTGAATTGGATGATTTTATTGATTTATTAAATACATTAAGTGGAACATAGGTTAAAATTCTGGTAAATGTAAAGGATCTAGTCCTCCAGTTTTTTCTAGGTTAAACCCAAAGATTTTAAAACTTGGCAAAATTTTATTTAATTGTAATGACCTCAGAGTGTTGGCAAAGTAAATTTTTGGCCCAAACTATTAAAATTCAATTCTCCACTCAGTCATTAAAATCTTTGTAAAGAGCATTACTAAAAGGTCTCATAGTTCTTCTAATAAATTTCACATGAATTGCTGCATATCAAGGAAAATATTTTGTAAGGTTTCTGTAATATTTATTGGAGATGGATTCATGCAGTGTGGAATGTGTTTATTAATTTAACAACAAACCAATTAAATTTGGGAAGTTCTGAATTTCACCAATGGATAAGAAGAGTCCTCTTGAGCAAGTCATTTATATTCCAGTTGAAAAAAAAATCAAAATGAGGTACTGTAACATGGATAATTACTTGTTTCTGATATAAATTCAGAGTAATTCTAATGATAACTTCACTGGTAGTACCCCTGACGGAGAAGCTGAATTTATTTATTGGCTGAAGTAGCATGTTCCTTTAGCTACCGAGTAATTACCAGAGGTCATTCTTTGTCTGCAGGGAAACATATGTTCAAATGTAAACCACCAGACATCTGTTTAGTTTACTGAACTCTGCTCTGTGTATGGAAATGTTTCTGTATAATTGTGTGGGTATAAATGAGCCTATGTCTTTATGTGTTCAGCCAGTGCGATGATCTGAAATAATTCCTGTTGGTTTTGTGTTCCTTAATAAATAAGTGTGGCTATGATTCATGTGGTACCCCATAACTTACCGATGAAAATTGTTTGAGGCTTGCATTGTGAACATGGATGGTGTCTCACTGAAAAATAACAGTGATTTCTGATAACAAAGTAAGCCTGAATTTTCCTTGTGTAGTTTGTTGCCTTTAGGCTAATTTTTTATTTCTTTAAACTTCTTACTCTAAGCTTGCTGATCATTTTCGTTATCAGATTTTCTGTATAGCTATTTTGTGTGTCCCTTTTGTTTCCAGTTCGTGAGTTCCACCCAGATGTACATCTGAAACTTACACTGCACAAGGAACAGTGATAATGTTCCCAGACTCCTGCTAAAAAACCTGACACCTTTGAAAGACTGCCTTTAGATCAGAGCTGTCCTCTGGCTGCTGAGGAGAGAGCTTTCTAAGGCAGGGTGGTAGTTTTGCTCCTCTCTTCTACCTGAAGAATAAAATTGGTTCAATTATAGTGTTAATGAAGAAAATCCACTTACTGTTTTACTTCTGAAAAAGTACACAGCTACACAGAACGTAACATGTCTGATCGATTCGGTACTGCATTCAGTAAATCAAACACTGTAACTTTTTGGAAACAGCTTTTCATTACTTTTTTTTTTTTTTTAAATAAATATTTTCTCAGGCTCGCTGCTTATATGGGATGGAGGTGCCTATAGTAAGAGCTACAAGTCAGAATGAATGTCTGTCAAGAGAAGATGCTTAATAGGTGTTTGTTATAATATATGTCCAAGCCACTCTGTTCACATAGAGATTTTGATTGCCAGGCAGAAGACTCTTTCAGCTCTTTAATTTATAAATTAATCAGAAAATGTGACTTCTGTACATTTATTAAATGTACTTTCAAGGAAATTAATTGCAGCATACAATTTTATTGTTTGGTAGTGTGACAAGACAAAGCTTGTAGTAAAATAACAAAGTTAAGGAACTGTAGTTCGTACATTGCTGGCAGAAATTTAAATAATCATCTCAGAAACATAGTCCTAAAATGCTGGAATTGATATCAAAAAGCATACCAAAATGTTGGGATGTTTTTTAATAACTTGCTCTGCCTGAAAGATTGGTCCTTATGAAACCAGCAATCAGAAGAGGGATGATTAATAATGGAAAGGGAAAAAAAAATGAAGGAAATGATCATACGTTAACAAATACTGCAAGAACAGAAAAAATGTCTTCATCAGTGTCTCTTTTTCACAATAGTAATGTTTCTGTCTGACTCAGCCTAGAGGCTGAATGAAATACTTGAAGAAAACATGTATTTGCCTACTGTTGAAAGAGTAAAATTCAGGTAACTGATGAAACTAAATTGTCTGTCTTCATCAGTTAGTTCCTTATTCCTCTGCTCCTACAGTGTGAATGTCTCTCATAAGTCTTGGAGCTGTTACAGTGAGACCATTGACCCACGATTTTAATCTCACTTTAAACCCTAAGAGAAACAAAGAGCAAGACTTGTACTGAAAGCTAAATTGGCAGTTCTTCCTGACCTGAAGACTGACCCTACCTCATTTGTCTCATCCTGAAGTAGAGATACTTAACTCCATTAGGATTTCGCAGCACAGTAGGTAACAATCACATAATGGAAAAGCACACCTTTGTATTCTTCCCCCCCAGTAGTAAGATTAGCTGCTTTTACAAAGATAATTTCTACACTGGTAGTACCTTGTTTGTGACACAACCAAAGTCACTTTAACCAGAGTGAGTACTGCTGCAGGAGCAGCACTTATGAGAGAGGCTCCAGTAGGAAGAAGAATGCTTTGTTCTTATTCTGAGTTCAAGATTAAGCTGTTTTAAAAAGGAACGTATATGCCAAAGAAGCTGGAGAAAATTTGCTAGGAAGTGGCAGCTTGTAGGCTCCTTCGGTCCCCGTGTGAGTTTATTTGAGTGTACATCTGTTCTTAACAGTCTCGTTGTTGTAACAGTGAAAGCAGTTAGTTTTTGCTGTAACTGTCAAGATTTTTAGAATTTGTCAGTGATGCCCTGCAAGTGTTTTCATGTAGCTAAATGCTACATTGTAGGTAGGCCAGTGGCTCGCATTATAAGGTTCCAATCTGTTGTGCTGCCGTTAGGAGTAAGTTGTTTAAATAGCTAATTTGACTTTAAGAAATTATTCAGTTTGTCTAACAGTATGAAGAATTAATCAGACTAAGCATTCATAGTTGGTGGGGTTTGTTGTAATGCCACCTGAAACTTAAGTCCAGTTGAACTTGAAATTACTCCAAAAGCTAATACCCTGACTGTAGGTTCATCTTAGTTGCTGGTGACTTCATAAACAGCATTAGCAAAGGTAGTTTTTTCTTTGCACTTCTGCAAACCTTAAGAGGAAAAAAAAAAAGAGGGGGAAAAAAAAAGGAATTAAATCCACAGCTGCGTAGGATATGCTAGTGTCAAACTTACCTGAATGATGTAGGAGGAATTTATGCTGAATCCCAAGGACTCTCTCCCATGGTGCTGTAAAGTTCTTCAGAATCTGAGACTGTTGTGGTGGCTTACTATGTTTCTATATCCATCTTAAACTATGGCTCTGTTATGAGTCACTGAAGTTCTGAAAGTAATTTTGTAGTTCATACAAACCATGGAAGTTTTATAATTAGTTTCAGAGAAGAGCAGGACTGGAAACCAACAGATAATTAGCTAGAAAGAATGAGTCCCCATTAGCAGCTGAAGAATTTGGTTGAGTTTCGCTTGGAAACCACGTTGGCAGCTGTATGCCAGTTCTGATACACATTATGCTTCTGAAAAGGGAAACTCTGGCAAGTGGTTTCCATAAAACAGCCAACTTCAGAGCCAGCTTGGTCCAGCTGGGCCATATGGAACCAGCAGCAGTGGCAGCCCTACCCCTCTCTCCCCGTCCTTCTCGATCCATATGGAACAGGAAGAAGCCAAGCTCCAGCAGAACTGGCATGCTAATTTTGGTATCTAGCAAAGCTGTGCCGAGGCAAAAAAATGCTACCTGGGGCATCGCTGTATCTTATGAGCTCTTCTACTACAAGTTGTTGTAATGGTTCTCTGGAGATCAGTGCTTTTGAAGGGGCTGGAGTTACATTCTCAGTTTGACAAATTCCGGAATAGGGTAACAGCCAAACAGTGCAGCCATGCGTTCCTCTACCTCTTAATATTTCAATACATTATTCTGTTCCTTCTGGGATATTGATGGTTTGTCATACAAACTGCAATTATCATTCTTACGTCAATTATGCAATGGGTGCCGTGAGAGATTTTATCAAAAAAATTGGAAGATACTGGCGTGCAACATCTAGCTCATTGAGCTGGTGTGTGTGCTGGGAGGGAGGTGCGAGGGAAAAAGGATTTTGTGTATATATATATTTAAATTATTGTTTATTTATATGATAAGGCATATAATTGCTAGTCTGAAGTTACACAGTAACAGTACGAGAAAATGAAAAAGCGTTTGTCTTGGAACGTAATTTTGCAAAGTATGTCAAATAAAGGGATTGTATGCTGACTTAGATAGACTGCTGGTAATGAACAAATACGCTGCTTTTTGTTTCTGCTGCTTGTGTTTTACATTGTTGAAAACAATATTGTGTCTCTTTTCTTAAAAAAAACCAATGCTACCTGCTCCCTAATTAAAGAAACACATTGCTCTAAAGGACAAAAGATCAGATATGCTTTTTCCACATTTCCAGTTAATCTCTTTTGCAGAAATTAGCCTAACAGAAGAGACATTTTGAAAGAGTATTACTACTTTGTGGCTGCATCTATACTGTTCTGTATCAAGGCCTTCTGAGAACACGGGAGTCTAAATTTATAAATATATATATATGCTGTCTGAAGGCAGCTTTTGGAATTAGATCTAGAATGATCATGTGGATATTTCTAAGAAGAAACCTCATTTCTACCTCCTGCTATAGAGCCCACTCAGGGACAGGATACCTGTGAGTCCATCTGGCCTTACAGAACGAATGTTGGGAAAGATGAAGGAGAACGTGTGGGAGTATTTTCTAGGTGGGCCCTGGCATCAGCAACGTGCAACTTCCAAATAGGAATTCACATGCTCATGGAAGCATGAGGAAGAGAGGAGGGAGATTTGTTTCCTTCAGCTTAAGAGGAAACTGAAAGAGCAGAAAGCTTGTTGAAAAAAAGAAAAAAAAAAAAAAAGGCAACATGGGTTCCCAACAACTGAGGGAGTAGTTTGGGGTTAGATGGCTGGTACACTGGGGTGGCATCCAAAGGTGGCTTCTAAATAAAGCTTGCTAGTTTAGGCTGCTGTGCAGGTGGTGGTGTTAGCTATTTTATCAATATGAGCATTTTACTTATGGTTCAGGAACAGAATTTCATTCTTAACAATTGTGTGGTCTGAAAATTTCAGTCCATTCTAGAAAAACATAAAGATCAGAGAAACTTTTGGTCTCAAAAAATTAGTCTAATTAGAATATCAGTAGCTGCTATTCCAGTGTAACTACAATAAGCATCATGGGAAATTAGCAAGATAATTATGGGAATTGTTGCTCGATGAACTTGAGTGCTTATTTGGCAAATAGTCCATTTGTAATGAAATGCTTTGTGCTATGTTCTCCCGCTCTCTTAAAAAACACTCTTTTAGATTCTGGATTTTATACCCAGCTCCTCAAATACTTTAGCCCATTTAAACTCTTATGTAAATGTAGAGGAAAAAAGCGTGAAGTTCAGTTTTAAGCAAGTAATTCTGCTTGATGAGGTACTGCCAAAGAACAGGAAGAGTTTTTTTTTTTCTTGGGTTTGGGTGTTTGTTGGTGGGGTTTTTTTTGTGGTCACTGCATGATCTTTTTTAACAGAAGATACTAAAAAAATGGTGATGCATGCACATATTGCATAAAAAAATATCTTTAGTTATCACTTTTTATTTGCTCGTGGATGATGGATTAGTTTAGAAATAGACATTGCAAGTACACAAACTACAATTGAAAAAAAAAAAAAGTGCTTGGCAGAAATAACTCAAGACATAAGCTTTCTGTAAGAGGAAATGAAATCAAAGGATGAGATTTGGCCAGAAATTGTCCTCATATGCATCTTTTCTTCTCTTGTTCTATTTTTTTTTTTTTTCTGGGGCAGGATGAGATTGTGTACAATATTTTACATTCTGAATTTCTTATGACCAAGTAAATAGACTGTGTGTATGTTTTTCTTCTATTTGTGTGCTTTTAACATACTCTTTATTTTACAGTTACCATCAATGTAATTCTTACTGCTTTCTCTCTCATGCTAAGAGAAGATTAATGATATATGTAAGAAAAAAAGAGAAGTACTGTATGAAGTTCAACTCTCAAAAGAAGTCATAAACCATGGACTCTGACAGAAGCATACACTTACTGTAATTGTTTTGTATTTATTTAAAAGCTGCCAGTCTGCCAGTGAGGTTGGTATCATCCTCGGAGAAAAGAAGCTTTATGCCATTGCCAAGTAGCATCTCTTTGATTAAACACATCAATTAATTCTGCTGTAATATAACAAAATGGGGTCCTTTTGACTTTAACCTTTCTTAATGTGGCATGTCTGTTGCAGACAAGAATGTTTTTAATTGAGGAAATAATGCTGTGCACACCAAAGAATGTTGTGGGTTTTAGTAGAGTTAGAGCGAACTAACCCCATAAAATATCCCTCGGTGTGTTCTGGAGTCAGTTTAGGTAACATCATTAACCGATAACTTATTTATCACTGATAGCATGTTGGAAGAGCTGCAGGACTTCAATTCTGCTGCTTTTGGGCATTTAAAGACCCACAGTAAATCTGCAAGAACAGTGAATGCTCCAGTCCAATTCGGTTATGTCCTACAAAGCTAAAATTTTCTTACACCTTAATCTTGAGCTTCATTTTGTGCAATCTGTCTCTGCACCACCAACAGCAGGGAAGACACGCCTATTTACGTTGGATGCCAATGCTGTGTTGTATGGCACTTCGTCATGTTGTCATGTGCCGTATGATGGACTAAATTGCTAAAAAGTTACTGCAGCAGTCCGGGTGTGTGATACCTGAAGCAACCTTAATGACTTAATACCATTTCTCAAAGTGCTGGGATCCCTCACAATGTAGACGTTATATGTATGTGCTCAGGTAACCATTGGAAATCCATAATTAAGGGATAGGAAAATACTGTGCCATTTCCCTTTTTCATGTGTTTCTAAAAGAATGCAGTAATTACTTGAAAGCAGAGAGAATTAATGACTGAAACAAGTCAGCATGGAATTCATGAATCTACATTAAAGTTACCTGATGTGGTGAGGCATTAATCGGAATTTACAAGGAGGAACAATTTTCATGCTTCTGTCCTGATATAGGTCAAATTTGGGGTTTTCTGTTCATTTGTATTTTTAACTAGGCTTCCCTGCAGGCTGCATTGGCTCAAGAAAAGCTTAATAATCTTTTAAATAAACACACAATGTAACAAGCTAAATTAAAATAAATGAAATTAATTAAAACACCAAACTCAAATTCTTCAGTATTTCTGTTAATGAAGGGCTACAGTGATAAATTGAGTGAAATATAGTGTGACAGAGAAGAATGTACCTTAAAACAGCCTTTTTCTTTGTAATCTAAAGAAAGAATCAGTGAAGAAGAAAAAATTTAAAGGTACGCCAGTGCTTTTAGTTTTAATTAATAGTGAATATCAGCAACATTTAATCATTCTTTAAGTATTGCAGTACTCTGCGGTATGCTAATATATGCTGACTATAATAATGTTTGTGGAGGCTCAGAAATACACAGTACTGTGACTTGTCTCTTTTAGATTATCGCTTACAGTTCAGTGCTTCCATCTGAATTTGTACAAAGGTGCAGATCTCTGTGATGAACTAACACAGAAAAATGTGCCTGACTTCTGGAACATCACATGCTGAAGTGATGCTCAGGAAATCAGGAAATAAAACATCTATCTGGCTTCATTTTCTCCTCCCACCCCCCTTGTAAAGCCACTCCAAATCCTACATTTATAAATCAGTGAACAATGTAATGCAATGAAAAGTATGTAATCCCATCAAGTAAAATGGAGATGTTTTATAAATTTTGGTGATTGGTTTATGAAGATTCCTACTGTTCTCCCACCCCCCTTCTGATGTGAGCATGATTATTATACCTTCTAGCTCTGAGTTTTAGCCAGGAATTCATGCTGATTATTTTTCTTTAGCCATTAACTGAGGTTAAGCTCCTCACGCATGAGGCTTATGGAGGGGTTTGCCCTTCTAAATAAATGCTACAGTGCATCCAGTTTGATTACAAACTATTTTTTAATAATAATTGAACACTGTGTGAAGACTTTTTCTGGAGAAGTTAAGATGTAATTGTTATGGTACATGCAAGGAAGATGTGCCAACAAGAGACACGGAGTTGCATGCTCCTTTTTTATGTTGTATCTGTAGTAAAAGTCCATACTCACATTTTGAGTAAAAGCCTGAGTCTTTAATGGCTAGAGAATGGGATCTGCTTTAGACAGAGTAAGAAGAGCTCTTTATTTCTCCTGGAACAGACAAAATAATGAGCTAAATGCTGATAGTGCACTGACTTGGCAGGCAGATGGCACAAATATAGTATGCTGAAGAATAATTCACTTACCGCCTTGGATATGAACTGTAGACTGTTCTGTGAAGAAAATACATGGTTGGCTGGGGGGGTTCTCCATAGCCCAGGAGCCACATTCTGTGCGTCGGGAAATAAGTATGTAGCTTGAGCAGATTTGGGCCTATATATACAGATTAGAAGACAGGTACAAAACAAAAAATGTGTTTCTTTTTTTTTTTTTTCCCTTCCTTTTTGTTCGTATTCATCTTTGCATTTTTCATTTTCCTTCAAATTGATTAAACCTATAACATTGAAGGTCCTCAGCTGCTCTGTGGTAATAAGACCATAGGGCTCAATCCAGCAAAATGCTGAGCACTCCCATCCCAGTGCAATAAAGCACGTAAGTGCATACTTAAAATTATGAATGTGATTGGTTGCAGTGGGGATTCCATTTAAGTGCATGCTTGATATCTTTCTGAGTTTGAGGGGGAAAAGCAATGTAGCACCTTCTAAGGATAAGCTATTATTAAGAATGCATTTATTAAATTGGTACTGTTGATGTAGTTTTGGGGTTCTATCTGCAGAAGACATAGCTGTTTGATGTTGAGTGATCATGACTCATCTAATGAATATCTGAAATACTTTAATGCCAGGTTAACCCATTTCTCCTTAGCCACCTTTAGTTTTTGTTTAATTTTCTCTAAATTGGCACAGGGTTTCAGTAGTCTGATAGGATGCATGATGATCTGGTAATCCTTTGTTACATAAAATTGAAGAAATTTGGTCAAATGTGCATATGAATTGAAAGATTTGGTGGTGTAAGTAGAGGTTCAATTAAATCAGGTTGCTATTTCTCGTACTCTGTTGTGCGTGTGATCATTGCATAAGCAGTATCCAAATGTGTAGTGGCAGCTTTAAAAAAATAATGACTAATTCTGGGAGAGCAGCTCTTCATAGTCTTTTGGATTTAGGATTCCCAGTGGGTCCCTGTAGAAGAAGGAACATTTCCCTGTTTCCCCATTGAGGAAATGGAGATAGACTTAGTCCCCAGTGCCTAGTAGATAATCTTAACAGGGCACATAATCACAAACAGTCACCAGTAAGATGTCATAACTTGCGTGCTGTAAACACTTGAGAAAGCAGGCTTGATTGGTGTGTTGTAAATGGATTACCTAGAACAGTGAAAGTTCACTGTGACAGTGACACAGTAACCAGAACACATCTATGGGATGTTTTGTCCAAGGAAAAGCAAAATTGTGTGAAACCTAACAGGGGGAATAGCATTGAGATTGGCAGTGAAGATAACATTTATGAATTGTTAAGAATTGTGTCAGTGCTAATTCCAAAGCAGCATAAATGGGTTCAAGTTTTTTTGTTTAACTACTGTTGGAAAATACAAGGAATTTCTGAAGGTATCAAAAAATCCTATGTAGTACAGCTACTCTCAGTACCCTAAAAAAAGTACTCTAACCAAACATAAAGCAATTAAAGTTCCCCTCTATCTTAATGTGAGGTTAAATTAGTGAAATGCTCGGAAAGACAATCCATTTCTAACTTTGCCAAAGGGAGAGTTAGTCCATAAGCTTGGACTCTTCCTTTATACCATCTTGATTTGCTGTTAGTTTGAAGAGCACACAAATAGCTTTCACAAGCCTGCAATTGAATTCTCCTAGACGACTGCAAAAGGGCTGAAATGTCTCTGAATTGCCGCCTAATTTGTAATTAAAATGGCATTAGACAGAAGTACCGTCCCTTTCATAATTCTGAGGGAAAAATTGGACATCTGACCTTGTATTTACTGAAGACAATAGCCAGCTAGCTGCTTCTACCTTTCAAGCCAAGTTGACATCTCGGGGCTTTATTATACATTTTCCTTGAGGCACTGGTGCTTTCATTTTGCTTGATTTAGAATAACAGAAATGTTTTGATTAAAAGGACCAGCCAAAGCTAACTTCAGCGTTTACCCTGAAGCATGATCCCTGTGAACACTTGGGTTTATTCATCCAACCATTACAGAAAACTGTTTTTAAAAAAATTACTCTTACAATCACTGATTTCATTGTAAATGAAGGCCCAGAGCCTTCCCTGTGGGCCTGCCGTTACAAAGGAAGGTAGAGATTGAAGAAGAGGGGAAGACTTGTATGTCTAACTCAAACATGTCAAGTGTTCACTTCTTTGCTGAAGAATAATGCATTTAATTAGACTATCATTGCGACAAATTGGTTGTGAAGAGGCCGTCTATCTCAGGAGAGTGATGTTAATCTTTCTTGTAGTTTAAAGGCTCTCCTGTGTTGGCAGGAGGTAACTAACTAATCTTTTTGGAGCCATGGGAAAACAAGAAATTCTTCTTATTAGAAATTATTGGTTACTTCAATTGCCTTATATATATTTTTTTAAATGAGGAATGGTTTTGAGGACATAACAACTTGGAAGGACTAAATCCCATTGATGCATTAAGCACTGCAGAACTCAACTTGCCAGTGTCGGTCCTCTGCCCCATAGCAAAACCCTGAACATGCAGCTTAACTCTCCCGTACAGTAAGGACAGTGTTACGAACCTGAGGAAGCTGGTCCTGAAAGTTACCTGCCGACTGAAGGGTCACCTTGAGTGGGCTGGAAGGAATCACAGAGCAGTGGCACATGTTTTGCAACTGAGAGACCTTCCCAGCCACTGAATGCAGGTGTTGCTACTTTTGTTCTGCAAAATCAAGAGTCCTCACTGAAGAAATCCATCAGGACCATTTCTTTCTCAGTGTTTGCCATGCCTGTTTATTTCAGTGTGCCTTGCACTGCATCACCTCCAAAAAATGAGCAATGTAACTATTAGCAAAATCTTCACTAAACTTTATAATCGTGTTTTTTGCTACAGGGCTTGGCATAAAGGGAAATAAAGTATTATTTTGCTGTACTTGGAGAAAACTTTGTATGCTTGCTCTAACCTGACAGGAGCGCTCCTTTAGGAACTTGTGAAATTCAGTGGAAGTAAAGTCTACTGGTAGAGCTACTGTAGATGGTGCTGGATTGATCCAGTTCATCTTAAAAGGCAGAAGAACAAAGGTCATCAGCCTTTGGTGAAACACATACCTACTCCTGACACAATCACTATTTCCTAAAGACAAGTATTTTATCATTTGTAATGCTCCATCTTGGCCTTTTCTGAAGGATAGCTGCACTCTTAATGCCCCACCCCCACCCCATAAATGTCTTACTTCCTAAACTTTTGACCATTTTGTAATTCTCTGGTCTGTCTCAGTCTTCTGCTCCTCCTGAGGCCTCACTGGAGCTGAGTGAAGTCACGGGCTTCTGCCTTTCACACACAGCTTTGTTAGTATTTCCAAAAAGAATTGGTAGTTTTAGTCTCTGTGTTGCAGATAGTCATAACTTAAAGATTAATACGGCCGCCTAATTCTTTTTTCATTGAATTTACGTAGTTTTTAAAAAAAATTAAAAAAAGCGTCAGTTCCTTACTGTCCTGTGTTCCATCTGCCTGTAGCAAGAGTCTCTGTGCAGACAGCTGCGTAACATCAACTAGGAGATTGAAACAGTAGAAGCGTGTGAAAGACGGCATTGATTAATGAGTGCTAACCTAAATTAGGCTGTTGATCCAAAGTGAAAAAAATACTAGAAAGAGACTAGGGGTGGGGAAATAGCTTATTGCTAGCTGCTTAGAAAGCTGGGCACTTCCCTCTGAAAGCAGTGCCTGAACTTACTATTCAAGGTGGCCGCAATGGCATCCAGCCGGTGGGGGCCTTTCATTTATTTATTACGAGCACAAGATGCGAGCACCTGTATGGTACAGCTGGGGCACGTGAAGATGAGTGTACTCTGCTGGAATGTTAATTACCTCTTGTAAGTAGCTGAACTCTATTAAACTGACAACCAGAGTGCAGAAAGTATTAAAGGTCATGGGGGATCGTTGGATGTGTGGTAATTATTTCCTACTATTACATACTGAAGTGGCAGCTGTACCTACAGAAATCGGTGAGATTATGTTTCTAGAAAGAGCTGTTCCCCATCTTCCTGCAGGTTTACATTCAACAGCATTGTAACAAAGAATCTGCGAGGACTGTCACATCTTTACAAGGTGAATATATATTGATTTAATTCTCTTATCCCAACTAGTTAAAAATTAGTCTTAGAAAACTGAGGTTTATATTGGTGAACAGTTAATCAGTTGAGTAGTCCCTGTTGAATAAAGGCTTAAAGCAATAGACTTACTGGGAAAATCGTTACATATCTAGACAGTTGATATCACAGAAGGAATATATTTATTTATTTTTACTGTAATTGAAATAGACCTCAGGACATGGTGAAGACAACAATGTTTATCTGAGCTGATCTTTATATAGCCACTTAAATATCACGTGATTTGTTTCTGTATTAAGTTGCAAATGTGGAGGCTCTTCCACGCTGTTGGCCCTTCCAGTGAGCTGCGGGGACAGATAAGCAATGGGAGCTGCCATGTACTTGCAGGATCACAAATTAACCTTGCCTGGGCTGTACCTGACAGAGAAATGCTGTCATCTTGCTTTAACCTGTATTTGTTAAATATAGCATCTGGTAGAATAAAAAGAGAGCGAGTGTGTTTGTGTGAAAATAATCAGCTTGAAACACCTTGTTATTTAGATTGAAGGATGTCTGTGTTCTCCCAGAGATCAGATTCAGGGGCTTGAATAGCCCTGCTGGCTGCCTTACACAATGCTATCATTACCTCTAGCATCAAATGAAGCATATGTGCCTATGAGATAACTTTAAGCTAAGAAAATTCCATTTTCCAATAGTAGTTTCAGAAATCATGATGTCTTTATATGTAATAAGTTAAAAGGAATTTTACTGCATCGTTTCTCGAGATGTATTGTTTCCCCCAATACATGTTGGGATTTTGTACACTCACAAACTGATCTCATTTGCTAGAGTCAAAGGTTTAATTGATATTCCAGAATATGTAAGTATCTATTTAGTGAGATCTGATTACTATGATCCTATTTAAATGACTGAACTTTGGCAACAATTTTTGTACTGTGGTGTATCTTGATATTAACCTAGTGATGTCTGAAGGGACACTTCAGGTTTTCTAGGGGATAGAATCACTATCTAAAAAAGGTGTCTCTTTTCCCTCTGCCCATCCCGTTTTCCCAGATCTCTAGCTTCCTGCTATGTCCAAGCAGGAGAAGCAAATGCAAATTTTAACAGAAGGCTATGAAGCATGTTTTAAAGGAAACACTGGGAAAACAAATGTTTACGTAGACCCTGATCTGTAACTTACAGGAAAAAAAAAATATATATATATATATTGTTGAGTGGATACCTGTCAAAAGAATGTCTTTGCAGAAGGAACATTACCATAAAAGAGTAGAGAAATGAGAGCCATTCTAGCAATAATGTAATCCATGTAGCATGTGGGGAAACCTGATAGAGTTTTGCAAAAGCTGAAAAAAAACCCAGAAGCAACAAAAAAATCCACCCTAAAAACCCAAAGAGAATATGCCTTTGGGACTTGCTCCAAGAGGTGAACCAAAATAGACTTTGGTGGTTGTGAACAAGAGCTCTTCTCCCTTTCTTCTATAGACCACAAATGTGACGTTTGTGTTGTATTCACTGAGAACTGCCCTTGTTCTTCCCTTCTTTTCCTGTTCCCTAGTAAAGGGTCAGTGCTATTTCTGGTTGTGCTGGCTTATACCTGAGCTCGTGACATAGTCTGCTTGACACCCTTCAGGTGAGATGGCTCCTTACCCATCTCACCACAACAGCACAGCAGATGATGTGTTTTAGTTTCCAGTATGTATGAAGTGAATTGTGATGTTTCCCTTGGGGTTACCCCTATTTGCTGGTAGATGCTGTGAATATCTCTAAATCCCTGGCCATGATGTCCTGCTGCAGATGTGAGTGACTGTGCAGCAGAAGACTGCTCGTTTATTTTTGGGATTTTTTTTAGAGTTTCTGCACAGTTCTTTGTGTGACACAGTTTGAGATTTCCTTGTTTGTTTGTTTGTTGGTTTTTTTTTCCCCAGTAAACTGCAGTACTTGCCTTAAGAGAAGACAATAAAGATAGATGTGCAGAACTGTGATCCTAAATATTTAAAGCAGTTTCATGATGTCTTGTCTATTTTTTTCAATTTTAACTGAATAATTGAAATTGCATACGGAACTAATCTTTGTCTTTTTGAGTGGAATTTTTGAGGACTCTCTTAAGCACGACACTGGAAATGAACACACTGGGTGTCACAATAGCAAACAAATTATGGTATAGGTTGCTGTGTTAAAGTGTAAGCTGCTAAGATTTTTCTCTTTGTTGTTCTACAGTTTTAGAAGTTCAGTCTTTCAGGTTGCTTGTCGGGTGCACAGTGAATTTCAGTCAATTATTTCTGGTAGGGCTGTTTTTTGCACATTTAAAACTAAATACTGCAGGAAATCCTCTTTTTATAGAAAGTAGTATGCATGGGCTTTTGTATCAAGAGGGAAGTATCATCCCCTACTAATAAAAGAATAGACAAGACCCATATGTATGTTCCTATGTGCAAAGAAGAAATTATTTTAGTATGTGGATAGAGTGCGATACCCATGGACTAAGGGCAAAGTCTAGTCTTCTACCTGAGAATTGCTCTCAGAGGTATTTCCTGAATCTGACCAATGATTTACAATTGGGATTTAATGCAATAGGGCCTTGGAGTAATTCAGTAAGAATGTTTCAGTTTGCAACATTACTAGGACTTTTGAGGTCACTTAAAAAAATAATGAAAAATTGTCTTTAAAATTGTGAGCACTTCACAAAATTCCTCTATCCATAGCCTGCAGCTCATCACTGATAAGTTCATTGATTTTCCATCTTATACCTACCCCTGATCCTTTCTGCCAAGGGTCGTGCAACACTTTACCACCATCTGGCAACAGTAGGGAAACTGGGCTTATTTCCTCTGCAGTCCTTAACGCTTTATGTCACAAGTGGCACAACAGCTCTAATGAAAAATATTCTGTGTTGCTGATTTAAGTGTTTTGCATCAACTTCCATGGGTTTTCACAAGTGACAGAATTTTTAAAGTGGTATTGTTCTCTAACATGCACATTTACTACTGCAAATGGCTAGTTTCTCATGCATGGTTGAAGTACATGCTGTAGATACTCTTCTGCCAGGAAGAACCTCTGAAAATCAAATTATTGATGACCCAAAAACTTACTGATTAGCTCAGCTGTGCTTGGCTGTGATGAAAATGTCAATCATTCATTCTCGGTTTGCTTTTTATAAAATCAGTCTGGGGAGCCCATAGAAATTCAGCAGTAAGCCACTTCCCTGCAGCCAGGAGAGACACTTCAGAAGAGCTTTTCTGATAGTTTAAAGCCCTGCCATGATGCAACACCTGCACAGTTATCTTTTTAAGAGCTCCTTGTATAAACCTAATGTACAAACAAGTGTTGTATATGACATTAGTTTGTTAGAATTGCTACCTCTACAGTGCTTAAGAGCTGTTGTAAGACTGTGGTTTAAAGTACTTTGTTTTGTGTGTGGTTGATGGATTCTGCAGAAAAATGGGGCTATTGTTATAGAAGCATTAGCTGTGTTCAACTGTTACAACGTTACAAATGTGACAAAGCACTACTGCCAAAATTATACACTGGGAATTTTGAAGTAGAAAGTCAGAGGTTGGCCTTTAAGAAGTACCTATAGAAATTCCCAGTAAGGTGTGGAGTTAGTTTGCTTGGCTTTGTTTTAATCTATTGACTAGGCATCTATTATGTTAGAGCCAATATTGTGCTTTAGGAATACAACAGATAGATTTTTAATTTATTTTTTTTTCTGATCTCTGTTGGGTTTTTGCTATTGATCTTGAGAAAGATGTTTTTATTAGTGTTTCCTGTTTTCAGAATCTCTTTTTGTCAATATTCTACTTGATGGAGATTTCCTGACCAGTTCTGCTTACAAACTAAGTTTCTCAATACTGAAACATAAAAGTAGGTGCTGGGTACCTATATTAAACATTTCTTAAATGAGTTACAAATACTGGGCAAACCTTGTCAGATCTGAGCTGTTCGTTCAGCTTTTTTCTTCTATTTCTTAATTAGCTATCTGGAGGCAAGTATATGCATCTTTTCTGTCTGAGGTGGTGGGATTTGCATTATCCAGGAAGAAAATTACAATCCTGGATACATCCTGAATATGTGCTGGAAGGAAAGGAAGATAAGGAGAAAATGTCAAAGAAAAGGGTTTGGGTTTTTTTATACTTTGCTGGCCTTGTATGCAAGATAGATTCGAGGGAGGCTGTTGGTCTTACTCAGCTCCATTGTAATCCTGTGCTTTAAATGTCTTTCTCACTCCTGGAAGGATAGATGAAACCCTGAGCTGGTGAGAGACTTTACATTGCTTCTTTAGAGTGAGTTCTGCTTTTTAGTTTTACCTCAACAGCACTTTAATTTTCTCTGTTTATTACTGGGCAGTCCTTTTCCTGGGTCTGTCCTGCACTGACCTTTCCCACTGGCAAAGTGGACTTCTTACCCTCCCTGAAAAATCTGGGAGGTTGGTCTAAAGAGGAGATATGGTGAACAGGGTTATTTGTTCTAAAGTCTCTGGTCAATTAAAGGCAAATTGATAAGAAGTGGGCCAAAACTGCAGTGAGAGCATGAATGCATACAGCATTGCTGGGCTACAAGAGAGTGATGAACAGACTTAGAAAGACTAGTGGTACTGCTGAATTTATATAAAAATATTTTAAGATTTTAAGGTTATGCTGGTGCATTTCAGAATCCAAGGCATGGGAATTCTTGGTAAACTGGTGGACTTTTCAAAGATAGCTGTTCATTTAGAAGTAGAGCATGTAGAGAAGAAAACAGTGGAATTTCCTTGACCTGCAGCAGGTCAGGGTCTGGCAGAGGTTGTCAAGGGTTTAGTTTGTTTGCTAGAAAGTTCATTAAAGTTTGTTTGGGTTTTTTTGCAGAGGGAAATGCAAAGGAAACATTTCAATAAAAGATGGTTGAAACTGTTACTGTATTTCTGAGCTAGTGGATAACATGACTTGTACTTTTTCCCTCTTTCTCTTGCTTTTCCTTTTCTTTTTAATGAATACTGATCACCTGGCTCACAAATAAGTGACCTTATCAATGTGCTTTTCATCTGTTGCTTTCATCTGGTCTGGAACACTTAATTTAAACAGATAGAAGTTATTTTTCCTTTGATTTGAATTTTTTCTAATAAATTCCTTTTTCCCAATTAACCTCAGTATGATGTCATCTTTACAGTGTTTGATATAATCACAATAGACATGTAAATCTGCCTTCTTTCTTTTCTTTAACTTTGTGTGTCATTTTGCCAAGTAGATGATAACTAATTAAGTTAGACCAGTTTTCACAGTTCTATAGTCCTGTTGTATTGTCCATTATGTACTCATATCTCATCTTTTGGTTGTGCATTTGCATGCAGAATTACCTTCTAAACTTTTACCTGACCTTCAAACAAAACGTCCAAGGGCTGGACTCATGCTATAGAAACACTGGGCCAGTGATAAAACTTGGTCTTTCCAGCATGCTAGAGAAATATGACTAGGATTAAAATCCTAAAACAGTCAGATAAATGTATCACATGAATATTAATTTTAAAAGCTAAGTAAATGAAGTGTATCACCATGTTTTTCCCTTTTACTTTCTTTGCTTGTATTTTAAAATTGCCCAAATTCCCAGCTTCTACTTCTACCTGTGTTTCTGAAGCAGATCTTGGTTTTCTACATTATTTATTTTTTAAATGTTTGCTGTTTTCTACCTATCAGAAGTAAACTTAAGAATGCAAAGGTTAGCCACTTCTGTTCTTGGATGAAAGAAGAGGAGGTCAAACAGCTCATCATTCCTTAGGACAAACAGCTCGTTGTTCATTCTTATTCCACTGATAGTTCACCAGTGTGAGCTGAGAGAGCTGGAGATTGATGGCTTTTATATTTTCCAGATTATCTACTGGAATAAGCATGCATCTGTACATCATCAATAAAATAATCAGAGAATCCATTATTAAATAGTCAGCACAAGGGAGCAGAAAAAGAAGAATTTTAATTTACTAGAAAATTCTCTCAGTTATTCAAGAAAGCTGCTGGAATACATTAGATGCACAGAACTTTTTTTCCATTGTCTTTCACAAAAGATTATGTGAGTTTTCCAGTCATGATGCAGCACTGAGAGTTTCTTGGTTGTGCTCAATGCAAGGAAAGCTGCCTTGCGTGACTGAAGTGTGAAGCAAACTTAAAGCATTTTGGTATGCCTGTGTAGGCCAGACTTTAATTTTTAACAGTGAATATACAGGTAGGTCAGTGAACAAAATGCTGAGATTGATTTATACTATGGTAATGAATTTTATTCATTAACCTGTACATTGCCAAGATGAAATTGTATATGTGTTTACATCCGTATTTTCTTTTTATTGGTAAACCTACTACGTTATTGGTGGAATTAGTTGACATGAAAATTACTATTGCAACGCGGTGCTTTTTCATTTTTCTGCTTTATCTACATGCACGTTAAGCCTAGGATTAATTTTATCCCTAATAAACAAAGAAACCCTGCACAAAATTAAAAGCCACAATTAAATTCAAATGGACGAAACACCACTACTAATTTGAAGGGAGTGGTTTGCTTAATTGAGGCTGTTGGCTTAAGGCCAGGCGGGTGGTTATACAAGCGTGAAACAACCAGGCAGATTGAAATCAGTGTCAGCCCTCATGGACTGGTAAAAAAGGCAGTGGTTCTTGTTCTCACATCTGGTCATGCGGTTGTTTGGGACCACGCTGATGGGAGCCCTAGCACGTCCTTTGGTGGTGTTCATGGCACTGTCGGATGCAACAGCAACAATACAAAATGTATTTTTTTAAATGAACTGTATTGCGTTTATAAAGCAGTGACACTGAATAAACAAGAGCATACCTTGTTTTTAGATGCACTCTGGCTTGACAGAATGCTTGGTCATCATGTGTACAGAAAAAGTAGACAAGGTACTTTAGTTTTTCCTCACTGAACTTTTCTTCCCCTCTGTCTATAAGGTAAGATGCTGTCAAGACCTCATTTGAGCTGGAGGATGGTGTTTTAATTGAGTAAAAATGAGTCCATCAGCCATATTCAAAGGCACATATTTACTTTACTGTGAGCTAATTAAATTGTCTGGATTTATTATTATTTTTGCCCTATAACTTCAGAAGTGAAGTTTGCCTTTACAGTCAAATGCTCTAGAACAGTTCATACAGCTGCTGTGGCCAGCCGTCAGTGGGCCTGATAACAACACAACGTTGAATTTATTTATCATGCTTTACTTAAATATTGCAAATTGAAAAATGCTAATATTTCAGTGAAAACTTGTATTTTCATTCTATGCTCATTATCCTCTGGATATTCGTTTTATCTACTTTATCCTTTCACATCTCATAAATTCTAGTTGCTGGGTGCAGAAGTAGTATCTCCTTGCTTCTAATGTATGCAGGCTAATGCTCGGCAGCCTTTTTTCCTCCTTCCTGGCTAACTCAGCTCTTGTGTACAGCTACTGCAAACCACCATTTAATAGGCATTCTCTGAGATGTGGTGCATCTATGGACAGTCCAAATCTTGCGATACCCAGTGACAGTGAGATAGATTACATACATTGAAAAAGCAAGTGCTTGCAGGCACTTGCTTTTGAGGTCTCAGTGCAGAAATGAGAACCAAAGTGTGAAACAAACATTTAGCACTAGATCTGCACCGACTCCATAAATTTAATGGCTTATCCTCTGTTTAATTTTTTTGTTGTTGTTCTCCTTTGTAGGGAAGTGTTTTAATGTTCTTCAAAGTTAATTTTCTCTATTCTGTTGATAAAATGTTTTCTTAAATAGCAAAGTGCAGTTAAGGTATTTTTTCTCATCTTAAAGAACACATCCCAGCTTAGTCTGTAGCCTTTTCCATCAGTTCCATATAGGATTCACCACAGATACATGTATAACAAGAAAGAAGCCTCAGTGGAGCTACATGCTCACCAAATCACCCCTTAGTTACAGATTTATGTACACAGACATCTTGAGAAATCTGAAGAGCACATTTGTCATGTTGGAGATAGCACTATTTCTTATGCCTCATTCCAGTTTTCCTTGTAATAAAACTGTGTTCATAATAGTGTGGAGGTGTATGGGAGAGAAATTTACTTTTTAATTATAGCAAGTATAGGTAATGTGTTGATTTTTTACAAAAATCTATTTATTTATTTCTTTGGGTTTTTTACTTCCTTGTCCCCCAATCTTTATGGCTTGGCAAGTCAGCTTGATTTGAACTTTTGAATAAATCTTATTTCTTCATTTCCTCCTATTTTTCTCTGTGTACTTCAGTCATATTGCAGGAGTTGACATGTACATAAATCCTGCTCAAATCAAATAGAAATTAAACATTGATAAGGTTATGCCGTGGCTTAATGAATGTAAGTCCTGATATGTCAGGTAAGTTGTGAGTAAAGGAACATGCAGCTTCAAGCAAGGATGGATTTCTGTGGAACAGTGTGTTTAAACTTGGTGGGGAATCACTCGGCAGATGCTCTTGAGCCCTATTTATCTACAACTATGTTTGGTTGTTTGGAATTTTTAGATCTTAATATATTTATCTGAGTTTCCATGTTGTTTGGGCCAGGAGCTAAAAGTCAGGAAGCAGTGCTCCATGAGCGAGCCTGTGCTCAGGGGACTTGGCAAAGTCCTGCCGGGTCTCCCATGTCAAATGGAGAAGATGCCAGTGTGCAAGAAAACAGGCCAAATGCTAACCATGCACTGACTGAGGAAGGAAAGTTGGGATCTTGTTAAACATCCCGTTGTGTTTGTGGAGCTAATAAGTTATTATACATGAGCATTTCTTCACGTAAACAGTGTTAAATTAAGAGCGATTATGTCTGGGTAAAGTGAAAAAATAAAACATACTTTGCAGTTCTGTACTTCAGAGGTTTCTACCCATTTAATCACATGCACACTTTCTCAAGGACATAAAGTAAAATTTGATAATATAAGTAGAGTTTTTATTGATGGGTTTGGTGATGATTTCTTAGTTTGGCATTTTGCAACTGCTTTTTAGTTTGCAATACCTGGAAAAGCCCCACAGACATATATTTAATGTGTTAACATGTTAAAGGGTGGAGTTTGGACTGAGTTTTCCCATTTAAAAGTCAAACATCTGAGAGTTTTATAGTATGAATTTCATTTGATGGGGAGTTCTTGTGTTTACATGTGTAGTATCATCGGAAGTGTTTCTAGCTTCACCTGTGTGTCCCTGAAGTTAAAGGCTAGATACTTTGCTTACACTGTTCTCATTACTGGGTACATTTGCATCGAAACAAGGTAATTACAATACCTTCTGCTTACAGTAGATTCCCCATGTACTTTTAATTAGATACAGAGACTCCTTGATTTCATTTTGTGAGCAATTATGTAGCTTGCTATGCAATGTTAAATAGTTTGTGTTTCACCCCAGAAGTGTGTGAAGTGATTCCTGAATATGATAGGATTGTAAAATCAGTTTGTTGGTATAAAATTGCAGCTGATGAGAAGCAACACAGAAACTTCATGATGTGGTATGGTAGAGGAGATAGGTACTGCCAGGAGAGGGAGGGAGGCTTGGGGCAGTGTGGGGCAGAGGAAAGCAGAGAAGATTCATCTGTTGTAAATGTCTCTGTCCCCCACCCATCACGGTGGTGAGAGAAGCTTCTCTGGTAATTGCAGACTATCATTTGGTTTCAAATAATGTTGTTTGGAGTTAGTGGTTATCAGTGTGAAGAGGAAGAAAAGTCTTTTTTTTTTTTTTTTTTTTTTTTTCTTCAGTGTTATAGATATGTGTAGATAAATGTGGTATCCTAAATGTCTGGAGGTTCTGTTGATGTCTTGCAGGACAAGCACAGTGCATTGTGCCACTCTTCTGGTGCCTTGGCCTGCTATAGCTGCTGTCTTTACTCTCATTCATTTCTTCGCTACAGGGAGCTTAAAATTAGCTTGTTAAATGCTCTCAGTACTTTAAACAGGGCACTCTGCAACTGCTGTTGAAATGCTCACTGGGTTAGCAAAGCCTTTGGGTTTTTTTGCCCCCATTCTTTCTGAGCATTTTCTGTGCATCTCGCCTATCTCAAGTGTCACTCTGCATTTTCCCCACTGGATTTATGGCTGCTTTGTGTGCTTCACTTTCTTAACCACTGTGGGTTTGGTTTTTTGTAGTTTTGGGGTGTTTTTGTTGGTTTTTTGTTTTTTTTAGCTCCTTCCTTTCAGCAGTCAGTTACCAGTAGTATGCAATAAGAGAGAACCTTGTGATTTTAATACAATAGCCGATTTCTGTGCATCTCTAAATTTAGACTTACCTTGATGCTGAGCCTGGTCAAGTGGTGACTCAAATCTCTCTAGTCTCTTTTGCCCAGTCCTTTTTCTTTGATGCAGCTTCCATCTCTCGTGAGACTGTTTTAAATGTACCAGTCATGTTATGATCACAGCTTGCGTTCATTTATTCTGCCAAAGCAAAAGATGGTGAATAAGGGATTTGTTGCCCATACCTGTACGCTGTACTTGACAGCATTCAGAACAACTGATCAGAGGCGTTGGCCTAAGGGGAGCTGCAAAAATATTTGTGAGCAGAACCCAACCTGCTTAATGTAAATCCTTTTCCAGTATAGGCACACTAGTTCAAAATTAGTTTCTGATAGTATTCCATTTCAGGGCAGGCTTCCTGATGCTGTGTTCATCTTGTCAGCAGGAGGCAGAGCCCTTACTATTTCACTAGACGTTCCACAGCAACCCTTCTCCTTTCCTGTGCCGCAGTGCAGTACCAGGCAGCCCTCCCCTCAGGTTGCAGGTACTTCAAAATGTTTGGGAAACTTATCAAAACCAGGGGGCTCTCCCATCTACTCTGCAGCTAGCGAAAGAGAGTCTTTTGAAGGAAGCCTTAATTAGAGCTAAAGGAGCTAAGCCTGCATCTGAATCCAGGCACTTGTTTTCTTTGATAGTAGCCAGTTTTAACTATATCGGCAGGAAGTTCATGGAGATTATTCTGCTTTCATTTTCAAACAAGTTTGGGGTTTTTGTTTCATTAGATCCTAAAGAACAGAAGCAGGCTTCAAATCCAGTGACTTTGCAGTGTTACCTCACTGCATAGTTATAACAGCTTTTTCATGCATTTTGATGTTTGGGTTTTTAATTTTTAAACCAGGTTCTCTGTTACTGATGAAAAGTCAACATCAAAGATACTAATTTGGAGGCAGGTCTTCTCCTTGTCTGAAAAAGAAACAAGCATTCTAGCTATCTGATTTCCAAGGGAATGCTTAATTTTATTATGCCAAATGCAGGTGCTACATATTAAATGATGAAACTTAGCTAGCAACAGTCACTCAGAGTTAGAAGGCCACAGTATAATGTAATTTTAAAATGGGGATGTGTGGTTTATGCATATGGAAAAGGGTAATAAAAATTCTTGATTTTTGTATTACCATTTGCATAGTTCAGAAACAGAATGTCCCCCGTCTGTAGTTGACTGGAAGGTCAGAAGGTTTCTGGTTTTAATGAATTGAAAATCTCTTTGTTATGACAAATCCTACTTTCTTGAGCAAATGTATTTTTATTTGCCCTTGCCACAGTCATTCATGTTTAATACAAAATGACACTTACTCCCTCAATAGACATAATGCCGCAATGTAGTTGGGCTTCCTGTCCTTCTATATTGTGCTCTGTTCCTAGACATGGTATCCACAGCCAGTCTATCACAGGGACCCCAATGTAAGTATAACATTAGCTCAGACAAATGCAGTTGCCAGCTGTCTACATCTGAATATCGCATCTGATTTACTGTGGTGATGCTGTCTCCCAGACCTTCACATCCAGACTCATTCTGGAAAGCAGCACGGGTGACTATGCTGTCTGCATCTGGGCAGGTATACCTTGGCAGGTGTAAAATGTCATGTCCCCTCCACAAGGTGTAAGTAGCATGTTGAGTATTCCAGAGGTCTCAGGTGTCCTGAGATGTTTCACTGAACAACTTTTAGAAGAGAATGTCAAGGCGTTATTTCATGGGGTGTATCTTGTGATGGGCTATTTCTCTGATTTCTGTGCTTTTGCACCCAGCATAAATAAGCAAATCCTTAGTTTCGTGGCACCTGTTACTGTTCCCTGTGCTGCACGGTGAACTTCAGCATTTATCTTCTCTCAGGCTCCAAGCACCAGATACTTCTCACTCATCAGATATGTTATTTTGAAAACTTCACTTTTGTGTCAGAAATACACACGCTTCAAAGCAGATTGTAAATGCCTTCTCAATTCCCCCTTTTTAAGAGATAGTGCCGTCTTCTACTTTGTCTCATCTGCAGAACTCTCAATTGATATTGAGCTTGAGTGCTAAAGACATCTACTAAATTGCCAACTTAATCATCTTGGAAGACGGGGCAAACTCTAGTTTTTCTCAGTGCTTCATTTATCACTTACCAGACGGTACCCTATCTTACCCGGTGTGACAGACTGCCGCAGGGTGGGCAATTGAGGGGAAAAAGCCTGGCGAGAGAAGGCAGAGGTGAGCACCATAAGTTACCTGCATTATTAAGGTGAAGTGAGTGTTCTCAGTGAAGAAGTAGTGGTTGTATTACAGTAGTGGTTGAAATACAGAGATTGTATTTCATTATCTGTCGGTACACTGAGTGATTCTTATGATTTTGTGAGTAGGACGGAGGCTGTTTAAGCTAGAGAGGGTGCACCAAGTTTGTAAACCTAAAGAAAATAGACGCAGAATCAGAAAGAACTTTCCAGGGAAGAAGTTTGGCGGAAGGGCGGGGGGTTGGGAGTGGGTGGGCTGTGGATTTTTAAACATGTGATTGTTAGATGTTATCTATAGATGTTTTATTTCACTTTGTTCTTCTTTCTTTGTTTTCCAATTTTTGTTGTTTTAAAATTACTAATGTGTTTGGTGAGAACAAACTCAGATTTGGGAGGTTTTTTTTGCTGAAAACTTGACTGTTGATATAATTGATTTCTGAAAACTTTAGCAAGCCCAGTGCGTGTTTGTTTTACAGATAGTTTGGTGGATGTACTTGTAGGGTGTTTGCAACCAGGAAAAGTCAGGAACCTCCAGCATTAGAAGAAGCTAGCAGTGAGGTTGCTATGAAGGATATTGGGGAAGGTATTCATTGACCATGAGGCCTGTGGTGAGGGAAGAGGGATAAATAGGTACCCACCACCACAACCAGCAAATCACACAATCACAGAATGGCTGGGTTGGGAGGGATCCCTGGAGATCATCTAGTCCCCCCCTGCTAAAGCAGGGTCACCTGGGGCAGGCTGCACAGAGTCACGTCCAGGCGGGTGTGAATGTCCCCAGAGAAGGAGACTGCACAGCCTGTCCCGGGGCTCTGCCACCCTCAAGGTAAAGAAGTTCTTCCTCATCTTCAGAAGGAACTTCTTGTGCTGCAGTTTGTGCCCTTTGCCCCTTGTCCTGTCGCTGGGCACCACTGACAGGAGCCTGGCCCCGTCCTCCTGGCACTGGCCCTGAAGATACTTGCAGACACGATGGGATCCCCCCTCAGCCGCCTCCTCTCCAGGCTGGACAGACCCAGCTCTCCCAGCCCTCCCTCACCAGGGAGATGCTCCAGTCCCCCCATCATCTTCATAGCCCCGCGCTGGCCCCTCCCCAGCAGCTCCCTGTCTCTTTTGAACTGGGGAGCCCAGCACTGGACCCAGCACCCCAGATGTGCCTCACCAGGGCAGAGCAGAGGGCAGGGTCACCTCCCTCGACCTGCTGGCCACACTCCTCCCAGTTCCCCCCAGGATCCCGCTGGCCGCCTTGGCCACCCGGGCACACTGCTGGCCCATGGGCAACTTGCTGCCCACCAGAGCTCCCAGGCCCCTCTCCACAGAGCTGCCCCCCAGCAGCGCAGCCCCAACTCCATTGGGTCCCTCCCTGCCCAACCCTCCAGCCTGCCCAGGACTCGCTGAATGGCAGCGCAGCCTCTGGGGTATCAGCCGCTCCTCCCAGCTCTGTACCATCAGCAAACCTGCCCGGGGCTCTCTGTCCCTCATCCAGGTCACTGGTAAGGTGAACAAGACTCTTGTCCCCCAAGAACATATCTTAACAAACTGAATGGAGAGTGTATATATATATATATATATATATTAAGAGTACAACGATAGGAGCTAATGCTATTTAGTTTCATGTGAACTGCTCTTTGGTTCTTTCAAATACTGTACCTGAAGAGTTTCAAGCAGAAGAACTGATTTTTCCGTAAGGTTGTTGAACGATATAGCAGATTTATGTTTGCATATGCAGCTTCTGTTATGCTTCATGAACACTTTGTGAATGCTTTGAATGCTGAAATGCCTTGGTTAACTTTGAGAAAGCTGAAACACAATCACTAGTGTTTTGCCTTTGTTGTTTTTTCCCTTCTTTTCTCTCCTCCCTCCCATAAGTTTTTGTTTCAGATTGTTTACTTCCCTAAAATAAAATTGTCACACTTCTCAGTCTTGAAATTGTTATTTATCAATTTAAATGTGCACTGCCTAAATAGAGGACCAAAACGCTTTAGGGATGTTTTGTTATTTTTTTTCTGCTGCTGTTGTTAGAATTTGTTCTAATTTGAGCCTACAGAGTAGATTTCTAAGGCATGGTTGTCTTTTCAGCAGCAGTTTTCCATGTGGACAAATAAATGAAAATATATGTGCAATCAGAACTAGCTACTCATTTGATAACACTATGAGATGACGTTTCAGAGTTGCTAGTGGGAGTCATCTGTCTAGAGAAGGGCCTTGGGAGACCTTGGGCCACCCGGGGTATCCATGAGCTGACTGCTCGGTGTGTGCTTAGAGGCGCAGCCCTGATGTTCAGCTACACAGGCTTGTAAGTCAAGGACAGACTGGATGCTGGTACATACAGGTCACTTACATCTTCACTCCCACAGATTTTTCTGGAAGAACTAAAGACTTCCCAAGTAGAAGTGACTAGTTTTAAGAGCTGATGAAGTATGCCTTTAGTGGTTTTGTTTGAGCCAGATTATATTTATTTCTTTGAAGACTTTGATCAATGGGATATTTATTACAGTATCCATATTATGTAAATAAGTACAGATTTTTCTCTTGTTATGGCTGTACAATGCAAATGTAATTATCTTTGAGGAGGTGCAGAGTATGGAAACTGTTAAAGTGTGGACTTCCTTACACCTTGAAGAACAGTAGCAGAATTTAAGTGCTGGCTCAAAAAGGGTATTAATTAAATCTTGATTTAGATACAGATAAAAATAGGTCTATTAAATGCACGTTCTTTAATTAGGTCTTCATTTAAATCATGCAACACTAAAATGTACAATGCTTGATATCATTTATGTATACTTGTGCTATACTAATAGTGATGTTTATATTTAACATTAATGTTAATAAGTTGTTTGACAACACTAAACCTTAAGAATGTTGTCATACTTGTACACCACCTGAGTATGTGAACAAAACAATTGACAGTTTATCTTCTGAGCTATCCAGTTTACAGCTTTTTGTAAGCGATATCAATTTTTTAAGGTCTTTCACAAGGTTTTTAATATTTTACCCTATGATTTATTATTTGCAATTAAATCACTCTTGTATTGCAGTGTCACCTATGTCACAATATTGCTAAATTCATTTTGTCTTGGAAAATGCGGGCTAAAGGCTAAAATGTTAATTTCAAAATAGACAGAGCATGTTATTTACTTCAGTTGTGTGCTAATGTGATACAGGATAAATTGCTTTTATTATTTTACTGTTATGTTCAGTTGTATGCTTATATATGATATTTATGCTATACAAGTATTCTTTCTCATACTAGACATGATACTTTCTTGTTGGGCTCTCAAACTCCTTTCTGTTTGTCTATCCTCATGACAATTATTTATGGTTGCTTTGATATCAGTAACAAATACCTTATTGACCAGAGTTAATAAATATTTGGCTCCTGTAAGTAATATAAAACGTTTAAAGGTAGCTCCATTAGTTAAGTAGGGGGTTTTGTAACACCTGGCATATCTGCTGAGAAACTGGTTGTAGCACTTTTTTTGATCGTCATCTGTATCTTTGCAGGAGCTCATACTGGTGTTCCTCCTATAAGCCACTTCAGTCACACCAGTTCCTGTGTTTTCATCACAACCAGTTTATGCCTCTTTTTGCCATGTCTCAGAAGTCCAAATTTTTCATGATAAAAATGTGTCCTGTTGGGATACTGATAATGATGATTAATTGTGGCTAAGGAAAGAAAATACTTTTTGCACATTGGTGAGTGGAAATGTTATAAAGACATTTATACATGTTTTATACGTATTATCAGAATATTAAAGCAGTCCCCTGTTGAAATATAATGTACTAAGAAGAATATAGTGAAGTGCCAGATACATGCCTTCCTTATGCAGCCTACTCCTTGATTTCAATGGTGTAAAAAATATATGCAAAGCCTTATGCACATGCAGCATAACTAGACATCAGTACGTTGGTTCACACTACGTTCAGTGGCTTTGCATCAGGCTGTGGCTGGGCTATGTTTCTCACACGGACTATACAAGCAATCCATCTGAAATCACAGGGCTGATTGTTCAGTACTTTAAGGTACGTGAACAGGAAGGCAAAAATCTGTTTATATGTTGAAACCATAAGTAACTCCTTATGCTTTAGCAGGATCTGATGTAATTAAAATTACACACGTACACCCCTGAATTTGGTGTCTTTGCTTATCTCACTGGTGAACGACTGACAAATAAAATGCCTGCCTGTCTTTCCAACTGCACATCTCACAGTATGGAATTAGCAGCACAGCATGCAAATGGGTACTCCACCAAGGGCTGGATCCTGTTATGGACACTGGGGATGTGGTGGGTTGACCCTGGCTGGACGTCAGATGCCCACCAAGCTGCTCTGTCACTCCCTTCCTCAGCAGAACATGAGGGGAGAAAATAAGAGGGGAAGAAAAAAAAAAACAACCAAACAAAAAAATCCCACCAAACTTGTGGGTCAAGATGAAGGCAGTTTAATGCAGCAGTAGCAAAAATCGCTTGCAAAGAAGCAAAGGAAAACAAAAGTTGTTGTTCTCTACTTCCCATCAGCAGGTGATGTTTGGCCACTTCCCGGGAAGCAGGCTTTGGTACGCGTACTGGTTGCTCCAGAAGACAAATGTCATATAAATAACAAATCCCCCCCTTCCACCTCCTTCCTCTTTTATATCTGAGCAGACGTCACACACTATGGAATATCCCACCGGTCACTTTGGGTCAGCCGGCCTGGCTGTGTCCCCTCCCAAGATCCTGCCCCCCGCCAGCCTACCAGTGGGGGAGGGGGCAGGTTGGAGGGGCAGCCTTGGTGCTGTGCGAGCAGGGCTCAGCAGCAGCCAAACGCCTGGTGTGTATCACCACCTCTGCAGCCACCGGTACAAGCACAGTGCTGTGGGGGTGCTGTGGGGCTCAGCCCACCCAATACAGGACAAAAGCTTAGTTGGCAATACTGAAACCAGAAAAAAGATTTACTTGGTTTCATAGCATCAGAATTAAATCATGTAGTCATAATATATGTGTGAAAATGGAGAGAAATTGTCTCTTTTGAAGGCATGAAAAATATCCCTCTCTAGGGAAAATGATTTCTAAATACCCTCCTATTGAAAACATTTCACAGTCATCATGCCATCCAAACTTAGGAATGAGAAAGTAAGTAGGATAAGTCTCTTCCATCTTTAACTGTGTATCTAAATAGGGCACGGTGTGTCCACTGTCAAATTCTGTTTTCTTCTCGATTTGAAGCCATCTGATAAAATTGCATTTGTAAATGGCTTAAAACACAAAGCAAGTTCAGTAAAGAAGCACAGTGAAATGTCACAGTAGAGCAATCAGTGTATATCTGGAAAACAAAAATTCTTATGAATAGTTACATAGTTTGGCCATTGTTTTAGGTGACTTTGAATGAAGGTAACTATTTGTGTGCTGTGTTCTGTTACGTGCTGTGGAAATACAGCTAAACTGCCTTGCACTTGTAGCTGCCACAGGTGGTTTAGTGTGAAAGTTTGTTGGGAAAGTCCTGGTGACTTCTGTAATGTTCTCATGAAGCTCGTAAGTGATTTATTAAAAATTGAGGGTGTTTTTACCAGTAAGGCAGTGATATCCCTAAGGGACCCTGTAAGAGTTATCATGTCGGTCTTGTTTAGGATACACCTTATCAGCATCAAGACATAAAAAGTTTATTTTGAAAGTACTTACAAGTGGTAAGTAACTTAAGTGGTAAGTGGTAAGCTCTTACAATAAAATTCTGTAGGGAATACTTAATTGGAAAGAAACTGAATACCTATTTCTCAGATCACCCGACCTCAATTTAATTCTCCCAAAATACCTATGGACATAAGCTAACATAGAGGAGACCCTAAAACTTGTATTTTTTAAATAAATCCCTTTTCATGGGGAAACAAAAGCATGAAAGATACTTTTTTTATTTAGTTTCCTCTGATAGATTTATATAGCTTCAAAAATGCAAATTAAATTGTTAGATTGCCAATTGTTACAGAAGGAAAGATAAGGACAATGGCAGTGAATTAGTAAGGCTAAGTCTGTGTTTGATTAACAGCCGCTTGAATCTGAAAAGTTTGCAGTATTAAGTGTGGAGCTCAGTGAGTGTTTACCCTTTCTGTAGTTTACATTCATGACCATGAAGTTTTAAGTATCAGCATTCCAATTTGTAAAAATCACTGGATTAATTTTATCCATCTTTAAGGCTGAATTGAGTGCTGACATCCTCCCCCTCCATACCAGCTTAGAAATGTTCTCTCAATGCATCTGACATTAGACATCTAACATTTATTTCAGATTGTTGTTACTAAATCATAACTTGTGGTCATCCTAGCACCAGAGTTCTTTTGAAGGAAGTGAGGATAGTTTTTAACTAAAATTAAGTTTAAGCCAATTGGTGGTAACTAAAGAGAAACGACAGTGTTATTGTTATCCCCACTTCATGTTGTTCACTCAATTTTGGTGTCCAGTTCTGCGCTTGGACCACAGGAGAGATGTTTTAAGGCACTTGTGCTTTTTTGGCACATTGATTGGCAGCATATCCTGTGTACCATGATGTGTTCGGGTGGGCTGCTGTAGTGTTGTAACATCAGAGTACTATTTGGTAGGATGTGTCTGTAGGTAGCATCATTGCTTTTGAGAGACTTGCACAAAGGCTCAGATCACAGGTTTGATCTCCCAGTTAACTAACGGCAATGGCACGTAAGCCTTGTGAATAGAAGGGATAACCACTAATGTGTTCAGCTGCTTTGCCTTCTGGCCTCTCTTCTGAAAAGGTACATGACATGGAAATTGTGTTTAAAGCTTTCTCTTGGGACTGGAACCATTATGTATGTGGCATTACACGTGTTCGAAGTAATAGATATTTTGTGCATAAGACAGATTTTGTTAATACATTTCTTCCAAAAAATGTGTATGCTGTAGCTATGTAAAATCCTGTATCTCTGCAGGTGTTTTGTAAGGATGATATATTATTGATTTTAAAGCAAATGAGAAAAGGAAAATGTCTGCCTGCTTGGTGGCAATGGCGACAGGAAGTGCTTTACTGAGGCAAATGTTAACTTATTGAGAAAAAGGGTTTTTTTTGCAAATGGAAGTCACAAATTAATGTCAGGAACTCTGCTGGAGATGAGTTCATCAGCTGTTTTAAGTAAAACATCTTTGGTCTGTTACGGCACTTGTTTACAAGCTGGTAATTTGATGCATAGCCTGATAATGAAAAAGAATTCAATCCTGGTCAATATGTATAATTCTATTGAGCTGATCATCCAGGATTGACAGCAGAAAGTGCTTCAGTGTGCGCCTACAAAGAGGAGAGCAAAAATTCAGGAGGATAGAAACAGGCTTCCCCAGAAATGTATGTTTCTTCTAAAGGTGGGCTGCTAGAGTTAAGGTGATATGTTAATTATGTATTACTTCTTTTGGACTGAGCAGTATTGCTCAGGAAAAATCTTACGCTGCAAAGTTAGAGGAGTTTGCAGAATTTAGCATAATAAAAGGATGTGTTTGTTTGCTAACGTTTCCACTCATTGCAATAGAAGCTTCATTTCTGGAAACAAAAAATACTTTTTCTTTGTAATTTATAGGAAGATGCTTAAAGTAATTCAGTTTGATAAGTAGGTCTTTCAGAAATGATTAAACGCATCCTGTTCTCTAAAGAAGAAATAGATACATGCTTTAAGTTATTATATACAGGCTGGCAAATTGCTTCACAATGCTTTCTGTCTTGTTTCTATCCCTTACTCTGAAAAGCAAGAACCCAGTAGCTCCTCAGACATCAGCATAAATGATAAACAAACTTGAAAAGGAACTTTAGTATACCAGAGAAGCCTTTAAGAATCAAGAGTATCTTCCTGGCCAGGCACCATTACCTTTAACATCTCTGTTAAAAGGAATTCATACCTGACAAAAGAGGCAATTAGTTTGCTGAACGACAACAGGAAATGTCACCACTGGTAGTAAACTGATGGCTCTATTCCTTATTCTGTTGGCAGGTCTTATTATTATGAACATTAAAGTAATCAGTTCCCTGTCACTTAAAATCCACACCTACCTCCTCCTTTCCTCAAATACCCTGATTTCGGTTGCACACTGTATTATGTATGTATTGTTTTTACTAATCCTTGCTGGTCTGAAACATTACAATAATCTTGCAATCTGGGTAGAAATATGACCCATAATAAGCATGAGGAAGAAATGACAATGCTAGCATGTAATCATTGCTGAAGTGCTGTTTATAGCTATTGTAATGACACAGAGGTCCTCCAATGATTTAGAGAAGAAAGCAAAGAGGATATAATTCAAAATGATAATTTTAGTAAAAATTTATATTTTACTGAAGTGGGAATGAAGCATTAGGGTGTGGGTTTTGTTTTTTTTTTTTCCTTTTACTGTCTACAACAGTTCAGATCCTCCTTAGCATCCTGGCACAGTCCTTTCATAAATATCGTGCTGGCAACATGCTGTTTGCCAGTAGTAAATAAAGTAACTGAGTATCCAGCATGAGACTGGTTTTGCTCCTTGTTCTACTTTCTTCTCTCTGGGACTGTGTAACTAAACCCAGTAATTACAAAATAGCAATCAGTTGATTTTAACTGATCTTAATTAAAAAAAAATACTATAAGACGTATTGGATAGAATAAAATAAGCTGTCTCTCAAAATTTTGTGTAGCCTTACTGAACACTTGGGAAATGATCCTGAATTTGCCAGCTGGATGCAGAAGGTATGTCTGCATTTTTAATTCGGATAAAGTGTTCTACACTTTGTGTACCTCCCTCACTTTTGTGAAATGGTTTGGGAGTATGCAACCTGATTCGGTTTTAGGTAAAGTGAAGGCTAAGTTACAGGAGGATAGACACCTTCTGTGCTTCAGGGGAGACTGGTTGTTAACAATGGGGCCAAACTGAAGCTAGGCTGAAACTCCAGAAAGACACATAGGGCAAACCACCCACATTGGTCACCAGCCACTTCACTGTACTTCAGTCACAGACCATTTCAGACTCCACTCTCGTCTGTGAATGAGCTTTTTTCCTCCATGTTGATACGTGGTATAAACTTTGTCTCTTCCAGTCGTTAATTTGCAATACTGTGCTCAGTGGAAACTTGGCAACGTAAGTGATGAGAGTGAGCTGGTTGGTCTTTCCCTATGGATGCTGCACAACATCTGTCTTCGGCCGTTGAGTTGGGTCAGTCCAGTGATGTCCTTCTCTACTGCTTATTACGATAAATAATTTCAGATTGTTGTAACTAAATCAACTAGGTGATTACTCCCACTGTATGATGTTAAGGCTGTGCCATAGTTGTTGTTGGTTTTTTAAGTAGGTTTAGGAAAGAGTGTAAAAATTAGCCAACAAATAATCTAGGAAAATCCTATAAAGAAAAAGAAATAAATATTGCTGGTTGCAAACCTGTTCATCTAAACTGTTTTTAAAGAAAGAAAATACTTCCTTTTACCTCTTGAGTTCTGTGGGAAGCACTTCTCTGAAATACTGTGCTGTTGCTCTGGCTCTTCTGCCACAAGATACGTTAGTATGGAGAGAGAATCTTAAGCTAATGACATGATTCATGGCAATTTCTATTCTGAAATCCATCACTGGTATAGCACACTAATGACTTACCATAACATCACTTCTCCAGCAAGCATGCAGTTCTGTTGTTCAGTCTTGTCTACATGAATGGCTTCTGGCCATGCAGGCTTGAGAGACAAACAGGGTCTGAAGTGTGATTAGCTAAATACTTTGATGATAACTTTCAAAAAACAGTCACAAGGTAAATGGTGTAACTCGTTTTGGCAGTTGGTGATTTACAGGAACATTAACTTTCAAGCTCAATTGACAGCCTCGGAGCTATGTTTCATATAAAGTATGTGCAGTTTGGAAAGAAAGTCACAGAGACAAAGAAGTCATCTATTCCATTACAGGAGGTACACTTTCAAAAATAACTTCAGCATCATGAAAGGAGGCATTAATGAAGTATTACTCTTACAACTTTTCTTGATTCTAAACAAAAGAAGCAGGTGTCTTGCTATAGACATTTGCAAAATGTTTTCTGTGCTGTCATGACAGACTATTGTATGAGGTTGGCAATTTGGGAGGTTTCATGTAGAAGAATCAAAACAGAAAAAAAATAAAGCAAACCTACAAAAACTTCGGAAGTCTTGGAAACTTTGGTAATCTACTGTTTATAACAGTCTTCAAAACAGAAGATGACCATTCTGAAACTGAATATGCCATGCAAGAGATCTTCAACAGCGTGGAAGATATTCTTCTGAGTTTACATATCTCTTCATAAATATGTCAGAGAGTTTATAAATTTTTAAATTAGAGTGAACTTTTTACTTAGGATATTTTAACTTTTTTAATGATTGGATTGATACTTCCAAGATGAGTACCTCTGTACATTTCCTAGGCTCCATCATATTTCTTCTCTCTTCCTGTTTTGGTCTGTGTTTTGTACTTCGAGTGAAAGGGATTTTTTGTCTGACTTCTTACTACTTTGGTGAAATCGGTAATCTTTCACAGGTTGGATAATTCTCTGTGTCAAATGAATAGAACTGCTATTGTTAAAATTGTGTGTTTGCTATTGAATGAGCTAATTTGCAAGATCTGTGACACAAATCAGGGATACAGAAACTGAGATATAGCATAAGTGTTTAACTTTTGCTGTAGTCTGTGTTGTCTCTAGAAGTGGCATAAAAAATTCATGTAACAGTTGTGACTGTAATTTTTATATAGACTGAATTTGCCTTGTTACTGCGAGTACTTTCAGATGTGTCTCTTCAAGAATTTAATCTTAGACCCAAATGCTAAAGCGTCTGCTCTGGAAATACATATTCCTGTCTGAGTTAGATAATTCATGGCAGCAAACAGCATGGTTTCATCCTACCGCTCCATTGTGCAATTTCTGGGTTTGCCCACTTAACGGGGGTCATTAGCACCTGTTACAATATTTCTTGATGTCTGAAATAAAATCCTGCTCATGATACCATGCAGGAGGGACACCATATCTTTCATCTAGAACATTAGTAGTCTGCTATACTTAAATGTTTCAGTTTTAGGAGATGCTACTTTCATTGAGTCTGTTTCTATGAATTTCTGAATGTACCACCTTGCACAATTAACTTAATTTCTCAATTTTTCCTTTGGTTACTTAAAAAACCACACAGGATAATAGTGCTTCTGTAGGGTGAGAATTACTTGACTCATTGATCTCTGTGTTCTTTGTGCTTTGAAGGATTAATTACTTAGTTGCATTTGAACTGCATTTGAATAAAATGTTACCAAGCATATTTAATCTTTTTTTTAAATTATCCAACCCAGAAAGGGGGAAAAAAAAAAAAAAAAAAAAAGAATCAGTAGATGGATAAATATAAATAGAAGTTATCTATTCTCAGGCTGGCCAGTTAGTATTGCAGATCCCATCTTTTCCCCCTGATTGAGCATACAGTTCAGGATAGTGTATCTCTAAGTAAAGCTCAAATTTAAATACTGTTCACAGCGTTTACTGAGATATCTGAGATGACTGTTTTGTTTAAAGAAATAACGAGACTCAGGATGGGGCTAGCTTCTGTGGCTGTGCATGTTAACATATATAGTATACAGCATGTGTAAGGTAGCGCTCACCTTTTCCCTTGCTGGTACTTGCATAAGAACATTAAGAGAAATATCACTGCTTCACCTACAGAATGTCTGTTGACATCTCTAGTTTAAAATACTCATATCTCTCTCTTATTAGCATCTGTTGGGAGAAATGAAGTGAAAAGATTGCTGCCTTATTCTACCTAACAGCCTATTTAAATTAAAATGGTAATATGCACATGCATATATTGTCCTAATTTGATCTCTCTGCGTTTTTCCCAAAGCATTTTGAGTTTAAAAGAAAAGCAGGCATTACATATTTGTCTGTGAGAATGAATTAGCTCTCTGGCTGAAGTGTGTAAAGAGAAAGCAAAGATGAAAAAAGAGATTTCACATAAAAGCAGACCTGTAAGGAAACCAAACTAAGTCTGTGACTTCCACAGTTCTGTGCTTTCAAGTCTGTGGAGTCTTTGTGTTTTGGAGGCATCAGCAGGAGGAGGGGGGAAGAGGATATAAGACAAAGCTTTGCAGACAAAAGAGAAAACCAGATCTTTATCTTCCAGCTTCTAAAATGTATTTACTGGAGCCATTCATCCTGGTAGTCACTAAAGGTGCTTTCTGAGGATTTCCAGTTGCCCTGAAATACTTCGGGGTAGAAATGTCATATTAGCTTAGTAATCGTGTTGTGTTCTTCTTACCGGCAGGGTTTCAGAAGTTTCTCACTGGTTCCTTTATCTGAAAATCCAAGGGATTGTTGCTTTATAATTCAATTCTGTTGAGAATTCTCCTTTTCAGCATCTGATTTGTGGAATGGCTGAAATACAGCCCTGCCTCTCTGGGGGGTGAAATCAGGGGGTGAAATCTGGCATTAAATCTATTGCCACGCGGACCGAAAGTGACTGTAGAGAGGCCAAGGCAGTGAGGGTGCTCGGGGGTGCTCGGAGCAGGTGCCTGGGGGCCAGCCCAGGTGGGAGCCCCTGTGTGAGGCAGTGAGGAGCTGTGCCTGTGACTCTGCTTTATCTTCCACACATTAGCATCCTGTTGAGGGCTGCCATTTTCTGGGTTGGTGAGATGTAGGGCATGCATCTCCTTAGGTGTCATGACAGTAATTGTGAGTGGATCCTGCGCTGCTTATCTCAAAGGAACAGAGTACATAACAGTATTCACTGTTGTAATTATTTCAGTATAGGCTATAAGTTATAGCTTTAACGTGTGAATGTTAAGTGTTTTACACTGTTGTAATTGTAAATCTATATAATTAGATGGAGAGTCTTTTCAAGATGCTGACCCCTGTCTAACAGCACAAAACAGTTTTTGTTGATGTTGGTAATCCAGATGGCTAGCAATAGATAACTAAAAGAGTAGAAGAATAAGTGAAATTAAATAAACATTTGAAGTTCAACTCTTACTGCAAGAAGGGTTAGTTCAGTAATTTAAACATTGGCAGTTCAGTAGAAGGCCTACGTGCTCTATTGTACCTGAAATAGTGTAGAAGTTCTTCAGCTCAGAAAAGAGGAAGAAAAGCTGTGAGGAAAGTACTTGAACATGTTTTTAAAAAAGAAACCCACAACAATGCAATTTCCAACAAAAAGACAGAAAACAAATAGTTTCCATCCTTTCTTAAAATAAAGGTACACCCACAAGGAGTATTAGTGCCATGTCAGCCACAGTGGATCTTTGTAGTTCTGCAATTATGTTGTACCTATGATGTTTAAAATATTTTTGAGAGACTGGAGAAGGTTACATGATTGAAAAGGGGAAAAAAAGCTATCAAAGCTAGACATCTTGAGATGTTAAAATTCACAGTAGTTGCATAATTGAAAGAAATGAAATTATTATTGTACACCTAAGAACTTCAGTAAATTCTTTTAATTGGCTTATTTACCTTTAAAAGATACTACACTGTTTATTACTTATCTTAAGTTGGTACACATGTATGTATCTAAAGAGTACAAAAGAGGAATAAATGTTAATTATAAGTAGCATTTTTATTCATATACTAAAACTTACTATAAAAAATGATAAAATACTTGTAAATTAATATGCAGTCTGTATTATGCCCTGTAGGGGAAAGAAGCATAGTCTTTTAATCGTTATGAATATTTTATGGTATGCCAAACTCCAGTAACAACTAACATAATATAAATAAATAGTAGCACAGACATCTCTAGTTGTTTTGTTCTTCTCAAAGATACTGGGCACAGAAGATGAGCTTTGTGAGTTCCTTGGGAAAGTAGAACTGAGCTGAGAGTTTTGGGTTTATTCCAACATAAACAAAACAGTGGACTAGGGAATTTCGAAGGATTTCAGTTATGTCGAAAGTATTCTTACTTTCTGACCAAAATTGTTATGGAGTATGGACAAAGCATACCATTTCATCCTGGTGGGACATAGCTGCACGTACCAGTTTGTGGTAAGCACATTTATTCTGGCCAGAACAAGTCTCTTGGTGACAACATCTATAAAATATGGTTGTCACGTTGCCAGATACCACAGTGCAACTTCCATACAAATAGGCAAGTGGGTTTTCTCTGAACCCAGGACATTTACGAGTATGGGATTTCATAGTATTGTTTTATATTGGTAGGAATCTTACAGCAAACAAACAAAAAAAGCTTTATACAGCCTTAATAAAAAGGGTTTAAAAATCAGATTAAATACCAGGAAACTCTTCTCCTTGTATGTGTTTTTTTTTATCGTGGGCTGGTAACTTTAAATAACTAGTCACTTTTACATGAAAGAAACCCAGACACATATGTCTCTGTATGTGTGTATCTAAGCTATAGACTCCAGTAAACCTCCAGACTGGGAAACGAGGACCAAAGATGCAAAGGAGGAATGGATGCAGTCATCAATTTGTGGCACTGGAGAAACCTCTTCTGGAAATGAGAATGACTATGAACTACAGTTGAATCTGTTCTCTCACTTTCACAAAGTCATATACAGTAGGAAAGAGAAAAGCTTTCAGCATTGGAAGACCCTTTGAAAACATGTAATCAGCTTGGGTTTATCCCCAATAGTGGGGGTTGGGGTGTTAGTTGTAGTACATAAATATTTGAATTGTAGTTTTCCCGTGCTGTGTGAGGGCAGCTGTGGAGGGCAGCTAGCAGGTAACGCTCCACGGCGAGCTTTTTGCTGCATTGGCTTTGTTTCCTCTGTGCTGTGTAGCAGTTAATGATTCTGATGAAGAACTTGTCTGTAACTTTTAACATTGGGTTGACAAGGCCAAGGTGCCTGCATTTTTATTTTTTTTTTTGTCAGTGCTGCATTCATAACAGCTTGTATTTGCTGCACCTCTCAGCAAGGTGATCTCTGCATGTTTGGCACAGAGGGCAATCTCAGAACTAGAAGTTTCAAATTCAGTACAGAGTGCTGTGCCAGGGATGTTGTGCTTGGTAGTTAACTTCTCTAGATTTACTCATACAGCCAGTCGACACTGGCTGATAATGAAGTGGATGATTTACGAATGCTAAGGGCATGGTTGGGATGAACCTGTTGACATCTAAAAGCAGAAAAGAGCACATTGAGCCTCAGGAAACCATTAAAGCTTTTTACGATAGTGAATGCGTACAGTGCATTAGGGAGCTGACCTTAATGCCCCAGCACTTCCTCCCCCTCCCCCCCCTCCCTTTTAAATTCCCTGAAATATTTATTTTTATTTTATTATTTTTTACTTCTCCATGTTAAAAGTATCACAACCTACAGCTTTCTCTCATAAAACTTGTAGTTCATTGATTTCTTTGAGAGTCAGAGAGTCAAAAACTAATATTCCTATATAAATGCGCGGGGTTGGAAGCAGACTATTACAACGTGGTCTAGCAAATTCAGGACAACAGATCTCTTGTTATTACTGATGGTTTCTTCCATGAACTGGTTTTATTATTGCTGAAACACAGTTTACCACACTGTGTAACTTACTGATATGGTAACTGTTGAATGATTCAGTGATTCTGCAGGTTTTGCTGGTGCTGTGGTCATGCGATCTATAGCAGTTTGAACGTGGGTAGTGATGAGAACCATGAAATGGTGTGCTGTCCCCTGCCTACACTGGGAGAGTCACGTCCTTGGAGCTCTGACTTTCAGTTACTGAAATTAAGTCACTGGAGCACACATGTAGTGACATCTTGGCATACCCTGCTTGCCAGCAGGAGGTCTTGTGTTGTTCAGGGGGTTGTTTCACTCTGGAGATGAGGTATGGTTTGCCAGCTTACATCAAACGTGTGTGGACAAATGCAAATCTGCAGAAACAAGAAACACTGTGTTGCTAAAACTGTAAAGTACACCAGAACTAACACGGGCAAATGTGAGTTGTTTATGAAAAATGTGTTAGAAGTGCCATAGGGTGGAATTATCACTTGTAAAGATCTCACTCCCACAGCTTAGAATTGCTGGAAAATAAGGTTCTGCACTGCTCTCAAGAGATCGTGTCTATTTTGTCTTAATTATTATAGTTCTGAATATTGTTACTCTTTAATGCCATGTTGTGAAATCCATGATGTGCTCAGCACTCCAACCATAGACCACACAAGATATTTTTGTTATTCCCTTAAAACCCAATATATTGATTTGATTCCCTCCACTTCTTGAACTAGAATTTTGTGAGTGGTCAGCATATAATTTACTGACCTACAAATGCACCTCTGTGTCAGTACGTATATCCTCTTACATCATGTTTTTCATTTTCTTCTAAGAACAACAATGCCATTCATTCTAATGTTTATGTAGGAGAGATATGTTAACCTTATCTGTATCCATTTTCTTCCTGCCTTTCTGACATATCTAATGATGTGGTGGTCTTTCAAAGATACAAAACAGTCTCATGTGAAGTTATTGACTTGCTCGAGAATGACTGGACAGCTCGGTCTTTAGTTATGCTCCGGATTGTTGAGGTGCAGCAGTAACTCTCAGTAGAGCTTCTTAACAGTATTTCTTTGCATGGCTGTTTCTAGTCAGTATTCAGTTAAGATGAAATCCTAGATCCTGATCCTCCCCCCTCCTTGTTACTTTTTTCTGCTATGCTCTGTAACAGTGAGGCAAATGGAAAGAAGTATTCCAGAGCAATAAGATGGAAAGGCATGTCCTAAGAGAAGTTCTAGTTCTGGTGCACGTTGGAGTGTGCGAGTGGATGGAAACCTCTACTGGTTTAAGTAACTCCTTGTGTGGGGCAGTGTATTCAGTGTTCCTGCCACCTTCCAGTTCCAATGGACAGTGATGGCCGTGAGACTGGGAGTTCTGACTGGTCCATTGGCTCTGTCTGAACCCATCTGTGACAGCAAATGCTTAATGTAAAATGAATCTTTCTCCAGCGCTTCAGAGAAATACAAAAAATGAAGTGGGATCATTACAACTTCCCTCTTGCAGGCAACAGGAAAGCCTTCAGAAAAGTTGGAGGAGTCAAAGGATTGATCTGTTGTGAAGGATAGTTAGAGAGGACAGCAAATCAATTTACTGAAGTGAGAAGTTTGTGGGAGGGTCTGCTAGGACTTGTGGCTAGGGAGGACTAAGTTATATGATGCCTCAAAGTAAAATGATGTAGATCAAGGAAGACATTTCTGAAATGAAAGGAAGGAATGTAGAATTAAATGCAGATCTCAAAGCAGCAAATAACCTACAGTTATGCTTGGGAATTTGTGATAGAGGTAAATTAAAGAAGCCAATTGTTGGCAGAAAATGGCTTGAAGAAATTTTATAAACTACAGAGAGCTTCATGAGGTCTGAGAGAGAGGATAAAAAAGTCAAATCCCAATATGATTCTGGAAAAGAAACGTTACAATTTTTTAAAGTTAATCTAATTTCTGGTTGATATTAATATTAAAACTTTTGTAAGGAAATAACTATTTAAGACTTTACTTGAGCTGTGTGATTTACTTTAGCACTGTTTTAGCCTTTTATGGTAAGACTCTTCCACGGTCATTTCTGCTGAAACAAACTGGTTTCCCCAAAGTGAGTCAGTGGTCTCCTGTGCTACAGTAGAGTATTTTGCTAGTGAAAGGTAAACATATGAAAAATTTGTAAATAGAGAAGTAAGAATATTATTTTCATAGTGGATTTTTTTCTATAAGTCTTGTAATTTTGTAATAGGTCATGCGTTTACAAGTATAATCTGAAGGGAAGTTTAAATATAAATTCTGTATTACTGGTATTTCACCTAGTGTAGATTGATTCTAGATTGACTGATGAGTTGGGGGAGGGACATGTAATTTAAATCTTTACTGTGGTTCATTGATGTGTTAAGAATAGAAGTATAATATGTCATTATACTTTGCTATCTTCTATTTACTGCTGTTGGCCTTTCTAAGATTAAAGAGTCTAAAAAAGTCACTGATGTAACATAGTTCTTTACAAAATTTCAATGAAACAGAGATGCAGAGTTATGTGAAATTCCTCACTTACAGTACACATGATAATTCAGGATTAGGTCTGTTGTCTTGAAGTTTATATTTACCATATATATTTAACACAGGAAAAAAATATGCATTTTTTATTTGTTCATCTTTCTAGCTTTCCAGAAGTTTTCCTGCATCCCTGTTGATACATCTTTTGTGTAACATCAGTCCTGTGACACATGCTCATTTTGCTGTGTATCAAAAGCAGCTGGTTTGGGGGGAGCTCTTTTATGTCATTTTCTTCATTTGTCATTTACCATTTTTATTAATTATTTTAGCTGTGATTTTTATATTTGCAGTGGTTACATATTCTTGGCATAATCGGTGTATGTCTACAAAGGAGAACAAATATCTTTTCATTCTCGGTTTGAAAAGGTTTGTCTTTTGGGGCTTTTCAGTTAATATCTTAATCAGTAGTCTCTCGGCACCCAGTGGTGGAGCAGCAGTGACATTTTTGTTCTCATTTTCATTTTTATTCCAACTCTTTGTTTGCTAAAGAAACAGAATGGAATGACTGTTTTAGCATGTTGTCAGCCCAGGTTCCTTGGGCTGGGCGATACACATCTTACCGAGTGTACTTGTGCTAGGTTCACTGCTGCATCAGAATTGAACACAGACATTCTGAAGGACATGAAAATTTCTATGATGTTAACTTTTTGAGTTCCACTTCACTAATACTGAGCAGCAGTGTATGTGCTCAATAGTGCAGAGGAGGAAAGGGAAGAGGAGCTGGTGTGTTTGTATAGCCAGCCTATCTGTACTGCTTGAGATTGCTAGAAAATTCCATTTGGTTCAGTCAACAAGTTCTACGCAGCCTCTTCTTTCTTTCCAACTGCTCCCTTTGAGATAAGTCTGGAATAGTAAAGAAATGAAAAATATTATGCTTACCTTTGAATGCTGAGGCTTTGTATATGTATAGATAGATCATAGCAGCTTTACATTCTTATAATAATCGGTTTTAAAGTTTATTTATGTTACAATGGGACTGACAAGAATGTTTAAAGGATTGTGGGACAAAGTGTTTTCCATTTCCCTACTTCAGAAAGAAATCATTTAATAACTTTTTCCTTTGATTTCTCTTGTTGATAATGCTTGAAGTCACACATAATATTAAGCTATAATTGCATTTAAAACCCCCCACAATTAATCTGTAAAAATAAAGAATACTGATCCAGAATAATTTTTATTAATTTGTGGGGTGATTTTTTGCTGTGATCCTTGGACCAGTCTTGCCCCTCTAAAAGTCATTTGGAGTGAGTTCAGATCTTTCATTTTAATAGTGCTTCATAAGGTGTAGGGAGTGGAAAATAAAGAATATAGAGAATATAATCTGCAGAGGTCTAAGGGCCACTGTCATGTAAGTTGTGGGAGTGTTTCATATTCCTTAAGATTTTGAATTTACACCAAGAGGTTTAGTGAAATAATGCTGAGATAACAGAATGGGTTTTTTTTATGGAATACACAAATCATAAATAGTAGAGAAGATCATACAAGACTTGCATAACCCTTCCAAAAATTATTGCAGTCTTTATAAGTGAAATTATTCCCAGTCTGTTGCGTATGGACAGAATAATGTACTTCATAATAAATTAATAAAGTGGCTACTGTGTATGATTTCACTGCCCTATATTATTTCACCGAAAGTGTGCTTTATCTAAGACAAGTAGCAATTATGTGTAAATAATTTAGAAATCCAGTGATGGCCATTTTCTGTTGTTTTGCCATTGCATTTCATGTGCTCCATGTGTTTATTTGCAAATCCCTTACGTTAAGTGAGATATGCAAACCCCTCAGCTTTCATCAGAATCATGCATCAGCATTTTTTTAAATCTCATTAACTATTTCTAAAAGCTCAAATTACTCCTGGAATACATAGTCTGGAAGAATTAAAGCGATACCCCCTAATATGCAAACTGCCATTATCTTTAAAACATGTAAGTGTCTGTGTAAAAAATAGTATGTCCTTTGATGCTGTTTTCATTAATGCACTGGAACGTATATTTTTCTATAAAATAGATAAAAAGAGAATGGTTTAAAGTGATCTTTGTTTTTTCTAAGTTTGTATCTGTGCCTTTATCTACCTGAAAATAGAAACTCCAATTTTGGCAATTTTTCCTAACAACATGTAGGCTTTTGGTGGAAACACCAGAATTTTAAATCTTGCCAAACTTCCTGTATTTCTTTGTAAGCTGTCTCAATTTGAAGTGTGTGCTATCATGTCTTCACTATTTTTGGTGTTCAAACTAGGTAGATTTAAACCAGACCAGGTATGTGTACACGTTACCATGTTTTGGATTCGGCGTTAAAAGTCCTTTGTGAATGTTTTTGCTGAAATGCCAGGAGTTTCAGATTCATCTGCTTAGGAACAAAGCTTGTAACTGAGGTATCAGATCACCTCACTCCCGCAGGTTCCACACGCCCCATGTTTGTACCGTGCTGCTGGGAAGTCAGATGCAGAAAAAGAATTATTTGATGTAATTTGGAAAATAGCTTGACTTATGCGGTGTGTTGCTTAAGAAGAGTATCCTTTACAATGTAGCGGTGTGTTTTATAAAAAGGTATAACAGAAATAAAATACAGTTTTCCGTAGACGTCTGAACTATTTGAAATCTGGGTAGGCTCTGGAAACCAGAGAGCGAGAGGGAGTGTGTGTGAGCGTGCATCTCTCTTGAACGGTATCTTCCAAATTCTAACCTTACCCATCATGAAATCTACTTTCAGTGTTCTGGAGTATTTATGACAATAGTTTCCTTCCCAATCTTATCAAAGAGAGGGCATCTTGTCTGTCATCTTGGCATTAGGAACAAACGTCGTCTTTTGCTTTAAAAATGACTGCATATATGACTCTGCTCTTTAGTTTGCTGTTTTTTTTTTTTAAATGAGGAAAATACTGCTTCCAGAGGACTGGTCCTAATATCGGTTCATTATTGTTTTTTTCTAAAACAGAAGGACTGTGCTTAAAAAGTTTTCCACTGCAGGCAGTACTAGCTTAAAGTAATCTAATCATGTATTTATGGGAGACTAGATTTCAGGTACTGTGTTCTCGGTTACGTTTTTATCTTTTCCCCACCCTTTCCCAAGGGGAATAAATATCTCTTATTTCATAATTCATGAATAACAGGAAATAAAATAGAAAACATGGAAAGTGTCAGAAAAGTTATTTGAGAAACAGTATGTGTCTGGATTAAAGTAAACTTTAAAATGGAAGGTGGGTATGCACATGGACTTGGGCACAATACAGTGAGTAGAAGACAGTCAGAAACTGATTTATCTTAAGTGAAGACACCTTGCCGGATTAAGTTTAGACATCCTTAACACCACTGTAACACCCGCTTGCCAGCGTTCTTCAGTACTTTTGGAATTCTCCTCCTGCCTCACCCATTATTTAAGATTCACTCTGTCTCCCCGATGCCCATGCGTTCTGAATTCTCAGCTTGTTCATAAAACTTCTGATCATTATTTTACCCTCTAAACTTTGTCTCACTAATAGCAATAACATTTTGCAGTGAGGTGGGCTTCAGCAGAGACAGTGTAACCCCCCGTGGGCTGCCGATCGTGCCAGTCTTGCTGCCTCACGGGTACCACAGGGGCAGGGCAGCTCCGCCGCTGCTGCCTGCCCGTCCCCTGAGCACCTTTCTGGTCAGAGTAGAGCCAAGGTAGTAGATGCACCAAAGGTTATAGTTGCATTAAGTACTTAAATTTTAAAGCCATCCTAGTATCTAGGCCAGGGAATCTTGTAATGATGTCTAGACAATAATGAGAGCACATCTGTGTTGTGATAACTTCTCTGGATCTACTGGGTGGGCCCATTACTTGTACCTATGAGTGTAAAAAAACCCCAAACAACCAAACCAACCGGCCCCAAACCCCTTCCAAACCCACTGAGAGTGCTTCTGAGCCTGCCTGGTTGGCGCTTCTGCCATAGAGCTCTCCCACAGCTGGGGAGGCAGCGAGCACCAGGGCCCTGGGCGCCCTGGCCGCAGGGGTCCCCGCACGCTCCCCCTGCGCCGCCGCCGCCGCCGGGGCCCCGGCCTGCCCGGCCTCAGAGGAGGGGTGGGCTTCCTCCTGCCAACGGTATTGGCAGACAGGTTTGTGTAGGTCAGCAAGAGAAATAATTTCATAATGTTATTATTACGCTTACCTGAAAAAAATAAAGGGCAGAATTTTATAATTCTTCCTGAAATAATATTACTGTTCTCTTGACAGCAACCTCCCTTGAAACAACTAAGTGCGTGATATCAAGGTGGGATTTCCCTGTCACCTCAGAAGGGATTCTTAACGTAGAGTGAAGATGGGGTTGGTGTAACACATGGTGGAACTCTGTGGACATCTGTGGTTAGCAGTTTCCCATTGGAATGAGTAAATATGTGTTTTTGTGTTGGTTTTCTTAATGGGAAGCTGACGTGTGGTTGTTCGAGAAGGGAAGCTGCAGAGAGGCAGACAGGCCCCGGTTTCTTTTGGTTAACAAGGCGGCAATAAAACTTTAATTGAGTTTTGCTACAATGATATCGACATTTCAAACTTTATCCTGACCACAAATAAAACAAAAAATGACAGGAGTATGTAATTACATATGTCTGTGCTTATACAAAGACTTTTATATATTTTTCACAAGTTGTGCTGTGTGGCCCACAGACATCCTTCGCTTCCAGCGGGGCGCTGGGGCTCCCTTGCACTGACCTGCCCTAGAGTAGGTGGAGCTGCTCTTACTTCTGCTTATCCTTGGTGACTCCTACACCTGTTTCCCTGTTCCTCCCTGTTTTACAAGTTACACTGTTTGCATTTGCTCTGAATTCTGTGCCATAGGTTAGGATACATGCTGAATAACTTGTTCAGAGACTTGATAAGAGAAAAAGAAGTTATTTCCAAGCATGCATCGTTATCTCTTGAGGGATTATTTATGGTCCAGGCGCCTGTACTGGACATACTCTTGCCACCCAAAGAACAATCTGACTTTTTATTTTGCTTCATATACTAAAACCTACAATATGCACTAGAAAAATCAAACACTTTATAAGACAAATAGTCACAGCTGGGGGTAAGGAATATAAATAGGATGACATCAAATGAAAAGAGCTGATGATCCAACAAGGCTTCTATAGATCATGTTGTCTCTAATGTCAGGAGAATTGCAGATTAGTCTTGCTGCTCTTTATAAGTAAGCCTATTTATCAACTTTCTGGAAAAATCTAATTTAAGGTGGCACATTTTCCTTAGTTCTGCCACACTTCAAAGCTTAAAGTATAGCGGTTTGTCAGCCATTCTTTCCTGGCTGTAATCGGCGTGTGAGATTCCTGTTCAGGTCTTTCTCCACCAGCCAGGTCTGGCCTGCTCCTGGCCGACTCTGATAATGTAATTTTAGTTTGCTTGATTAGTAAACTACAAAAAAACTAGGAAGCCTTAGCTTTTAACAACTTTCTCCAATTCAGACTTAATGTTTAGAGAGAAAAAGCAATTTACATTGCAAATATTTATTATAAGAAGCTGGATTTCTATAAAGTATAACTTAGTCACACTATAGAGAAAGAAGATGACAAGCCCTAGAAAAAAACCCATTTGGACAAGGTGGATACTGGCAGAGGCTATGCTATTTTTCCCGAATAGACAAAAAGAAACTATTTTTATGAAGGGATATAACAAGAAATGTGAATTTTAACAGCTCTGAAGAAAATATGCAGGAATATAAAAAATTGTAGTTTTGCTACCATGTACTACATTTTTAACATGATGCTTTATATCGGAGTCACAAAATGGATTTGTGTACATTTATATTCGTGCTTTAAAAGCTAAGTAGAGCTCAGGCAACTAAAACAATCTGTTTGGTAGTGTTCTTTTTTTATTCCCCTTTTCACTTGATGTAAGAATACCTTGGCATATACTGTCACATTAGTTTTATATATGTAAATACTTTCAAGTCAGAACATGTAGCGTGAGCATATTTTTATCAGCTATTACCGCTAAGATTTTTACCTGTATGAACTAAGAAAAAAGTTCTGTGTTTATCAAATTTAAAAGTAATTTTGCTCCTTTAGGACTATCTGAATTTGTCAGAATGTCTCTGTTCTTATATCAGAAAAAAATTATCTGTTCATTGAGCTAAGAAATTTTCATCATTTCTAAAGTTTGGGAAACTTGTTTAAATGTGTTAGTAATGATGTGCAAGATAAAACAGAAGTGTAACATGTTATCTGATTGTCAATTAAATGTAATAAAATCAGTTGAACAACAGTCTTCAATGGCATGTTCCCATACATAGTCATTTTCTTAGGCATTCCAAAATGCTGATATTCTTACAGAGAGCTTTAGGACAAACCTAATTCCTGTGTGTGACATTTTGAAAAGACCAGCCCTGTGAATATCACCCCTGATTGCTTTTAAGTCAAAGTTTTCATGTGCAGGAAATAATATTTCAATTAAAAAGAGAGAGAAAGGGGATGGGTGAGTGGGGGTGTCATTTGACATTACATTTCATTCAAAATCATGTACAGAAAAAGAAAATGAGAGAAAATTCAATAGGTTGCTGAATCAAAGCTGATGAGGCTTAAATGTTTGTATCACCTGTTCAAAAGATTGATAGGCCACAATTTTATTGTCAGATTTGTGTATCTCAGAACGTGGTGATCTGAGTCTCTTGATTTTTGAAATTTTGCTTTCGCTAGTTACCAGGAGCTTGGTTTTAGTCTCCATTGTTCCCACTTTGTCATCATTTAGTGTCTGAAATCTATAAATTTCTTCTACTATAATTTCAAATGTGGAGATACTGTGCAGGATTACAAATACGTACAGCACCTGGAAAGAATTTCTACACCTTGGTATACTGCCTTTGCTTTGTGCTTCTCCATGTGAACAGGGTTTGATTTACAATTAAATGTGTATATATATATATATGTACTTGTAAGATTAGTGAGCATTTTAATTTTTAATACCTCTGCGGTATCTGACATTTCACTGGGGATTCGGAGGAAATCCTTTCTCCTTGCATAAAACCAATAGGATGCATTTACCCTAAAATTGCCCTTGAAATAGATACTTTTTCTAGTAATATTTGGAATTATGTCTCAAAAATGACATCTCCTTTCCTGCAAGATGTTTGATCATTGAATCTTGAAATACAGATATGGGTTTTGCTTATGGTTGGGTTTCTTTACAGTACCATTAAGGAAAAAAATCTGCCACATGAAGATTCACCACGTATGTATGGATTTGCTAGCTATATAAAAAGCATTGTTCTTCTATGGATGACCTCCTTGCACGGAATGATAGTTTTATCCTCCTCTACATCATTATGTTTGCTGTACAAAAATCCTGCTGTGCTACATCATAATAACATGTAATCTTCTTGCTCAGTTTAGCTGAGATTTAAGGAGCCGCTGTTCATGGAAGCAGTTTCCTAAAGTCTGATCTATAATTTACCAGAATCAACCAGGCAAAAGAGCAAGAGGCTTTATAAGAGGGATACAGCCCTTAAAACTCTTAAATGAAGATTAGTTTAAAGTTTTACAATCCGGTACAGAACCATCTGGCAAATCTCATGTCAGGCTTTGTTAAAACTCTGAGCTTTCCGAGTATGCTGTAGTTATTCACCCCCCCCCCCCCCCCCCCCCCCGGCCTTTATCTTCCCTTCCCCTGTCTGCCAGGCACCCCCTTTACTCATAGATACACTGGAACAAAAGGAGGAAATAAGTAGGAGAAGGGCTGATTTTTCTATAGGAATAATATAAGAGCTGTAAATGATGGAGGCTGTGGGTGTGCTACACCTCTGGAAATAATGGCCTTATAATTGCTGGCTGGCTGGATATGGACTAGGTGATACATTGCATCTTTGAAGAGGTACTTGCAAGATAAAAGCTACCTGTTGGCAGAATCATTAGAGACTTGCTGGGTTAAATTGTGGCTTTTTAGGCCAGGGAATCACTGGGAGCATGGTATAGCATCATCACAGGGTGCTTTGATACTTTCAGTAATGGAGCCACAGTTGTTACAGCCAAAACAGTGTAGAAGTCGCGGCAGCGGTGATTTCAGGTTGCTGTTTGATGTGGAAAGCCAATTGTTTCCGTCCTTCCTAAATCACATTTCAGGGCTCTAGACTGTGGGTTCCTCACCAGTACCTGCACAAATCTGTGAGTTTCAACTTTTATTTTTGTTCTTTGGCAAAGAGCAGACCAGATGTGTTTCTCCAACACAAAGCAAAACCGCTCACATATGAATCCTTACAAACCTCTTGATTTCAGCTGTCCTATGGCTTTCCTGTAGACTGATGTCATACAGATTTATTTTCATCTTTATATAAAGCTTGGAATTGTGGAACAATATTTTTTTTTTCTAGTGACTTGTTACCTAAATTTATACTTTCTTTACTTAAATTAACCCTTCTGTTCACCTTTCACATGAAGGATCTTAGGAGGCTGAAGGGGAGGACAGCAGGAATCCAGTTACCTGAAATCCTGTAATCAATTTACAGGCAAGAAGGAGGCATTGCTGGTGGAGATAATCTTCTCAGGTTTACAGCATTTCTCTGTCTCAGTGTGACAATAAAGATGTTCCACCTGGACAGTGAAATTAGTATACATGATTTCCCGATTATAATGTGGGCTAGAAAAATAGTAAAATTTACAGTACCTGTCTAAAAATGTAGCTTTAAACACAACTAAAAAAGACAAAAGCTGCCCCAAATAAACATGCATAATCCCATCCAGACTTTGATAATGCAACATAGCTAATATCCTACTTACAAAATGTGTTTTGCTGTTTGTTTCCTGAATTTCACTTCAAGCCATACAGGATTTCAGCTTGAAAGACAATTTCATAAAGCACTTTTTTTTTTTTTTTTTTTTTTTCCTCTTTTCTGTAAAGTGCAGGAGTGGAACACTTTGAGTCAGACAATCTTAATGCTGCTATAGCAATTTTGTAAGGCACCATAGAAAAATGTATCATATTATCTTTGAATTTCAGTCCGCTTTTCCTTCTCACGGCAATCAATAACCATTAGAATTATTGGTGGTAGTATCAGTCTAGATAATTTTAGGCCTTTTCCAGAAATTAAAGTATATAAATTCAAAATTGTCATACTGTAACTTTTTCTTTTATTTTTAACTCTAATAAATCCAGATTTGCTTTCAAGAACAGCAGATAATCTGTCAATAGGGAAGTGGGACAAAAAGGAGATGACACCTAGCTGAACAGATCCTGTAGTTAGTATTAGAATTAAAAGCTTGAGGGCCTGGACTAATTTTCTTTGCGGCCTGGAAAAGTGCTAGTGAAAAATTATATCCATGGGTCAAGTTACTGGAAATTTTTATGATTGTTTTAAAACCCAAGCTCACAAAGCTGAGGCCAACCAACTGAACATAACTTAACTTCTCTCCAGCAAAACGGGAAGAACTTTCCCACAATTTTAGAGGGTGTAGTTTGTGTTGGAGGTGGCTGCAGGCCCTGTGGCCAGGAATGCAGCCCCAGCAGGTTTGGCAGAGGCAGGGCTCTGCTGGCTCCTGGGGACCAGGGTGCTGCCCTGCGGGTGCAGCTGGATGTGGCCCCTGCGAGCATCATGCCCTGTGGAGGGGGAGAGGCCAAAGGGAGCGCTCCGCGGGGGGCTGGCAGGCAGGTTCGCAGGGAATGGGCATCCCCTTTTCTCAGTCACCTGCATCCCACCTTCCTGACCTACGCAGTGGACTGGCAGGGCAGGATCCTAGACAGGGAGAGCTGGGCTAGTACCTTAGGGCAGAGAGAGAATGAAGTTGAGTCTGGTGGAGAAAACAGGTTGAGCAAATTAGCGGTGTCTTGTTATGGATCAGCCTAACCTGCACAGACACCAGGAGCCGAGCAGCATAGCGGGAGGCTGCCATCAGAAGGGAGATCATCCGTGGACAAGCAGTTGGGAGATTAATTTCGACTGTCTCAGGTTCACAAGAGATTTTCTCCTTATATTTCAGGGAGGGGACCACCACTGTGGTATCTTAAAAGATAAAAATGAAGTCTGACTTAAAATGATAACTTTCATCACCCTTAAAATCTATTTTACAGTTTATTCTCTCTGATAGATTTTGGAAGGCTGGATATTACCTGTCAAGCTGTCATGTGTAATTATATGTTTGTTAACTTGTTGTTCCTAATAAACAATGAATTTCATTTTTCCCTATAAGAAGATTTAATAACTACTTTAGTTAACTATTAAAGCTTTCTTTTGCTGTTACAGCTAGACAGAAAATTCCAAATACCAGCAAAATATTTTGTGCACAACCTTTTTACTACCTGGCCATTATGCTGGACTTTATTGATTGCTAACATAATTGATCAGGGTAATTTCTAGGTGATCACGTGGAAGACTGATGTGACTGGCTGTGTGATGACTCAGCATACTAAAACTTCTTTCATAGTGAAAATACCTGAAAATGGACTTTCTCTGGATAGACAGGATTGCCTGGCCCTGGGGAGCAGTTGACCGTATTGCATTTGCTTCTGGGCAAAAGGGATTACTGCGATAAAGGAAAATTTTACAGACAGCAAGACCTTATGTGATTTTCCTGTCTCCTTTTGCCTTCCCTAGTGCCTGTACCGGCGCCACGATATGGGATGTCAGGTAATAATTTCGAGCAAAACGAGTGTCCCTCAACTCCGACAGAGGGGGGAAGATCTCTGAAGTTGTTGAATGAGTGGTAGCTACTGAATCAGTTGTCTGGATACACCCTGTGCTTGTGGAACAGTAGTTGGCTGTAACAGAAGTGACAGGTGGTTCATCAAACATGAAAAGAACCTAATTTATTCCAGAAGTCAAGCCTGCCTGCTAGAGAAATTGTAATCAGTGCATGTACAAGAGCTAAGGGAGCTTTAATGGCACTGCTGAAACCATAATGTAATATCCAGGTTGAAATCATTCCATCTTTATCTCATTATGAGTACAATTTTCTTCTATGTGTGAAACTTAAACATCAAATTGAGGAAGTGGAGGAAACGTAAATAAAAGACTGTGGGCATATTCTGTTGTTTCTTTAGAGGAATTGTAGAAGCTGTAGAAAGCTGTGGGAAGACGCTTCAAGGAAAATGGAAGGATAAAGGCTTCCAAAAAGTCCCCACTTTTAGTAAGAGCTTCTTTATCTGCACTGGAAGAAAGAAGCTCCTGGGAGGATTGTCTGTCATTACCACGTTCTTCTTTAAGAAAGAAAAAGGAGAACTTGTGAATAAGTGCTGCTTATGTGAGGTGATCCATTAAGAAAGTATGTCTATCTCAGCAAGCGGTAAGTAGGGAACTTGTATACTAGAAGTAGAATTGCTATAGCAGCAGGTAGCTCAGAACAGGTATTTGCACAATTTGAGTTTTGCAGCATGCTGAGGTGGAAGCTGCAGCAGATGTGCTGCTAGTTAGTGGGACAGGTGCTGGTTCATTGTAAGCTATCTTGTGTGCAGTCACAGCTCACGCATAAGTTGTTTTTCTCCACTGAAAAGTGGCAATGCAAATACACTTGCAGGTTCTCCATGGCAAATCAGATCTGTGCTGCGTGTTAGGGCCTTTAATTTCTAGACTTCAATCCCTTTAGTTCTGAAATGGCAATTTAAAAATGATATGAGAGCTGGAAAGATGATGCGTACTGTGTGTGGAAAGCCTGTTGGGGCTGAAAGCAGTTACTGCTGTTTTTTTCTTTCTTCCATGTGCTCTGGGATGCAGGCTGCTCACTGACTAGTAGTTGCCCCTGAATCTGCTCTGTTTTCAAACTTGCTCTGTTTTGTCATGTCTTTCTGACACTTGTCTTTGGAGGGGTGAAAGGGTCTCTTTGTGTGCTGGGTAGTGGAAACAGTAGGAAGTAAATGAAGAACACAAGGTGCTAGTCTATAAAAAAGAGCGTTAAGAGGTGTTTGAGTCTTCATTATGTCCTATCTATGATTTAGAGCATGGTTTTCAAGTGTTACTCAAACATTTTAAGTATCATCTCACCTAAATTTACATTTGTATCCCTTTTCTTCGTGTACTTATATGCTTGCTTTTTCCTTTTTCTCTTTGCTCTAAAGTAGAACTCACTGGACAAGTGTTGTGTAAAAAACTAATGTAAAATTCCAAGGAAAGCTATTTCTCAAGAAATAGTGTGATTTTAATGTCACTTCCTAGCAGGTTATCCCATACAGAATTATTATGTTATCTTGGCACCACAACTGATATGTTTAATAATTTTCATTATGTGTTTGGGTCCCTTTGATGCTTGATTATTACATGTAAAGAAAGATTATAAGGTAGAATACATGTACTTTTGAATTTATGGAAAACACAACCTTCCCTTTCCAGATGCATTCATTTTAACTCTGTTTAGCGTTCACTAAATCTGTGGTTATTTCTCTTTTCCTTTGAAATGCACTTATTGTTCTATTTCAAGAGTGAGTTATGTTCTGTTGCTACCCCAAACTATAACATAACAAAAATGGTAAAAATGATTGCCTGTAATCTATTATTACAGGCAATCCAACCTGCCAAAACAAAATTGCCATTTAATAAGGTGGTTTTTTGAACTGAGCCCTGTGGATGCTCCATGCTAACTGAAGTTGCCCACAAATTCTGTATTTAAAAAAAATATTTCCTTTTAAGTGGCGATATTTTACTATATATGACAGAAAATCCAATGGCATATCCCTCTGTCTCTCAGTCAGTCCTTGCAGTCTCCACGGGCATTTAGATCACTCTGATGGGAGACCTGGATAAGACAATATTTATATAACATATTGTCAAAGGCCGTATCCAAAGGGTAGTACATTAGAGATGATGTATTTCAGGAGAAGGAAATTCCTGGCACTACTTACATAGCTTATTTCCACAGAGGACCTTTTTTTGTGATTGTAAGTGTTTCCAGTTTATGACCAGAATAATGCAGGGAGAAAGAAAAGTTGAGTGACTTGTCGGTATTTTTTGCAGCAATCTGTATAGTTCCTTCCCTGGGAAAATCATATGGAGAAAATTAAAAGGAGCCAATATGCTATTCAATGCTCAGTCCCAGTGCTCAAAAATCTTACGTATTTATTATTGAAACAGAGCAATTACAGACATTAACGAGTAATTGCAGGATGTTTTGGTAATATTAAACAAGGGAAGTGTGAAGGGTCACCCAGTCTGCTTCTTTGAAGACTACTTTAATCTATTTGATGAGACGGAGTTTTGATTTGCTGTGGTCGATCTTGAAATATTTCAAGGTAGTGTAAAGTCGAGGAGACAAGAAGCGGTTAATTACTCAGTCTTCTGGCTCCAGCTCTGATAAGCATTAATGGAAGGCAAGGGCTCTCATCTAAAAACATGGCTCCCCGGCCAAATAATGCATACTTTAAAAAAATTTCATATAATACTTCATTTAATTCACCTATTTGTTAGTTCCACTGCAGTCTATGTCCTTCTTTCATAGCCTGGGAGGAAACGGCAGAGAAACTGGGTTGAGTTCCCTCTGAAATTCTGCTGCTGAACCTTACTCTTCTGGCAAATAGTTTCATTTTTTGTCTGAGTTTTCTTATCAGCACACACAGATGAAATTCCGAACCCCCACACCTTGCAAGTTACAATAACTCTATAAAAATTAAGTTACTTAGCTGCAAAAATACCAAACCTACAGTTTACTCCAAATGTATGCAGTCATGATGTCACTATTTTTTTGTATTAATTTTATACTTTACTGTTTTATTCCCTCAAGATAAATTAATGCTGAATGCTGATAGAGTGGTTGAACATATAACTGATGCATACTTTTTCTCTCCTAAAAGCACACAAAAGAAATGGGAAGGCCACAGACTCCTTTGAAAGAAACAGCCTTGGAGCCTTGGACTCAGCCACAGGTAGGCTGGAACAACTTTTCTGGTCATGTTTTCTGTATTTCTTAATAGAATTAATCTGAGGTTCTAAGGAAATGCTGCAACAGGTAGCTCTGCAGTTCTTGGCATTGCACGTCAAAATTATTTGTTTTGGTGTTTGGCTGCCCAGACTATTGGTAGTGTCTTTTTAGTTGAAGTCTCGGCTTTTTTCTAAGGGAGAAATGCCAGGATTATCTTGCTGTCAGTTTTTATTCTTTATGTGCTTAAAAAACAGTGCAGAACTTTATAAAAAGAAACCACTTTTTGAATGGAGTGTCAATAAACTGTGAGTGTCTCCTGGTGTAGAAAATAACTTTGTGGAAGTTTGTAATTTTGGGAGGAAGGTTTGAAGGATCAACCCTTTCATCATAAGGATTTAACGAAAAAATAAGCAATGCTTAATCATGCAAAAAGAGCTACAGAAATGGGGTTATTAATATGCAGTCTTCCTTAATGCAAAGTGGGTTTGGAAGTTTTGGCCTTGCACTTTTGTACTTACTTGAGCAATTCAGTTATTGTAAATTTCTTACATGCAGGAGTTCAAAGCCATTTTTGCTGTTTATTGCCCGTGTTTCAGTGTACTGTACTGCACACCGAAATGTGCAGCTTCAGAGGTGACTGGAGGGAAGGAAAAAAACAGTTTATAGTGTAGGTGAAACTGGCTGTTGCTGTTCCAAGGACAAGGATTGGGTCTGTACAAGAGAAGGCGCTGGAGTGGGGCTGGGATGAAGTAGGGTGCCGGGAAGGCCAATGGGGAGAGTCAAGCTGCTTCTGCAGATTCCTAGGGGAAGATCGCTGCTTTTTATGGGTTGGGGTCGGAGGGGGCATTTTTCCTTCAGCAGCTATCACATCTGTGATTCATATGGCATAGTGCCTCCTCCTGACAGAAACACCTACCTCTGCTTTGCAGGGTTCACCTGTTGCTAAAGGCAGCAGTGAATCTATAGCTGTAATGGCCAAGCTGAGAGTTTCCTGGCAAAGACGGAGAGAACGAGGCAGAGGCAGCAACCTCTGATCAGTAATTACAGTGTGACTGCAGCCTGTGTAGGCTCTGCCTCATATTTTCAGACTGTAAGCACTCTGCCCAAACAAATAGTCTCCAATTTAGTCTCTAGTTTTTACAAACTACATATATGAATCTTGGAGCTTCGGCTTGTTCTAGAGGCGTGTTTGCTTCAGAAGCATGTGGCAGACACAGCATAGGAATTCAGAAGTAAAAATAAAAAAATATAGTAAAATAAAAATCCACCTGTCTGTTACTGCTACCTTTGTTCATGCTTGAGTGCATTCTTTGTATTAGTTGCAATGCTACCTGTGCCGGCTTTCATGGTAAAATCTATACGAGTGATTATAGTAACTCACAAATGGTAAATTCCTCACTGTAATCACAAATACAGGGTATCTGTGTCTGTGCATCTCTACATAGAGAAAGAAGATAGTTACCTGTAAACATGTAAGTCTTGTATCATAGGGGTATCTCTCAGCTCTTACTCTCCAAAACACAGGATCTTCCCTCTTTCTTATATAAAAGGCTCCCAGGTGTGCTTGTGCCATGCCTGTCTCCAGCTACTGCATGGCCAAACCTCCAAACACCTCTACCCAGGCAGCTGCTAATCACAATAGTTAAGACTGCATTGATCTCTGTCTGCAATCAGTAATGTTTATGTGCAGCACCACAGGAGCTTGCTACGGCCTGTGGTCCATAGCTACTAATAGACAGTAACTCTTCATGTGCGAGAACAAAACTGTTGAGGGAAGTGCTTCGTTCCAGCAGTTACTGCAAAGCAGCTGATGAATCGTTAAGGGAGGGCTAACAGGCTCCTCCTGTTTCCTTGCCTACAGCTTGTGCTGCAGAGCAGGCAGAGAGCTTGGCGTTGGGGCTGGGCTGTAGTTGGTTGGCACACGACAGGATTTTGGCTGCTGAGTTGTGAGAGAAGGAGTTGAAGCAGCTCAGTGCTGTGGTGGTTGTTTAGGGAGGCTCTGGTTCACGAACGTGGGTGACAGAGGTGAGCTTTTGCAACCACTTTGGTGGCTTGTGTGACTTGCCAGCAGCGCTGTCAAAGAAATACTCAGTTGCACTGTCCCAGTGCTGGTGAGAATCGTTGTTCTTCCCCCATACACAGCCCATTGCTGTGCTGTTGGAGCACTTCTGAAAGCTGTGTTTGCCACTGCTTTACTTAGTAACTACGCAGATTAGAATGTATGAAATGCTTTTGTCATTCCTATTCATTTTTGCAGAAAAAAAATCCATTTTTTTTTTTAAATAACGTACAAAGAAACTAACACCAATATGCTTTTTTTATTTCGTGAAGAGAATAAATGTAATCAACAAAATAAAAAACTGCTGGAACCATTACTGTAGCAGAAAATTAAATTAGATGTTAATTCTTTCATGGATGTAATTCTGGCCCCTGTAAATCCCTCCTTAGATATTTTGTATAAAGTGAGTAAAAATTCATGGCATGGATAAAAGCTTTGTCTATTTTATGAGCAACAAGCAAATGATCCAAATGGTGCTCATAAAGCAAATGGTTCCCAACTCTAAAAGGAGGAGAAATACATCTAAAAGCTGCTACAATGAACCATGAGTAAAACCAACTCCTATTTACAAAAAGGTGGTATTTACATGAAGGTGTTCTGATTCCCCCTCCCCTGCACCTCAAAGGGAGAGACTCTCTACTTTTATCTACTTAATAATAGCAGTAAAAAAATCATTACATTTTCTTGGGCCACTTACTGCTGTTCAGTGTTGAAAGCTGCTGTGGGATGTGTTTTATCAAGAGAGAAAGTGGACGAAATAGCTGAAAGCACAGTTTCAGTGTCCAGGGCCAAACGGTCAGTGAAGCAGAAAGTACCACATCTGGCCCCTGGTATCACCAGGTCAGAACCTGGTACCTGTTAGCGGTCGGGCGATTTCACACAGATGTTATAGTCTGGGGGAAACATGAAATGGTGCTTTTTGTGCAGAGGGAGGGAAGGCTTTATGTCGTACGGACTGTCGTGGCTCTCATTTGCCGCCTTTGTTCAAGGTTTCATCTTGGAAGCAGCCAGGTAGCTAAAAATTTTGAAACGGAACTGTTCAATCAAACAAAAATGAAGAACTGTGATGCTTTGTCAGGCTCGTTTCTTATTCGATGCTGGTAGGGTTTGTTCCTGTCTTTACTGCTTTGTTTTTTTCATTTTTTTTTTTGACTGTGGTTTAATAAGTTCCTAGAGCAATATGACATTGACAACATGGGAGTTCTTTTTCGTGGCCATGCCTTTTAACTTGCAGTTTTCTGTATCTTTTTCTGTGGACTCAATGAGTGGAAACTGATGTTACTGCCTGGAAAATAAAATATGAGAGACTCGTTCCGATAAATTCGGGACAAGACCTTTGCAGATAAGGAACATGTGTGGTAGTAGTTGCCCAAATAGACTTGTCATCGGTTTACAAGCTTTATTTAAATGCTAAATACCATGTATTCCTGTGGTTATGCTTTTTTTGCTGCTTTTCCTGATTAAACATTTAGCTGATAAACCCTGTCAAGGCTGTTCAGAGCTAGTGCAGTTAAGATTACATATTTATAGCCTCTATTTTTATAGTCAGTTAGAAACAAGACAATTTAAAATCAAAGTAATCTGTAGTTGTTTAAATTTTTGAACTTGTTGACAGTGTTTTGAAATCTGAATTTTGTGTGTTAACAGCATGAAATAATATTGATCATGATGATTCTGATGCAGAAACTAATGGCTTTGTTATTCTAAATTATGAGGAGGCAAACTCATAAAACTGAAATAGTGGCAAATAGTGAGGTTTGCCACTATGGCAGATACAGCAAAACTCCCACTCTTCAGTTGCAGACTGTTTCTTATTTAAAACTTAAAACTTTTGTCTTTTTTTTTTTTTTTTTTTTTTTTTTTGGTGACTGTTACATTACTATCTATTATCTGTCTGCCTGAAATACTGCATAGAAGTGATTCCTAGAAGTGTTCGATTAGTGCTGTAGCTTTTTATTTGTTTATTAATTGTAAGAACTCCCAAATGCTCTCATTCACTTAAGACAAAGATTAAAAAGCCAGAGTACACTTGCATTAATTTTCCTGGCCCAAATGTAGCATAATTACTTTAATGAATACATTTATTTATCCGCTTTCCTCATGCTCTTCCTCTTTCACAGTCCACGTTGTAACTAGAAACCCAGACAATGATGACCCTCAAGGTTTACAGCTCTTCTCAAAGTTCTCTGTGAGGGTTGAATATCCAAGGACTCAGATTTTTCAACACTCAGGTAGTGCCTATTCACATATGACCTACAAATAAGCAACATCTCCCACCAACATGGCTTTATTGGCACCTGGTGTGATAGTGGTGCATTGCCACAGCAAGGAGCATGTCAAGCAGGAGCGGTAGAGATACGGACCAAGTGCAACCATTTTTATCTCTTCAAAAGCAGAAGTGGAAAATAATTTGTTGCCTCTTTTGCATCTGTAGTTTTATTTTCTCTTTGTTTGTGTGATTTGCACGTTTTGGGTATTGGTTTTGGGTTTGGTTTTTTTTTTTTTTTTTTCCTTTTAAGCAGAATTACTTTTTGTGGAAAGGGAAAAACACTCAGACCGAAATCTAATTGCAAATGATAGAGTATAGTATTTTTCTGCTGAATTTTAAAGAATCACTTTATAATCTTGGAACAGTGGATAACAACATCACTAATCCAATATTTTAACAGTAAATACGTTTGACAATGGGAATTGCTACACTAATCTTATATCCCTCCACAGTATAGTTAAGAAATCCACGGGGGGGGTTTACTAATCAGTTTTTGTAAAGTAAATCAAGTCATGTAATTCTGGTTCCCCCTAAACACCCGGCAAGAGCCATGTGCAGTACTTCTTGTTCTTTTCATCAGTTTTGTACTCTAATCTGCAGCCACACTTTCCCCCTCAGTATGCAAGAAAGAGACTTTTGGAGAGAGAAGTCTCCAAGCCCCCTCCGACAGAGACGTCTCATTAGGTGAGCCGGCCACTCTCCTCCTTCCCCTCGCCTGCCACCCTGGGAAGGGGCGCAGTGAGTCCGCCTCCTGCATGCAGGTGAGGAGCTGCTGATAATAAATATCATCCAACATGTTCTCTACTATGCTTCTAATGCGTATTATTAAGCTCCTTAGTATAGACCCCGATTTTACTGACCAGTGAGATATATTGCAATATTGCTTGTGTTTTTATCTTGTCATAAAAAGTGTCAAAAATAAAATAGTTTTCTTTTTTAAAAAATCATAAACAGGGTATCTTACATTAGGAAGAAATATTAACAACCATGGTTAAATATTTGAAGAGAAGCAACTATTAAGAATTCTGTGCGTATTATGTTCCCACAGTTGGTGGGAGCCAAGTTATTTTTCATGAAGTCCTGGTGTGCTCTGTTTACTTAGCTCACAGCTTCAGCCTTCAGGATTCCTATCACTGAAAGTCAGAATGGAACTGAAACTTTATTTCTGATTTGGTGTCTTCAGCTTAGATACAAACCAGTCACCTAAATAGATCTGTGCAGTCCAGTTATACCCTGCTTATATTTAATGTTTAGAATCTCTGTGCTCAAAATATTCCCATTTTATTTGTTGCCTGAAATTTACATATACCTCAGGTATATTTCTTATTTAATGGAACTTTAGTTTTAAATCCCAAATTCTAACACAAAAAACTTGATAAATTTTAAAAATAAAAATCCACAACTGAGTAGAAGGTGCAGGGATTCTAAATACAATTAGAATTGCCTGCATAAATATCTCAACTCTTTTTGAACACTGCAACCTTAAAACTTGGGGTGGGGGGGTGTGTGTTTCTTAAAATGGAGGTCTGACAAGGTAGAAGGCAACTGGAAGCAGAGAGTTGCTTTGGTCTAATTTGATTACCAGCGGGAACAAAATAGTATTTGATTAAGAAACTTAAGGAAAAAAACACACTCATTATTGCGCTTTGAAAATAATTACAGTGGATACCTTTATAAACACTTAATCTTTCCAGCAGCAGCTAGTGCAGGACCTGGCAGCCAAAAGGTACAAACCTGGCTTCTCACAGATAGCAGCAGTATTTCAGTTTTGCTGTGTTTCAGGGTTATAATCTGTAAGGTATTCCTGACATTCTAACAACTAATGCATCCAGAAGTCAGGGTACGGCTCTGGAAAGGCACTTAATGGAAAGGCAATTTATTAAGTGGAAATGGGCATTAACCATTTCCTGTCTAGTGATTGTTTTCCCTGATTTTTCCGGTTAATATGGAATAGAAGAATACCAACATGCCATATATAAAACAGTGTATCAGCATGTATTGGGCCACTGGGACTATTAAACTCTAAATTAAAAAGAAGTGGAGTTTAATTACAAGATCTTAACAAATAAAAACTAAATTATAATTAAATAAAGACTTTGTAGTAAAGTAGGTTGCTAAGATAACCTAGCCAAAAGGAAGACCTCTCTTTTTATTGCTCTAGTAAGATTTTGGTGTATTTAACAGGCTTTATATAAATACATATATAAATACATTTTTTCCCCCAAGATCTAGTGTTTTTATAGCATATGAGCATTGGGAGTTAGTAGCTAATGTAGCTGAAAAGTCACTTGGAGAAAATAAGGAAAAATAAAAAGCAGGATACCAGAGTTGTGAGCACTGAATTTGCTATTGATTTCAGCAGGGGAGACAATTACAAAGGCAGGAAAAATTCCCATTTCATTTAAGTTTGTCTGTTTTCCAGACCAGTTCATGACTCTAGGATCAAAAACTCTCAATTTGACCTAAGCTACAGTTCTGTTAATTGAAAGAGAACTCTACAGACAGTTCCCATACAGTTTGCAAGGTCCATTTCCAGGCATTCAGCTGTGCAGAAGCAGAAGGGCAGTCACTTTGGTGGTTGTACCTCTGAGGACAAGCAGTTGTGTGTTTGTCAGATTGTTACATGTATTTTCAGAACCCAAATGTCAAAGGTGCTGAGTGCAAAGCTGGGGGACAGTAAAGGTTTCAGGTCCTTGCTACCATCAAATATTTAAATCTTTTCTAAGTCATTCACTGAGACTTTGAAGAACATCTTTTCGTGGTTGTTTTTTGTTTTTTGTTTGTTTGTTTGTTTGTTTTTTTGTCCACCATGCCAGCGATGTTGTCTGCCTAATTTCTTTGGCTCATGCTGTTAAATCTTTTCCTTCCTCTTGCTTCTGACATGTCAGTGTTGTTATTACAGACTTGAGCAGCAGTGTAAATGAGAAAATAATTGGTAAGAGGAGTGGGAAGCTCAGCTGTAGAGCATCACCTGCAAATTTAGCCCAGTGTGCATGAAAACAGGTAACCCCAGAAAGCCTGCTCTCAGTGTGCGTCACGCTGGAGCTACAGGAGGGAGCTGTACTGCTCGATGCAGGCAGTTGATTTATTCTCCATTACCATATGCTGAGTTGGAGGAGATGGGGTACTCAGTAGTGAAATATCCAATGACAATATTTAAAAAGGGCAGGTAGACAGCTATTCCTTCATCTCGTGAGATGCGGAAAGCCCTGTCAGCGTCTAAGTAAATCACCACAGACCTGCTTTCAGAAAATGTAGATGAGGTCTTTGAGGTGCCTTTAGTTATCTATGGGGAGGCTCAGAATGGCTTTCCTCCTCACAGTATTTCTTCTGCCATCACCCCCATTTGGCGAGAAAGCGGAGATGTCCCCATTATTTAGGAGAAAACACCAAGTAGCAAAATCATTAAGTTGCATTGGACTGTAACTTACTTGCTCTGAGCGGTGCTCAACATGCATAAATCTTAAAGCAGAAAACATAAATGAGACGTGATTCATTGAGGTGTCCATTTTTCCAGTGTCCAGCTGGCCCTCACTCGCAGCACAGTTAGCTGTGATGTAAAGTGGGAACAGACCCATCCTCTGCGCCGCTGCAGCTGGCGGATGTATTTATGCATCCCAGAGTAAGAGAAGTGGTCTGAAAGGCTTTCAGAAAGCATGAACATAATAAAACCTTTCTGGTCTTCTGTTTTAAACCTTAAAAATCACATTGGCATCAGCGTGGACCTTTGAAGAGTGAGTGAGGGAAAGCTTTTGGAAGTGGTGGGCTTTCAACTGTCTCTTAATTTTCTGAGATTTTTCTTCTCCACACTATACTTTTAGGAAAATTTTAATGTTTTTTTCTTGGTGGTGGTGGGTTTTATTTGGTGGTAGTGTCTTTTGTTGTTGGTTGATTGGATTTTTATTACTGTAAACTTTCACAGTGTTTAATAATATCTTCCGTCCTGATGAATGAGCCGTGCAAATTTTATGTTGCTGGATATTAAACACAGTCACTGCCAGCAAGTCTTGTCACAGGGAATAGCAGAAGTAGACACCAGATGCATCAGGTGAGCTGCTCACCTGGAGGCGTCCATCCTGGGGTCATGATTCTCTAACGCTGAACGCTTGCTTTACTATTGATCATAATGGAAGAAGACCGAAACCCAGTGTTAGCTTTCAGGTAAGAGGGACAGATTATTTACAAATGCTGTTAGGGCCCCTAGTGCACACTGACCAAACTACAGTTGATGTCCCTGAATGCTGAAAATAGTTTTGGACTGAATGTAGGTAACTGAAATGAGGTATTGCACCAGTCCATTGAGTTATAGGATTATTGTTGTGTGTCCGTAGTGGAGGCGGTGGCTCTGGGTTGCTGTTGCCAAGTCACTTACCCTCTCAATTGGTTTCTGAGCTGTGAAATCAGTTGTTCTTCTTGAAGGATATTTTATGGGATAATTAATTTTTTGGCTACAAATCATTGCATATGAAACAAGTACACTCAAACTTGGTGCCCCAGTGGCTCGAAGGTAACGGATATTATGTATCCATTTGAATCCCGGATGAGATTAACACCACTGTTCTCTCCATCTGCCTTTGAGAAAGAATCCAATAAATAACAAGGCACATAAGGGAAAATTATCACATTATATTCAGCATTTACAGCATGTGTATTAATTAGTGTGAGGAGACAGGTGCCCACTCAGAGTGGCTGGGTGCTGTGCCACTGACAGTGCTCGTGTTGAGGTTTTTTAACCCAGAGCAGCACTGGCCTTGGAGACCAACACTTCTTGCTCCTCAAGCAGTGCCTCATGGGCTTGCTGGCAAGCAACATTGTGCAGTGCTTCTTGTTAAGGTTTTTGCTTACCTTCATCTAAAAGGGATTGCAAAATAGGGATAGGAAGGGGGAAGGAATTGTGGAGGTTTTGCCTATTCTGATAGCTTTTGATTACAAATTCTGCTGCTGAGTTGGGAATGTTGGAGCCCAACCTGGCCACCCAACCACCTTGCATGTGCCCCATCAGCTACATTGAAGTGTCTGTGCAATGTGCAGGGAAGCCATTGTGTCCTGTCATTATTAGTTCAACAAATAAGACTTTCCAGATCTCATGTCGCATGTTCTTCCATCTTGTATCCCTGCAAAGCAGGTGAACTTACTGATTTTCAAGCCATATGATTCCAAGCCATTTTGTCCATCTGACTGAGCCTGCTCTGTCATCTTCCAGCAGAACAAGCTTTTGTAATGGTTGGAGGCAAATTACAGGGGGTCTCAAAAACGTGGTGGTGGCCTTGAATCAATGGCCACTGAAATGGTGTATCCAGCCTGCAGTCTGCCTGCTGGAAAAGACACAGATGACAAACAGGGTGCGTGTGCTAAGTCTGAAGGTACCTAAAATAGATTTGTATAATACAGTATTTCTCCTCTCTTAGAAATGAAAATATCTTTGTTTAGCAGCTAACTCTGATGACGGCAGGTAGGTTTTTGGTATGTATAATTCTTCCTATGTATAAACTTCATTTGGAAGGCTCCTACAACATTTTTCCATGGTTTTATAAACAAATTTGTAAAATTTGTATTCATTCATGAAGTTATATTAGGGAAAATACCATTAGAAAAGAATGCCAGGTTCCAGATAGTAGATGGTGCTGCAGACCAGGACTGTTGTTTGGAAAATTATGAACAAAACTTTACATTTTTACTTTGTTTTGAAATACCTCTACGCTTTCTCAAATACCACATGATAGCAAAAAAGAATTGTTGTGCATTATGCTGTTTTTTCTAACTCTTAACAGATATTACAAGTAGCTCAGACCCAGAAAGGAATTAATTAATGTTGCAAACACTATGACAGTGGTTGGTGTTTGTAGTAGAATTCATCATCTCTGAAAAGATGCATATTCTACTGCTTTGGGTTTAAATCCATAAATTTCCACCAGCAACACAGTACTTTGTAATGTGATGAATTTCACTATAGGGCTGCGATATGGATGGTGTAAACTGTGAACCAAGAGAAATTGCACTTTGGTTTATTTGTCATGCCCTCTCTTTGTGCTGCCATTCTCTCTCAGGATTTTATTCTAAATTCCTCTTCACTCTTGGGCAAAGATTCACGTTAAATAGTCAGGTTGCCACCACTTGTGGAAACTTCTTCTCCTGAGGTGCCCGTAATGAGTTATTGCAATGGCCAAGGTTAGTTCCAGTTGCTCATTTTTGCAGTTCAGGATGTTCAGCGCAGTATCATCCTAATCTGAAGCACTAACAATTTCCTGAGGATTTACTATAGAGGGACATTTTTAGTACTGGGTTGTTTATCTGGTTCTACTCTACACTTACGTTCTCACTCTACAAATTGCTGCAGTTCTTGGGTTTGTCGTTCAGATAACATGATAAAATACTATCTTCTTTATTCTGTATGTTTAATGCAATATGCATGTTTGCTGGAGGATCTTGAACAGCTTTCCAGGTATTCCCGTGCAATTCAACTGTGGACTGGGAGTATCCAGTCCCTGGTTTTACTGGGAAAGAAACACAGGCTGAACCCGTAGCAGCACTGACCAGTTAGAGAGTGGGAAGTGTAGGGAGCATGTTGTCTGGCCCACAGCTTGGATGTACATCTTACACTTACGGTGGTTTGTGATGGCTTTTCATCAGGATAATGGCCAGAACTGATGGATCAACATGCAGTACGGAATGCTTCTAACATGGATTCAGCCTTTTTATGTATTTTGCTCTCTCTCACTTCACACATTTGTAGCTGCCTAGGCAGCCTTCCACAGACTGTAGGGTTGTTTTAACAGGTGTGTCAGTGGTGGGCCTTGCCCGTAACCGGTGTAAGCAAAGTGACAGAAACACACGGAGTAAACCTCATTTTTCTGTTTGCTAACTTTATGCAAATTGTCTCATTGTTCTGTGGAAAAAACCCTGCGGTATAAAACTGGTGACTTCTTTTGTTTTGAGAATGCCATTACTTAAGACCTCTAGAAAATTGGGTAGGTTTCTTTTCCTTTTCTGAAAAGAAGTGCACTCTCTTTAATCAAAGATGAATGCTAAAGTTGTTTGTCCATTCTCGTGTGTTTCGCTGGCTTTCCGTTCTTCTTTTCTTCCACTTTTCCCTATAGGAAAACATGGTCTTTAAAGTGATTCTCTGTCATGTGCATGTTACAATTTTCTTCTTCCAGATTTTGATTTTGAACTTTAAGGATCACTTCTCACGATCCATAAAACCTTTGCTATCCACAGTGGATCCTTATGATTTGTATCCACTGATTTCATTTTCCTGTTCAGCAACCTGCCTGTGAGGTGATGGGACAAGGCAGGCAGGTCTCAGCGAGAACAAGGTTCTTGGTGCTTTTAAATTCTGATTGTTTTTTCTTGTAACTGCTTTCATATATATGTCTAACACACAGGTCTTTGTTTAAGTTAAAGTAATGATGCTTTATGATCTGTTTCATTCCTTCTATTTCAGGATTTACAAGTGTTGTGACTCAGAAGCATCTGAACTTTTTTTTTAAGCAGGAGCATTGAAAGGGACTAAGTTGCTTTATTCATTTCTTTTTCAGAACACAGCTAAAATGGTAGGCTTCTGGGCTTGGCAGTTTTACAGCAACTTGATAAAATAAAAATAATCATGCCATCACTATTTTATCTCCTTTCAGATGTACTTCCTTCTGAATTGCTTCTTTCTTTCATATTTGTGCAACTGTGCTCGGCAGAGTGGCAGTCTGTTCACAAGCTCTGCCAAGTTGAGGGTTTGAGCGAAAGTAAACAACTCGGTTGGAAACAGGGATAGCAAGTATTGTGTAGACTCTGAGCAGCAGAGATATGCTGCTGTATTATACAAGAGTTCACTTAATGGAAAAATGCTGTTTTCTCCTTAGAAGGAATGAATCTCTCTTGCTAGCCATTGTAAAGTAAGCCAGTCGTGCCTGACAACTGCACTCTGTTCGGGCAACTTCTCTATCAAGTTTTTTTATAGCACTTTCCCTGAATGAGAAAAACTGATTTTTGACCCTCAGAACATAAACCAATCTTTATAAGGAATAAATCCACATGCTGGAACTACCTAGAGAGAGCTAATAGAAGGAGCTGGGAAATGCTTGCAAGAGCTGTGAGATGGGCACTTACTGAAGAATTCTTTTCCTACATATCAAGTAGTTGCTTCTTACATATTCCTCAAATATTACTTTACTTCCTAGTGATATTTATTCTGTGGGCTACAAATCCATTAATGATATCTTACAAAACAGTACTCAGACCCTGACAGATTTTCAGTTTTGCAAACAAATGTGATTTAACTCAGCTGCTTCTTAAGTGATTTGTGTATTGTTCCTGCCCTTACCAAACTACTGAACAGTGAGATGAAAGACAGTTCCTAGTTATCTTCCTAAAGAGGAGGTGGGGCTTTGCTTTTAAGAAACATCTTAAAAACATTGCCTAGTGCACTTTCCTGAAGCAGAAAAATTGCTGTTAGATTTCCCCCGCCTGTCTTCTGCACTGTTCCCATGCAGTCTTTAACTCCCTCTTCCGTATCTCCACACTCAGAGACAGATGAAGTTCAGAACAGACTCCAGAATTATTATTTTTTATGGTGGGTAGGTTTTTTTTTTTGGTTTTGGTGTTTGTTGTTGGTTTTTTTGTTTGTTTGTTTCTTTTAAAATTCAGTCCCATAGCTTTGTGAAGCCCTGTGTCTTCTGTATTCGTTTAAGGAATTGCAGGTAACTCATCCTATGTATTTTGCTGAATTACTTCAGTCCTCATGGCAGCGTACTTTAGGTCTTCAGGGATAAGTTTTACCTATAGCTGTGCTTCACTGATAGAACTTAGCAGAAATTGCTCTCATTACCTTTTTTGATGATCCTGCTTTGCTTTAGAAACCTAGGAATGTGACTGACACTGCACATGTAGAATAGTGTATCAATTGCACTCAGGTACCAGATTCATTGGAAGACATTTTTTGAATTGTGGGAGCAAAATATAACTACCACCTAATTTGGATAGGTGAATTCCCATTCTACTTAAGTAGTGTCTTGAGAGACCATATTTTTAAATAAGGTGAGTGTAGGAGTATTTGAAATGTTTTTCAATAACTACCCATACACTTATACTGGTCCTTATTCAGTAATCTTCATTCTCCAAATAAACTAAGCTCCCTAGGAAGGCAAGGGTGACAGTCATGATGATAAGAAGAGACACAGAATGAAGAGGAGGTACAAAACAGCTTATATGATGCTGCAGGAGAAAATGTAAACCTGTATTGGTATGTGGGAACATACAAAACAATATATATAGCAGAAGACCAAACAAACATAGCTGCAGAAAATAAATGCTTCTGCATAAGACTGTTTAGCTATGATAGATGCGTTGTCAACCTGCTGCAGCCAAAAGCTAAATACATGAGTTGGTGAGAAAAAAAAAAATCCAATTGAACAAAATCAATCATTGGGGTGTAGGCTATTAAATGTTGACAAGTGGTAAAGGCTGGTTATACTGCTCTAAAACTTTGGGGGATAGCAAAGCACCTTTGAGTAAACTTACACTCTTTAAATCAAAAATGAAAGTTCGTTGTTTTCTTTCATGGCATTATATGTCAGGGGCCAGTTTTCTCGGAGACTGTTACACAGTGTGAAATTACTGTTTTACTCTGTTCTTTATATTTCTGACCTTGAGATCATGATCATTACAGTCTATCTACCTGACACAACTGCAGAGTTCAGAAAGAGTCTAGATTCTGTAACAATAAAAATCTCAATTTTTTAAGCTAAATAATGAGCGACACTGTTTATGCAAAGTGGAAGTCGGGTAAATGCGATTCCTTTCGTTCTACAGGGAAAATTGCACCAAAAAGTCCACACAACGCCTTCATCTGTTCTTCTTCTACAGCCAAAGAATTCACCACACATTTGCATAAAAATGCAAACTGAAGTCTTAAGGAGACCATATTTCAGACTCTTTGGAACTGCTTTCTTAAAATAACAAAGCTTCCATTGATTTCTACTTCCCCATTATGTTTTAGACTATAAGGTTTAAATTGTTTAAATTTATATAGAAAACAGGAAGAATAGACAGGGTGTGTTAACAGTGTGGAGACACAGGGCTTTAATTGCATGTTTCCTTGCATTGATCTGGCTGTGTTATTTGGTGGTTCCACCAGTCTCTGAGGGCTGAGGACTAATGATCAGTGCTTGCTGGGAGATTGAAAGATGCTGGTGAAGTTAGCAAGAAGGTGCAGAAACGCAGGTATCTTTTGCCTTTGGCACCCACGAGAGTGGTAACAGCCTGCTTTATGTCATGTTAGCCCTACAGAAGACATATGAGAAGGCAATAATGTGTGTATAGATCCAAAATGGTTTGGCTTGAAGAGAGCTTTAAATGCTCCCACGGCAGCTGTGTGGGTCCCTACCCCTTTTGGAGGTGGGAGACAGATTCCTCAGAGTAGTAAGATCAAGTCATGACAATAACAAGTTGGTTTTGACATGAAAAGGTAACAAAATTGAATAACAGATGCTGTTAAAATCTTGTTATCTTCCACATGTTAGTTAAGCTGTAGGCAGAAAGGCAACTTGAAAGCACGGGGCAGGAAGAGTGGCCAGCTGGGAGGTGGCCCGGGACAGCACTGGTGACAGGAGGAGTCTCCCTGTTGGGTATCCAGGTAGCTTTTCCTGAAGATGTCAGTGTGTGTTACCCAGAAATATTTGCAGTCCCTGTGTGCTGCCTGAAACCGAAGACAATTTACAAGATTACTTAGAAATTCTTTGGTTTAAAACTTTTTCTTGGGTTTTGTATTTCTTTGGATTATTTTTCATCTGTTAGTTGTCTTGATAAATTTTATTTTCTTACGCTAATCTGTTCAGGAACCCCATGTTAGCTTTTCCTCTTATAAAGATTTTGAATATGCAAAAGGGTAAGGAGACTCAAACATCCCTGAAAGACAAAGACAACTGGAAGTCTAATAATTCCTTAAGCTCCTCCAAAATTTTTAGCCTGCATTCTTTAAATTAAGGGAAGTGTGAAAGTTTAAGGGGTCGTTTTACTGGTAAAATGTTTACTTGAAAATAGATCCTTGATGTCATGCATGAGGCAAATCATAGCAGTGGTTGTTTTGATGCTCTGGAGTGTAGTTATGTTATGCACTGGTTTCCCAAGAGATCTTAAAATTTAACGAGCAGAGGCCAGTGTGAGTGATGAAATGAGGCAGCAGTATAGCCATTTCAATTATACTTTTATTACACAGCCATTCTTCCTGCAGCGCTTCATACTTTTTGTAATGCTTACTAGAGTATGAAGTGCTTCGTGTGAAGGAAAGGTAGCTCGAATTTTACAACTAGAGTGGACAGTGTGATTTCAACCTGCTTTGACAGCAGCGCTGGGCTTGTAGCAGCAGGAGTAACACAGGAGAGCGCAGGGAAAAAGAACGCTTTGCTTAACTTTAATGGCTGAGACCCTCCTTGGAGAATGATAAGATTTGGTAATTCAGTAGTACTCTTAGGAACAGAGTACTTGCAAACTGTTTAGGTGTCTCTGCTTTGTTATGAAGACGGTTTAATGTTTCAAGTCTATGGCTAACAATGGTTACCTTTTTTTTTCTTTCTCCTTTTTTATTTTCTCCCCTCTCCAATAGGCCAGTACAGCAGCTTTAATATTAATCATGTTCCTTATTATCATTTTTTTGCTGCTTATCTCACAGTTATCTGCTTGTATTATGAATTATTCCTGAATGTTTATTTCTAACATAGGCTATCATCTAGAAAGGCTATTAAATATTTTGAAGTGTTAATAATGTAACTTGTACTTTAGATTATGAATATAAGTTCCCTTTTCACGTGAAGACAGTAACAGGCATGTTGTACAGATTACATGTATAAATGTGTAGTTAAAGATGCACAAGTTTAAGCCATCTTTCTCATTACATTTTAAGAAGCGATGTGAAGTTATAAGGGATGTTAAAAAAACAACTTTCCATTGAAGCCTGTAATAACGCCACCAGGCACTGCAACTCTGCTGGGGTTACGCAGGACATTAAACAGCTTATGTTTCTATAGTAAATTTATCACGTGGCCTCTATTTGCTCTAGGGTATGTACCTTTCTGTGATTTCACGTGCCCCTTAAACCCTTGGCAGGGTCGAATGGCCTTCGCCGAATGCGTAAGCAATGCAGGTGGCACCCAAAAGAGGGGTTCGCTGGGGACAGTTAGGGCAGTGCTTGGGGCGGGGGGGGGGGGGCAGGGCACAGGAGTCACAGCTGCTGTTGTGGTGACTGAACTGCTGCATGTGTTCTGGTCAGGCTGCGGCTAATTGTGGTTATTAAATTCCCTTCAGAATACACTAACTTTCACTCTAATCCAGTGTTATTAGAAATCTCCCTCAATGTCTAAGGTAATTGTTAATTTAGACCACTTGTGTCTTTCTGAGATTAGCAAGGGAATCTTTTTTTTTTTTCTCGCTCTACAAACAGGCCTGTAAAATCCTTTAGCTGAATGGATAACGATTACAAGTCTCAACTGACAGGCTACAATTTTTTCAATTCCTGAAATGTCGTTTATAATGGCAGAAATGACTAGCACAGCACACCTACAATATCTGTGTTGTGAGGGAACTCTGATTAGAATTGCAGCTGGTACCAAGGGGTATGCTTTTTGTATGCAGAGGGAGGCTGTTAGACTGCTATTCATGTCCGCAGCTGCTCTGGCCAGCAACAAATAGTCACACTCCTTTCTTATAAAAAAAATAATAATGTGATGGTATAAATGCAAACTGCCTCCATTGATGGAATATTATTAAATTTTTCTGATTAGAAACAGATGTGCAACGATTCCTGTTACAGAAGGTATTGTCAGATTGTACTGCTGCAGTGCAATGCGAGCATATGAGGGAAAGAGGAAAAATTCAATTTTAGAAAATCCAAAGGAAAAGGATATTTTTTTTCTTCTATTTGCTCTTTGTGGTCTAAAAACAGTGAAAAGATTGAGATCAGAGCTAATCTCTTTGCCAGTCTTAGAGCAGGTTTTAGTTTTGTTCTTTTTAATTGGCACTTGTTTACAAAATTCTTAAATATGCTGGCATGAGTATGGAGCTGGTGTTGTCGGTTGAATAGTTCTGGTGTAGGTGCAGCACTCTGAAACAGAAGACGTTTGTGAACATTACCACTAGGTACGAGGCTGTGACGTTTCTACAGGTGTGCTCAGATCTTCATGAAGCTCATATGATGTTTGTGTTGGAAGCTCGTATGATGTTTGTGTTGTGTTGTGATGCTCTTTCTGTTGCACCTTTAGACCCGAGAGTTCATTGGAGGAGCCCTGTGAGCCTGAGTGTTGATTCAAGAGTGGCAACTCATGTTCTTTGTTTGTACCCACATTGACTTTAATATCTGTTGCAATATCTTACTTTGTCTTGTAATATCTGTGATCTGAAGTTAGATATTTGTTATGCACCTTTTTTTTTTTTTTTTTTTTTTTTTTACTTTGCTCCTGAGCTTAAAAAGAAACACTTTGTTGGACTAAACAAAATTAATATCTTGATCCAAAGTTCAATCAAAATTGCTTCTTAGCAATTTAGCCAACCCTTCTGTTCAATTTTGGGCAAATGACATACTTTCTTTTACTTTGTAAAATCTCCCCATATAATAGACCACTGCAGTATAAAAAATGTTCCATCTGACAATATGCATACATATTTTCCAGCAATAAATAGGACATTTCCCAATGCTCCAGCACACCACTGTTTAATATAGGCCAATAGATCAAAGGCAACTACTGTAGTTTCCCTCCTGGGTCTGTTAAAGCCAGTATAAATGTGACCCTTTATAGTATCTGCTGTATTATTTAGAAAGCCGCTGTTTCCCTGGAGTTAATCTATTCAAGAAGATAATGAATTTTGGCTTCTTTTTAAGTACATCTTTCTATGGTATGTTCATATACTTACCTAGTTAGCTGGCTAGCTTGTTTTGTGTAACCGCCTAGTTACCTAACTGCACCTACCACACTGTTACATTTGGACTATGGGCCAGCCGCCGCAAATAATTTACCCAACTAGTGATTTCTCATTTAATCTATAGAGCCCTCAAATGGTTAATGATTCATGCAATTATCAATTTGCTAAGGAATCCAGAGAGAAATATATGGAAGATCATGTTTTTATGTATGTGATTAACCCATGCAGAGTAATTTCTACTTCTAAAGAGTAAATTACATTTTATGATCGTATCTGTAAAATAGCTTAGCTGTTCTTGTGAATGCGATTGCTGTGATTTCCCTCACAATACAAATTAAGTAAAATTGTAGTGTGCACATGTACAGAAGAGAAATACGGAGTGCTGTGTATGTTTGTGAAAAGTTTGACCGGTCTTGGAGAGATTCTTGGGTAATATGTTCACTAGCACATTAAAGACTAACAGTATCTTTTCCCAAAGTATGAGAATTTGTGAGCTTTACTAGAAAAGAAATTCATTAAAATGCTGCAGCATTGGACTAAATATTAGCAGAGTAAATGTCATCTTACCGCTAGAAATGATTTATCAGACTCTTAATATGACTTTAAAATCTTCCCTAGCATTTAGGAGATGCTATATTACTTTATTGTGAAATTATTATTAAACCACAACTGGCAGAAAAAAAGAGCAGAATAAAATAATCTGCTGTGGAAATCAGAATGAAAAAAAAAAAACCCAAACCCTCCTTGGTTTTTAGCAGTATTCCAGGATTAGAAAGTCAAAAGCTTTCTGGTATCTACTATATAGTTCTCAGATAAAGAAATGACGGAAAGGCAGTTTTGTTGTAATTTGCAGTTGGAGAAATCTGGAATAGCCATAGCTCTCTGCCAGATTTGTAACCCAATTACAGATCTATCTGTCAGCTTCCAGATAGAAACTAGACATATCAGTATCCAATTTCATTATCAGATTTCATAATAATGTTTACTTTTTTATAGGAAACAAATAGGGTAAAGTGGTTGATAATATTTCTTATTTCTGTAAATTTCTGCAATGATCTTGTTTGCATGCCCATCCAACTGAGGAACTCAGAGCTGCTTGGTGTCCACGTTGCTGCTGTCACACCAGCTACCAAGATTGATGGTCAGCCTTGAGCTCGTACATTAACTGACCCAACCGCCTGATTCAACAGTGCAATATAACTCCACGGCACTTTATTCCTACTCTGTCATGCACTGTAGTTATTTATTATTTTCTCTTACACAATTTAGTATGCTTTGGCATATGCTCTGATGATTTACATCAAAGATTAGTGAGGTCTGTTATCTTCCCCAAGAGACCGAAATTTAGCATTATGACAATTAACCATCCCTGCTGTCCCCACCCACCTCCTGTTTTAAAACTCACAGGGTGTAAGTTAAGCAGTGTTTACTTAAATCGGCACTGAAAAAAACCACCTGTAATCAGAATTTCAGACATATTCAAAAATGGCTGATCACAGAAATAATTTTTCTGCTGCTAAACACAGTAAAGTGGTTGTGTGCTTTGGATGTTAATACAGAGGGGGCATGTGTGGCAGACTTGCTATTTCTGACTTACCTGGGCATGGTCTTACAAATGATTTCTTATTTAATGAAATTCCAAGTAGCTGGGGTAAAGCATCAAGTTACGTATAAACAAATCATTTATTATATAAACAAATGAGATCTAAATTACAGTGATTTTTCACCTGATACAGATCAGTGCAAAGTAAATAGTCATTTACATTACACCGTGTAGCTGCAAGTATATGCAAACATATGGCAGCATCTAAGAGCAGAGGCTGCTTGGTGGCATCGGATGAAGTCCTGTCCCTTTCTTTGCCTATTTTCTGCTTGAGGGTGCAAAAAGGTCTGTGGCAGCCACAGAAACCTTCCTTCGTCCCCTTGCAGTCACTCTTGGGAGGAGGTGGCTCTTGGGCCCTTCAATCTTTAAAAGAGCCCTTCACGCCAAAGGAGTTAGTGGCCTCCGTCTGTCTCTTCAGTTGTATTTCATTTCCTTCCCTTTGCATAGTTTTTTGATCTGGGAAAAACTAATTATTCTTTCTGTAAAACCTGGTCAATCTAGAAGGGGAAAAAAAATACCTTGGATCTGACCTTTCCTGATGTTAATGCTACAGGGCTAAATCAGTTCTGTATGTTTCTTTCAAATGTATATTTTCTAGACAAAAGAATTATTAACTTAATTCCTCATTGTTGGAACACTGTTGACCACTTTGAGTTGTCTTTGGGAAATAATCAGTCTTGGAAAACATGACCTATAAAATTCCAGAGGCACCAGTGAGTAGAAGTGCTGGGGAATGGGAGCAGACAGAAGTGTTAGCAGCAACGCACTGCTCCATCAAGGGATTGCCAGGAGGGTGTAGGCACGTGACACCTGGACGACAGGTCCAGTGGTGCAAGACTGCCTATGCACACAGACAGGCACACGCAGTGTGTGTTTATATATAATCTCTATATTGGATGACTTTCAAAGAAACATTCTGAAAACTCAGAAAGAAATCCTGTTATTGGGGTTAATTGTTGCATGAACTGACAGGGGTGCTAAAAACTCTTTCTTCTGCCTTGTTGGCCAGCCTGTCAAGTGCTAGATAAGGTGGAAGCTGTTGTTACCAGGCAGAAAATGATTGCTACTAGCAAGTTTCACCTTCACGTGAACAGTCAGTACTGTTAAGTTGTTGGTAATGACACACATTTGCTCCAGCCTAGTGCATTGGACAGTGTTTTCCTGACCTATTTATGCTTCTCCCCTGCTTCCATAGCATAAGACTTATAAAAAGTTTTCTTTTTCCTGTGCTTTACCTCTAATGATTAATAGTAAACCTAGTGATGAATGTGAACAAAAGGGTAGCAATTATAATTTCATTAATCACCTAATAATTGGGGTCCAGGGCTCAACTGTGACTTTAGGCTTCTACATCCTAAGGAATTAAAGAGAAATTTCTATTAATCACCATGTCCCAGCTGCTGACAAGGCCTGTTCTAACAATAGAACTAATCATTTCAAGATTCACTACAATTAGCGTGAGGATGATAAAGGAGTTCATCGCCTGAGCCAGCCTTTTGGTCCCGGGAGGTTGCAGGAAGGAGCCTCTCTATTACGCCAGTGATTTGCCTCTAAATGCTATGCATTAAAGCATGCTTCCCTGGAGATTTATAAATGTTTAAACCTTTTAATAACCTTAACCTGACTTACAGATTCTATTCAAAGCTGGATGGTATGTGAGAGCTGGATCCCTCTGTGATGACTTGGCTTTGCAGTTGCTGGGTGGTGTGTACTCCCAGCTGGAGAAAATGTTGTTGACATTAAGGATATAGTATGTTTATTAATTTGTGCATGGAAAAAACATCTGGTTGCAGTTCCCTCGTTGTGCTTCAGCTTATTGATAAGGGTTGAGCAGATGTGTGGTTAAATGGTAATTAGAAAAGAGTGCTGTGCCTGATTTTGTGTGACCAAAGAGCAGCTCCGTACCACCAGTAGCAGCCAGTATGTCCGGCTATGCCAAAAAATAGGGAAATGTATCTTAAGCTGCTGTTTCAGACCTGCAGCTGGTAGGAGCATTTTTTTGTATAAATCTTCCAGAGAAATTCATTGAGTTCACTGGCTCTCCCTTATCTGCCCTAAGCACGGAAGTAAGTGAAGCCACCAATGTGCGAGCAACACTCTGAAAATAAGGACTCCATGCATAAAGAAATAATGAAGTTTCTAAAATCTATATGTGCAGATAAGGTACAGGTATCCATGTCTGAGATACTGAAATGATGTAGCTAAGGCAACTGGAATAATAACTTGACATCAGAAGGAAGATGGGATAAATGGCATTTCAAGGATTTGTATACATTTTCCAGAGGTTTATTTAAACTCTTTTCAGCGAAAGTGAAACTTGTCAGAAACATTAAAATCTGTTGAAGTTACCAACAGTTAATGTTTATGGTATAATCTCTGCAAAGATTTTTAGTTTTGAATAGAAGATTATAAGTAACCTAAAAACAAACAGAACATTTTAAAGGTTTCCATATCAAGTCTCCTAAGCCACAAATTGTGTGTGATTTTATAAGTGGTTCTGCATTGCAGTACTCATAGGATATCACTCAGGCCTTGGAGGTGCCAGGGAATAAAGCAGTCTTCCCCACATGCCGAAAAACTCAGCTAAAGCCTCTTCGGAGACATTGAACTGAATGTGCTAAAGCTGGAGAGACAACTACAAGCAAACAAATTCTGCATATTGATTTGATGTTTGAAGCAGGCTAATCATTCACGGGATAATTTATCTTGTAGAACCACATAATTATTTTATATACATATACAGGTAAAGTACCACCTGGATCATCATTTCAGAATTGTTAATTTGAAGGAATACTACTAGAGCTGTGCTTTTTCTGTATCATGCCTTTATTCAGAAGACCGCGTGTCTTGCTGTTCCTAAACACGGGCATAGTGTCCAGTTGTACAGTGTCAGGCAGTTCCTAATGAATAGTAGAAGTAAATGGAAAAGCCGCTTCGCAAGGTGTCCCTGAACTAAATACATGGTTTGGAAAAGTGGTATTAAAATCTTGATCCAGCGATTAGGTGTATCACATCTGATTGAGGGGAGTCTGAGTAGTTTAAAGTAATCATCTGAGGCAAAGCCAGCACGATCAAATTCTTTGTTATTGAAGTTCAGCTTTGCAAATAATTTAATTGTAAATAATTAAGTTAGTGAATTTTGCTTCCTTTTCAATTCAGAGGCTGTTTGAAAGTGGGTTTGGGTTTCTTCCGTGGTATTTGCTGTTCCTATTGTTTTTCATTTATCTCTGAGAGTTGCTGAACTGTTTGCTTTGGTAATTTGCTTCATCACAATCAAATGTGAGCCGTTCAGCTCAGCTGGTTGTATTGCTTGGCTAAGTGTGCATCTTAAAGGGAGGGCTTGATGCAGCTTCTGAAGCTTTAGGTGCTTAGGATAAAGGAACAGAAACTGTTTCTTTAGTAACTAGGTTCAGTGGAGCTACGAGGAACTATGTGTCTTTGTGAGGCTCAGACAAATCCTGGTTCTCTTGGGTGGCTTTTAAGATTTTTTCCCTTTTCCTGCGTGTAAGCAGGTGGCTCTTTGTAAGTGATGCTTGTGCTGATGGGAGAATTTGGAGACTGTTGCCCATGAGAATTTGTACACAGAAAAGTTGTTGTTTGACAGTGTGTCGAGGGGATCTGGTGTGAAGATTGGAGTAGTGGTCTTCTGAATTCAAGTGAGCTGGATTTTATGGAACATTCACCCAACTTTTATGGTATTTTTTTCATGTTTTTGAGCAACACTCATTTTTTCCCTACAAACTGTTGAGATTAGAGGCAAAATAGTGCCAGGTTGTTTTTAGAGCACACAGACAAGGTGTGCTTGGTTTAACATTCATGGATTAATGTTATGTGACTGCCATCCTCTTTAATACAGGCATGATATGATATGTAAGAACAGAAATAATTTTAAGATCTTAAGTTTAAAACTCAGTTGCTGTTATTACACCCACCCACCCACCCCCTTCCTCCTTGCTTTACGAACAGACGTTTCAGATCTTTCTGCTGTCTTATATTATGCTTTACAGGCAGTAATACAAGGAAAATTTATAATCTGTGAAGAAATGTTGGCTGAATTTTTTTTTTGGCTTCAATAAATGAAAAAAGGTTTTTTGCATTCTTGTTAATTCATTGGCATGCACTGCAAAATGATTACATACAGAATTTTGAGAATTTTAAGTGGAGTTCAAAGTTACTAGTTGAAGAAGTGATCACTGGGATGGTCTGTTCATTTTAAATGATATTATAAACAACAAAAGTCTCAGCATAGACCAAGTTAATCAAGAAAGTTGATATTACATAGCAGCATGGAAACAGAACATGAAGAACAGGAATACTGAAAATAAAAGTTTCTAGAAAACAAATTATTTTTTAAACTCTTTGCTTACTATTACTGTTTAGATTTTTGGCAAGTGCTGCAAGTTCTTAAAAGGCTCATCTAATACTTTTATTACAGATATGGTTATTTTTTTGTATTCTTGTTGATAGTGTTGATAGCACTTTTTCACATAGGAGGAACTAACCGCAGCAACTCATTTTGAGAATGAAAATAATCACCATCTTCATACTTGCTACTGAATTACCACCTTTTGCGTTCACTTAGGCAGTCTCTTTTTCATCTTCCGTCTAAAGTTCACCACTACTAAGTATGGTGTAGAAACAATTTTTGTCTGTGTTTTGATGCAGTCCCAGTTTGTTAGGAGTGAACAGGCACATACTGTTTTCTGTTACTAAGGGCTTATACTAAGTAGTAGCTGAAGGTGTGTGCTTTACATATCATAGTCAATACTCATGACCATGAGTATTTTTTATATTTCTATATTTATTTTATTTTTATATTTCTCCTCATATACTTATGCTTCTGATATATGCTCTGTTTTAATGTATTTCAGTAGTTACAGAAACTGGACATGAATCTTAAAGCTGTCATCTTGCTTTGCTAATCACATTGAACACCAGAGCATGGAAAGAAAGAAATGAAAATACCTGTTTATTTGTTCTTATAATACATGCTTCCTTCTCTCTCCTAATACCCCTTTCTTCATACTTTCTTTCTTATTTAGAGATATTTTTTTATATGCTGTATAAAAAAATAAAGCAGTACGATATTACACCTTCAAATAAGGATACTGTGGATCAACATACTTCAGAATTACACCGGGATGAAGTTTCTCTATGAGCAATTCTCTATTTTAGTGGATGCATGTGTGTTTTTAGCAGCGTGCATTTGACATTGGTCTTCTCAGGGCAGCTGATTTCTAGTACTCCTTGGGTCATGAAAAAGACTTTTTTGCACTTTCTTCCATGAGTACCGCAAATAATAAAATTTCCTTATTTCTCCCTTTCTTGTAAGTTCTGAGAATAGTAGCAGTAGCAGCTGTATTATGGCAAGTATCGCCATTTGGGATCCTGCTGGCAAATAAATATAGTGTAGTAAAAAGGTGTCATTACAATGACTCATTTTGCTAAGGCTGTGAAAGGCTGTGATTCATTAGTACCAAATATATGCTACAGAACAGGACAACTACTGCAGCCTGAAATTTGTAGAGACAAGAATAAAATGGATATTTTTTTTAGAAGAATTACAGAGAAAAAGGAAGTCCCTCTACTTTCAGGGCAGCGCCCGTCCCCCCGTGCCCGGCACTGGTGCAGCCGCCCCTGGAACGCTGGGCTCAGCTCTGGGCCCCTCACTCCCAGACAGACCCTGAGGGGCTGGAGCGTGTCCAGGGACGGGCACGGAGCTGGGGAAGGGGCTGCGGCACAAGGCTGGGGGGGGCGGCTGGGGGAGCTGGGGGGTTCAGCCTGGAGAAGAGGGGGCTCAGGGGGGCCCGATCGCTCTCTGCAGCTCCCTGACAGGGGCTGTGGGCAGGGGGGGTCGGTCTCTGCTCCCAGGGAACAAGCGACAGGACAAGGGGAAACGGCCTCGAGGTGCCCAGGGGAGGGTTGGATCGGGGATTAGGGACAAGTCCTCACCGAAAGGGTGGTCAGGCGCTGGGACAGGCTGCCCAGGGAGGGGGTGGAATCACCTTCCCTGCAAACTTTTGCAAAACACATAGAGGTGGTGCTTAGGGACACGGGTTAGTGGTGGGCTTGGCAGTGCTGGCTTCAGGGTTGGCCTCTATGATGTTAAAGGTCTTTTCCAACTTAAGCAATTCTATGATTCTATTCTATGAGTCTATCAGTTGAAGATACTAGTTTTCACGTGACATTGATAAAATGAATATGCGATAAAAATGAATTTGTAATAAAGAGAAGTTATGTAAAATCACTGTACAGTTGAAGATTAGGAACAGCCAATATTCATAAACCTTTGCATAAGACCCTTTTATGTCCTTCTTTATGGTTCTTTCACTGCATCTTCCAGTCATGGGAACCTCAGCTTAGAAAAAAGACATGTCATACAATTTATGTGACAGATATATGGTAATCAAGAGTTTTATATGGGTTTTTTTATTTGTTTCTTTCCGTGGTAATATTTTACTTTACAACCTGTGGCCCTGAAAGGAGTTTTGGATGCTTTAGCTTGATTCCATAAAGACAGTCCTGTAAGTTTTGTGGCACAATTAGGATATAGAGTTTTTATTACCCTATGCGAAGAAGCTTCTCGTTTACAGCAATCCTATAGATCCCTAAAATTTCTCTTAACAAAGGGCAGAAGGATACCAATTACCAGTTACATAGAGATTTTGTTTAGACAGATGGGAGAATATGTTTTTGTATCCCACATCTTACACTTAAATTAACTTTTAGATTCTAGAGCTTTCTCATTGTTTCAGCATATTTAATTTGCTCTCTCAGTAAGTTTTGTTGACACTTTCTCCTTCCTGTAATGTAGGATTTCAAGATCATCTTGAATTAGAGCTGCAATACCAACTGAGGAAATCTTTTCATTTCTTTGTTTTATTTTTTGGCAGAAGATGTATTTTCAAGTAGGTGTAGTGTCCTTGTATATAATGTCAGCTGTACAGCATTGTGCATGCAGCAGTTTTTTATAATGCTTTTAAGCAAGAAATGTTTGCTTTTTCATATTTTTTTTTTCTGCTGGTGCTTTGCTCTAATGTGTAAGCTGTCTTATGTTTGCTAGAGTTTGTTTTCATTGTGGATGCCATCTGTGGAACAACTTGGCTTCAAACTATATTGGAGAATATACAACATTTTCAATAAATGTAATTCTTATGTCAAGACATGGGTATGTTATGGATTGTCAGTTTTGACTTTACTGACAAGGTCTGCCAGATTTTACTTGCCGCTCTGCAATTCTCTGTTGAGCAAAATATTGTCATTGTTATTCTTTAAACAGGTAAGGATATCATTTCAGTATTAGAAGGGAATAAATTTCTCAGGATCTTTTCCTCCTTACAGTTTTTTGCTTGTTTGACTCTGCTGTGTTTTTTACTCACTGTGTAACAGAGGTGGCATTGCCTTGTAAATGTAGTATCTTATTAATAATCTCATTAGCATTCTTTTTTAATATGTACTGCAATTCAAGTATCAGAGGGGAGCTCCCTTGCCCAATTACTGTCATCAGTTACCTGAGGACTGTTTTGATATAGAGTGTTTCTATTCATTTTTTCATAAATGCAGCGGCAGCCAGGAGCCCCAGCTCTTCGCTAGGTATGAGAATCTTTCCATTACTGAAGTTTCCATGACAATTTTAGTTGATCTCAACTTTCCCCACCTCAAGTGCAGGTGTTCCCGTACCGTAAAGGTGATGGAGTTGTAACGCTGGGCAACAGCTTTACCACTGAGACTGATTTTTGCCATTCGCGTCTGGCAGAGACACATCTCGAGGTATGAGGGAGGCTGTGTGGCATGGCTCTGATCTCACCAGTGAGGCTCATGCTATGGAAGAGACTGGTGTCTTTTGCATGAAACTGGGCAGGACTCTGTCATAGGGGACCTCTAACTTTTTTATGAAATGGAAGGTCTTTACAGATCAGCACAATCATATATCTGAATGGCTCAAGCCCAAATGTTTCCATGGGCAAAAGTGTATGTCCTGGACCTGTGAAGCTGAGGGTGATGAGGGATATTAATTCACGGACAGGAGTTCTGATTGCCTTCGTTCCCACAGAGGTGGACTGGGCCTGGATTTGCATCTTCTGTCCAGCAGTCACCCAGCAAGGGCAGGCTCTTTTCACTCACATTTTCCTGCATTTATACACAGATTTGGATTACAGCAGCACAGTTTGAGCACAGGGGAGGGCTACAGCCACACTTGAAGCACCTGGGGTTCAAGGGTATATCAGCCACCTTTAGTATATTATTTCCTTAGATGCTCCTGCATCCTCCATTCAGTCCTAGAGGCGATGGAAGAGATGTGGCCAGATGGTAATGCTTTATTGGTGTAGTGCAGCACTTCATCAGCATTAGGCTGTGAAATGATGGTTAGGTGACCTCCACAGCGCAGGGAACGCTTCAGCTGCCTGGAGTCTGCTCAGACTTATCCAGGTGATAGAAATCTGTTTTCTAATTTCTGCCACTATGTTCAAATAGCTTTATATAAAAAGCATAAAAAGATGGTTCTGCTGGGGTTTGCCCCATTTAATCTTCTGCTGAGTGACAGCAAATGTGAATGACAAACTTGATGCCTTGAGTTCCTTGCATCAGGGTAGCAATGTAATTTGCAGCGCTTCTCTATGGATGGTGAAGTATTTTCATCTCCTGGCTGTTGATCAACATTGTAAATATAGAAGCAAAGATTTTAGAAATGTACTTTCAGTTACAGTGCTCAGATGATATTCCATATGCATTGTGGGTATCTATTTTACTCACTAATGGTATAGTAAATAGAAATATTTAATCTCTGAATTGTTAACACATTGCCTGTGAGTTTTTGGAGAATTACTTGTTTCAGCCTTCATTTGTCAAATTAGCTCAATGAACAGAATTGCAGACTTCATATAGTAAGATTATAATATAAAATATGAACTCTGTAAAACTATTATCGTGACCTTTATCTTTGTAAAGCTTATGCTTCAAGTGACCTCATACTGTAGATTTAACTAATAGTGAGAGGCAGGACTTTCAGGCTTTTCTGCTGGTCAGCCTTCCTGTTGTAACTGAGGTCAGGCTGCTGGGCAAGCAAACTGTTCCAACAGTGTCTGTGCAAGAAGATGTCAAAATCACCTGTTTATTTTTGATGAATCAGACTAACCATAACCAAACATTTTTGCCCTACAGTTTGTTTTTTTAAACCACTAGCGATCATGACGAAGCTCACTGTGCTACGACACCAAAGAAACTATCCTGACAACATGCCGTACAATGTCATAGTCTATGTTCTTCTGTTCTACCAGAAAATGATAATTTGTTTACTTAGGAAGTATCATCCATGCTTCAATCTTCATTATCTTTGGGAATGGCTGCAGTTCAATGAATGAGAGAATAAACTTTTACGTGACACACACATATATATTTTTAAATAAGTATTATCTTTTATATATATATAATATATATAGTGTATATATAGAGACTATATATTAAAAATCAGTTGATAATTAGTTGATGTGAGGATGAACCAGCTGGTAATTTTAAATCCTCTGCCATCCTTCATTGAAAAGTTACATGCAAAGTGTTACGATGAGAACGATAAATAGCATGTCAGGAGCATAAGTGCACAATATGCAGCGCCAAAGGTCCCAAAGCGTGGCCCAAAGCAATCTATAATCCTCTGTGCCACGTGCAGAGGACTGTGTGATTCATCCATGCACAAAGGCAAATGGTTGACAAACAGTTTTGGTACGAATGGGTGGGACTTTTGGAAAGTCCCAGGGATTGTGTTTTTTCTTGCACAGCATCTGGGATGTAGCTCATCTCCTTGAGGTTTCAGTTCTATCCTTTTCCAAAACATATTAAAACCTGTACTTCTGTGATTTAAAAATTGCTTGCCATTGATGTGACAGTTCAATTCTTTACTGTAGAAACTGTGAAGAATATCAAACCATTAACTCAATTTTATAAAATTATTAGCTTAATGTAATCAGTCGCAAATGAAGCTGTGCTTACTTTTTCCATTCAGTGGAGACTCTATTAGGCAAAGTGTGAAGGATTAGGGAGGATGAGGATGAACTTTTCTCTTACCCACTAGCCCTGTGAACAGTTTTGTAAAATATGTATTATGAGTGAAGTCGTTATTGAAGTCAAGAAGGTGAACTAATTCTGACTAGATGTTCAACCAGAATGTCAATCAGCGTGATCACTGCAACTCATCACGCTATGCTCCTAGCAGATGGTCTGATAGTACACTTATAATTTATTAGCTAATGTGTGACACCGTATTCATTTAATACTCTCTGTTATACCAGTTTACTGCTATGTGGTGCAATTTTGCCTTGGAACATGACCTCAATGAAATCAGCTTTAGGTCTATAACAGCACTAATATAAATCATGTGTCTCACCAAACCACTCCTCAATGTTGACTAGTAATTAAAATTTGCATGGAGATAGGTGTATCTAGCTATCCATATGAACTGTTTTATAGTTTTATATGTTTAGTATATTTGCATTAGTTAAACTTTAAACTCTTCATCTAGTTTTGTAAGGCTGTTGTACAGTCTTCATTCAGATTGGTAGGAATCCATATTTCAGGTACATTTTCAGAATTGTGTGACTACTAATATTGCAAGATTTCAGCAGAGACCTAAATGTCTAAATACCTTTGAGGATGCAAGAATAACTTTTTTTTTTTTTTTCCCCCGCTTATATGAAAATTCAAAACTTGCTGGAATTTTTCTCTTGAGCTAAGAAAGTCTCAAGTCTTTTAAAATTGAAGGAAAAGTTAGGAAAGCACTTTTCCCATTACATTAGAATTAATATTTTATTTATATTACTTGCATGAAGTGTATATCCATCAGTCTGAGATTTATGGTCAAGTGTATTCTTTCCATTTAACTGCAAGTTTTCAAGATTCTCTGGGGATGTGGTATCCAATATTTCTATTAAAAGAGAGCACACGCAATACAGTTTGACTTCCCTAAGGAAAACAGAATGAGGTTCGCACAGATTACTCTATAGATTTGTAAGCAAAAGGGGCAGGAGGAGGGAGATGTGAGATTTATGTTCAGTTAGCAAGACTTGGTCACGCTGGCAACCTTCAACACAGGGTCACTATTCTTTGGAAGGTCATCTGTATAGGTGAATGATTTCATAATTCATAATAATGAAAAGTCATGTAGGTCCTTGGATTTCCAGCCTGCAGAGTGGGAATTTTATGATGATGCTTTCACTAGTGGTGTTCTTCATGCTCTTGGCAAAGCATCTTGTTTCTCTTAACCACACCTGCATTTGTGTGCGTAGTTAGGACGTTATTTTTGGTCTCTAAGCTTTTAGAAAGTGTCTCCATTAACTAAGTTTCCAGCTTTTAGATTGGAATAAGCAACATGTATTTATATGAAATTTGCACACCAAATTCCTTCTTCACTAACAGAAGGAGAAAGAAAATTACTTATAGCAGTCTTCACTAGCTTTGCTGTTGCTAATTAGTTTCTAGTAGTTAACGGAATAGATGAGCTTATGGAATTAAACCAATGCAGCTAGCAGTGTTTTGCCAGACAGTTGGAATTTAGCAATATGCTGAAAAAAGTTAGTAAACAGTAATGAATAAATGACAGCTTGGATTAATTTCAGAGTGGAATGCTCTTTCTTGCAGGTATGATAGTTTCTGAATATTAAGCGGATATTTCTTAGACTCTGAATTCTGAAAAGCAAGTTAAATTGGGCTGTAGAAATATTTAAAAGGCAAGATTATAGATATATATTAGTTTTTTTAAACAATACCACCACCACCCCACCCCACCACCACCCATATTATCATTATCATCTTAGTGTTTTGAGTCTGGGGGATAATGGAACACAAATGGCACTGGAAAATGTAATGTGCCTAACGCTTTGTAAAAACTGTGTGGAAATAAGGAAGTGGAAAGTAATGTGAATGTGACTTGTGCTAAGGAGGTGTATGTAATAGGTCAAGTATAGAGTGATGTCTCGTGTGCTAATGAAGCCACCGCATCTGTCAGCAGATAAGTGTAAACTTGGGCAAAATCTACTTCTTGCCAGTTTCACGTCAGTGGTAACTGAGAATGATGTGGACTGGGTTTGAGTTGTGTTCTTGCCTGAGATGTGACCGTATCTGAGAAGATCTTAATTGTGATTAAACAGCTCATAATGAGTTTCCTTGTAAAATTACAGAGAAAATTAACCAATTTAAGAATATTCATCCCTATTACTTTACACACATTGTATGTAAGCTTTAAGGCATGTGCAATGCTTTTTAATCAGGTCTGAATTAGGTAATGGCTAGCAATGATAATAAGCAAAAAGTCAAGATGTCTGTTTTTAGAATTTTTCTGAGTTTTGCCATATCATGGGGACCACTGGTTTTTTGTGTCCTCTGGGATGAAAAAGGCAAACACAGATGTTCAGCTTTGACCATCACAGTCTAGTCCTAACAGGGTAAGACATGATAGCACCTGTTTAAGAATATATATAAACTACTTGTAAACAGAAACAAAGAAAACATCGTAACATAATAGTATCAGTTACTTATGTGTCTACCTATCAACATTAAAAGAAGTAATACAATTATCTGTCAGTTATTTCTTCTGCTGGTTGGGCAGTTGCGATTACACCTTTGTTTGAAAATGAGTTAGTGTTTCTTCTGAAATTGGGGTCTTGCTAGAGATTATAGAAGCTCTTCAGAATGAAACTCATTTGAAACAGAAAATTAAATGTTAGTTACATGTGATTGATGATGAGACTTTTTTCCTGAGATCCTTTTGTGTGATATAAATGCGCTGATTTCTGTGAAACAAGCATTTTAAAGTGCTAACTCTTTGATACTCATCTTGTGCACGGTTTTCAATATGACTTTATTTTCCCACCAATAATATATTTCCTGCTGTTTGGAAACTACATGCAGCTGGCAACACCACTTTGAAATATTCTTACATTAAAATGTAACACACAGTGATAAAGGGAACTACACTGATGTTAATTCTCAGTTTAACCATGCCAAAAATTAGTGACTAGGAGTTGTAAAGTAATGAGAGAGGCTCTGAAATGAGTGTGGTGATAAAATGATGATGTGCTTGGCCTTTGCTGCAAGGGCACCTGGCAGATCTGCGTCGATGTTGCCACTGAAAGGACTTGATCGATCCTAAATTAGGCTTCTCTTGCCTGGGTCCACAGGCTGTTGCCCTTATTTTTTATGAAGAACAAAGGTTTTACAGTATAGTCAGCTTTTCACGTGCATGACAAATAGCAGATCACTGGCATAGTTAAGCCCTGTGTCCTTAACTATGGAACTGGGAGAAAATTTCAAATAAAATATTGCTACAAGGTTTTAATACAGTCAAAATAGTCTACTTTTCACATTTATTTTTTTTTTTTGAGTCATGAACTAGATTGAAATGGCCATTAAAAAAGCCAGTCAGAACTATTAACATCTGGTGGAGTCTTTATAAACAAATGTAAGTAAAATACCCAAGGGACTTCTGTGGTGGGCAACCTTAGTAATCACTGGCCTGACCGTCTTGACACGCTGTGTCTTCCTTAGGAGCTACCCACAGCCAAAAAGAACCAGACGGAAAAGGGCCTGACACTGTCACAGCTTCAGGCGTGCCCTATCGAGGCAAATGAAGTTGTTTGGTAAAGACCTGATAGGTAAAACCCGATCATAAAATAAATGAGCTCATTTGGCTGACAGTGATTAAGAAACAGAGAGATCTGGAGGGGGGTTGTCAGTGGGGACTGGTCTAATTTGGTGGAAAGACAGCTTCTTCAGCGGGTACTGCTGGAGTCAGAGGAGGGCACAGCCTAATACTTCTAAATTAATAACGTCTGAAAACACAGTTGTGAAATCCCAGGTGGCTTCTTAAATTGGTCTTTTGTTTAAATAAGTTAAAAACTGTGTTTTCACGTGAGATCTGACCGTTAGGGAATTATAGCAGGAGATAAGTATTCCCAAAATGATGTATGCTGGGTTTATGCACATCTATATTGAAAAATATTTTTTAAAAAATAATACATGGGGAGATAAATTGAGACTTGATTTCAGAATGCTGATTAATTTGGTGCTCAGCGTACATTTCCCAAAAAAGGTTAATTAATGTGTTGAACTAATGAACTTTTCTTAATTAATACAAGTTTCAATTTTCTCAGAGCAAAGGCATTAGAGAAGAGTGCAATAAATATCACACAAATAAGCACATATTCACCATGTTTTTGTCAACTCAAAGTACATAGAGGATTGAGTTCCTTTGCTGCTTTTATGCAAGAGACTTGAATGAATCTGTACATGTGTATGTAAATATATATAGAAATCTCGAGGCTCTCTCCAGAGTATGTTTTAGGTAGAGGTGAGGGTCGTTTGTCTCTCTGAGGCTCTTTTTTTCTTTGTGCAGCAATTTCACAGGGGTGAGATTCCTACAAGGGAAAAAAAATCATCATTCTCTTATTTAAATTGGCCTATAGATCCTGAGGTGGAAAGGTTCCTGCTCAGTGCGGAGGCTTTTTTCCCCTCACTAATGTCTAAAACGGAATCGCCCTCAGGCTTTGAGCAAATGGCCAGCCTTGTAAAAGAGTGTGTTCACCAAAGTGCTAAACGAGAGGTGGCAGGAACGGAGCGGAGGGGGATTCTCGGAGGAGCAGGCACGTAGCACGCTGTGTTTGCTGGAGGTGAAGTTACCGAGCGGTTCCCGTCCGCCCAGGCGAGCAGGTGCCTGCGGCAGGAGCTGGGCAGCCGGGGCCGTGCAGTCGCTCCTGCCCCTGGCCGCCAGTCCTGGGCACAGCTCAGGCCGCGGGAAGGCGTGCGCGGCCCTGCCAGGCCTGCAGCAGACATATGTTCAAGTGGAAACTTCCCCCTTCGCCTGCCAGGGTCATACTGCACCTGTGCCTCCCCGCGTGCCCCACTCACCATTTCACGGCTTTACAACGTGCTAGGCAATTCCTTCGCCAGTTTTCTTCTGACTTCCTCCATTCCACCTTTCTGTATGTGCTTTGGACGGTGTTTCATGTGTTTGCTTTTTGGAGTCCAAACTTCCTTGTGAAGTACTAAAGCTCAGCTCAGGTGGCTGGAGTCCAGCTTGTGCTTAGCAGAGGGCAGATCCTTCAGGTCTCTTCTGAATTTCAGAGTCTGTAGAGCAAACTTTTCCCGAGTGCGAGCTGCACGTACGGCTTCAAACCAGGGAAATTTTATTTCCTCTATAATTATATTAAAAGCCTTAATAAAGAAAAAGGTATTAAATAGATCATTCCTATTTATAAAAGTAATATTTATGCTGTTATTCTGCTAAGTAGCTATTAAGGATTGTCAAAGATGATTTGTAAAATAGGAAGCTAGAGCTTAATTATGTAGATGTTAACGGTGGCTAGCAGGGCTCCCCGTTACCTCATCGTCATTCTGAAGTGCAACATTCATTGAGCTCATTCACCAAAATGAAGCAAGCGGGTGTGAGGGGGAGCAGGAGGAGGACATACAGCCGTTGTAAAGGGTCGGTCAGATGGATGTTCTGTTCCACAGAGTTTCTTTGGAAATCTAGTCCAAGCCACTAGTGTTTGGGTGGCACTGGCTGCCTTTTGAGAGCCGTATGTAGCTTCAAGGGTCCCTTTTTATTTTAGCCCACGGATGCAGCAGCTGAAAGATGCCTCTCATTTTTATTTTCATCAAATTGTCTTCCAGTTCCTTGGAATGAGCTTTGAAGTCAGGCTGTGATGCTTTATGGCACTCCTGTATCAGGATGCAGTTGTACAGCAGAGTTACCCTTACTGACGTGTAGGATTATGATGAATATGGAAAGAAATCACTGTCGCTTTGTACTTGCTTGCTTGTCTGGTCTGAGCTGATGGTCTGTAGGAGGGGAAGTAAACTGCTGTCAACACAGGGCTGGCAAGGGCTGGCAGGGAGTAACAAGGAGCCATGAAACTACACCGGTTTCTATTCCAAGGGCAGGCAGGCTCCTGTGACTTGGTTGCAGTGAAATAATTTCACATCATCTTTTAAAATCCTTCAATTTCTTTTAATAGAGAAGGTCCCCTCTTGCTTCTAAAATAATGCATGTGTTTTATAAATGCTTTCATATGTAAACAAATTTAATAAATTATTTTGTAATCAAATAAATTACCTGGTAGTTTTCAAACATGATGTTAAGCAATTATGTAACTTAGACGAAATCCATTAGGCAAATGAAGTAACAGGAATGCTGTGTGTTCTCTTTTATGTTCTCTTTTAAACTAGTTTTGTTATTTACTGTCTAAAGTACTTATGGATGCACTCTATGAATTAAACTTTTATTAAGGAACAACTTAAAACTTCTGTATTCTGCCCCTTTCACTGTTACATGTGGCTTAATTTTAAAGAGTTTGTATAAAGTTAAAATAACTTAGGAGAACAATTCAGCTTGTAAGTATGGTCTAAAGAGCAATGAATAAGACTGGCCTCTTCTGACTGAAAAACCTTACCCTCAAGCTTTATATGTGTATTTAAAATCAGAAACATCATTTTAACAAGGTAATATTGTATTAGTTAACAATGTGCTAGCAACAAAGCATGGAAAATGGAATTGACTTCTTTGCTTTGCATTTATCGGCATTGTTCTTCTTCTGTTTCCAGTTCCAGGAACTGTATTATTGATGAGGATACACACCTCAGATTAACCTTACAAAGGCACACGGAACAGAGAGGAAAACCGTTATATTTGTGTATTTTTAATAATTCACACTTCAGATGGGTAAAGATCTTAATGTATATTGCATTAATGTACAGCCGTTTGTGCCAGCACAATTCCTGCTGAAGCACCAACATCATCTGTGTTGCTGTTCAGTTGGTGTATGGGTTGAACAGCTGCTGCAGGAGCAGTACAGCCACACACGCAGTAGTCAAATGCTTCCTTTGAGCGGGAAGCTGTAAAATAAAGCATCTTTAGAATAAGAGTGCTTTGAAAAGGGTGTGTGTTTATAACGCGCACAATGAACGTAAGTAAAATCAATGCCAGGAAGCAGGTTAATGTCCCATCTCCTTTTATATTGCTTTCAGGACACTTAGGTAGATGCCGACCAGTAAAAAAATGAAATGTTTTCTACTCCATTGAAGAACCAAGTATCTTAAGAGGTTGAAAAACACACAGCTCCTGTGAGGGCTGAAAGGGCTCTTCTTGCAAGCCCCTGTTTTCCTCCCCCGAATTTATAGGAAATCAGGCATATGCTGATTAATCCTTGTGTTACATGGACTGAACTGTTTGTACAAAACCAACTCTGTTAATACACAGCTCCATCTGTAGAGAATACAGAATATTCAGGTACTATAATGGAGCAATCAAGAAAAATGGCTCACATTCTTCCTGAGAGAGTACTGCGCGAACACAGTACAAAAGTAACCAAAGGAAAATGGTACCTAAATATCAAGTGACAATATTCCTTTAGTGCTTTTGTTAGACTTCATTCAAAAATCCATTCTCTCCAATATTCAGTAAGCTTATTTGTGTTTTGAAAATAAAACTTGGTTTGCTATGCTCATTTTTAACTTGTGTAAATATTTGCTTGTATTTTCATATGGAACTCCGTGGTATTTCTTTTCTCCACTGTCACAGATGTAGGCAATTTTCTGTCCCTTCCCCCCAGCATTTTTTTGGCAGCTAATGAATGCAGTCCTTTGGATCTCATCTGATCTTTGGCAGGGTATCTGGAATTGATGTCCTAGGATGTGTGTAGCTAGCTCAGTAATGATGTTACAGGAAAACTAAACACTCCAAGCTACAAAGCTCTGCTCAGAAATTTTATCTCTGATCCAGAGGCAAACTAAAAACTGCTGTAGTCCCATGAATCACAAAATGAATATTCAGTAACGCACACAGATAACCAAGGGAATGAGAGGGTGATCCTCTGAGGAAAGCATAATACCAGCAAGGCAGAGCGCTTGCACTCCTTGTAAGGGGATTGTTATGTATTCTTGAACAAGTTGCTTAATTGTTTCTCCATTGTCCTGAGAAAGAAGTGTAATGATGTAATAGAAAGCATTGTTAGTATGTGGGTTTATATCCATATTCAATATCAAGATCCCACTGTGAGGGACTGTAAAGTCAGTTTGCATTTCACCTGCTTAAAACTAATTCCTGCTTCTATGGGAGTAATACAGCAATCCCACCTAGGATTTATCCAGGATGCTACCAGGTGCCAAGAGCTATCAAACAGTGCTTGAGCTGATGTGAGACAGGTGGAAGACTCTGTCACTCTTCTCATCTCTTTGAAATAATTCATTAAATACTTCTACCTGTGTCTGTTGCAGGTAAAACCTATGGTGGAATTACTTGTCTCTTATTCTTGTTAATCCCTTGCCTGTCAGCTCTCATCAGGCATTACATTCTGCCTGCCATAGCAATTCTGAACATGCAAATTCTTCAGCTGATGAAGTGCTGTTAGACTGTCTCATATAGGTGTATATTATGGATTTGGGTGTCAAATATTAATCTTATAGTAATATTTCTCTTTGTAGTTGGGACACTTGCTAGCACAGTTTTTAATGGCAAGTAATTGAAATCCTTTTAAGTTGGTTGTGGAGTTTTATTGGGTTGGTTTGTGGGTTTTTTTTTGGTGGAATTAGACATTTATATATTGGTTTCTACTGAAATGTCAAATAGCCAAAATTCCAGTTTCAATGGATGAAAGTGTGCTGCAGCACAACTTGTTAGGTGTATAATGCTGTAATACATTTGATATGATGTTGACTGCATTGACAGTAGCAGCCCTAATGCTTTACTGAAATCTCGCTATGAGCAGTCATTTAAATGTTAAATCTTTGTGCAAATTAGCAGGTCAAAGAAAGAGGAAGTACTGTAGATCTCTGTCTACCTGCTGAAAGAGGATACAGAGACTGTAGTTATGTCCCTAAGTTTCAGCTAGGACACATCAACTTCTCAAGAAGCATCTTGTTCAAGATCCTCTTAAAATATTTCATTTACACAATATTTAGGCTACTGCTTTGGTTTAATTTTGACTTAGTATTTTGTGCTGTCTTAGGAAAAAACCAGAATCATTAGCTTAATTTTTTTATGTCATATAAATAATAAAGTACTGATAAAAGTGTGCTGTGTATATTACAGTTTTCCAGTTTTGAAGATAGGGTGATAATTCAGCTATCCACAGGTTTTGGTGCAGTTAATGTAACTTTTCCATCTTGAGTAGTGAAGTGAAGGTGTTTTCTGAACTATTACCTTTACTCAGGCTGAGCACCACTCTCCTTCCAGTCATGTTGCAGCACATGTCGAGGCACAGTCTGACTCAAAAGATGAAAACCACAGATTGCTGAAGGACCTACGTATTCTGCAGCAACCGGAATCTGCACTTCTAAACTGATTAGATGAGTAAATTCCCTGTCTGGAAATAGTTCAAATATTTACAGTCAAGGGAGGTTTTATCCAGCACCATTTGTTTCAGATGTCTGGCTGTTAATGTTTAAACATTTTCTGATGTATTTGGAAAACTACAGATCTTGGCTAGGCACTAAAACTTTGCTCCTCGGTATGACTTGTATCTGCATAGCTTAGATAGGGGCTTGGTATGTTTCACTCTGCTTCCAGCCAAAATATCCTTTCTGTAATTTCCGTTGAATACGCAAATCTCTCGGCAGCTGAAGTTTTAGAAACTATTAGTCTCAGGAAGTATGGGGTTTCATCCCTTGGGACAACCACTATTGCACATGAATGTGTGAAGAAGAGCTTACTCCGGTCTCTGTGAGATTATTCCAAGTTGAATCGCCATATAGATGCATGGTTACGACACACATGTAAATACATGTACACACAGATCTATATAGTAAAGGGAACAAATCACTATGAAGAGCCTGAAGAGCCTTGGGGTTTACTATAGGGTCTTGGGTTAGTAACACAGTTGCTAGAAAGGTTGTGGTGGAGAGGAGCCAGTAATCAGTGTCCTCCCATCTTACCTGTACGTAAGTTACAGATTTCATAGTAGAAAAATTGGAAGTGTGATATCGCGTCACCAAGTTTAACTTGGAGAGGGGAACAAAGAAAAATGTAATATGAACTGTGGTGGACAGAGTAATACAGAAAAATCCTCTCCCTCTCCTCCAAAAGACACACAAGCCCAAGACTGACCTCACCCTCAACAACCAAAACCAAATTACTTATCAGTGAGGAAAGATGTAATATATTTCTGAGTGGAATAACAAATTCCACCAAAGCTATCACTTTGTTCCAGTGTTAAGTGCTGGCAGCCCGCAGTACTTGCCAAAAGTAGTTTTGTCCACTTAATTAAGTTTTTAATGTAAAGTCAGATCTTTGTAGATTTCTTTCTTTTGAAGGAATGCAAGTGTGTAAGGAGAGTGTTTTGATAAGCATGAGTGAGCAGCAGCGTATGTTTTCAGTACCCTTAATAGGCTGGAACCAGTGTCAAAGAGAACATATGTATCTCTTCTTCCAGCCACCTCTTTTGGCTGCTCTTTGGGTACTGATGCCAAATAAATGAATAAAACTTGTCAGTGCTTTCAGGCCATTCATTAACTTCATTCCTTTTTGTTAAATAATTTTTATTATTCCAAGGCTATCAACTTTTTTTTTTTTTTTTTTTTTTTAGGAGTTTGATTTTCAGGTTCATACACTTATTTCCTGTGTGTTAAGCAAAGCCTTTTTTCCTTTTTAATTGAATTCTCTGTGTGTGTATGCTTACATAAAAGTAGAATAGTAATTTTTGGGGTTTTTTTTGGAGTATAGGATTCCATACAATTCTGAGAGATAGGATTCCATACAATTCTGAGAGCTTCTAGTAACCAATACCTAGTTTTGACCCTGTCTGTGCTGCTTCTTGAAGAGTAAAACTTCTTTAGCTTCACTTTTTTAATTCTAGTACTTAGATTTACTACTTCTATCTTTTTTCCAGGGAGAGAAGAACATAGGTAATGGGGTTCATTACAATGCTGTTCTACGTGCTGAAGTAATGACTGAGTTAAAGCTAGTGAAAAAAAAACACATTCAGGACCAAGAAAGTAGACTTTCTACCAGCCCAGTGTGTTGAAAAGGCTTAGGAAAGGTTCAGACGTTCGGAACTAGCACAGGAGATAGGCAGCACTCCTCAGATGCAGGAGCTAAAGGGGGATCTCCAGGAGCAGCACTAAGGCGGACAGGGCTTCTCTAGGTCTGCACACTCAACTCACTGTTTGACTCTGTGTTTCTGTGATGAGCGTTAGAGCTCCTACAGGCAATATTGCAATACCTATTGATGAATTGGAGTACCGACTGAACAACATCCCTCCTGCTCATATCCTTTCATAGCTTATCCACCTCATAGCAGTAATAATAGTACAGCAGGATTAAAATATAGATGTGTTTTGGAAACATTAAAATTACAAATTACGTAGGTTTATTACTTTTATTCGTGCTTTTAATAAGAGCTGTTTGAAATTATACAGCTCTATCTTTTCATGCAATTGTGTGTCTGTCAGTATTCCAGAGGGAAGGCTGTCTGCAGGAGAAAGTATCAGAGCATGAATACTGCTGAATGATTCATTTTTAAGTTGTTTTATTTTGTTAGGAGTTTCACTGTTGTACTTTCCTCTATAACACCTAATTTTTTCCATGGTGTAATACGCTCATAATCTTAAAACCTTTGAGAAGGTGTGATATTACTTTGATCTCATAGGCTGGACAGCATGGCAAATGAAGCATAGCAGACTTCCTTAAATAGTCTTAAAGTTCATCTGGAAATAGGGCATGTATATCCTTGTGTTGTTAGCAAAAGATAGCCTTTTCTGGATGCATGCATGCAAACATAGCACAGAGAAAGCAAACTCCTGCTTAAGGCAATTAAGTTATCAGGGGATCTGATCTCTGGTGTGCTTGTAGGTATCTGGCATGCATGAGTGTGTGTGTGTGTCAAACATGAAGACAACCACTTCTAATTCTTTAGAGAGGTTGAGGAACAGTAAGCAATAAATGGGATTATTGACCCACTTTAATAAATGGCCTCTTGAATGAAATCATTTATGTGCATAAAGTATTTCTTCTATGCTACATAGCAACCTCTGATGTGGGCCTGACAGCTTTGTTCAAAGAAAATATTTATTGTACCCTGAACTATGTAACATGTCTTGATTATTGACGTTTCTTGGTTTTGCTGGCAGAGAATGATATTACTGCTTTTCTTTTTCTTTTCTTTGTTTTTTTTTTTTTTTTGTTTGTTTTTTTTTTTTGTTTTTTTTTTAAGAAACCCTGACGTTATTCTTAACAGTAAAGAACCAGGAGTTCCACACCTTCATTGCAGCGCTTCACACAGTACTGACTATATGTGCTATGTGTGTCTCTGTCATGAGCTACTGAATATTGATAGCCTTGTCTTTACTGCCAAGATTGTATATCCTTTTTTTCTTCCACTTCATTTTCAGAGGGAAGAAAAATATCTTTAAACTTGTGTCTTAAATGCGATTCAGCTTAGTCTTTTATTGTTGTAATTTACATGGAGCTTAGATGGCTTAAAAAACAACTTTTTTTGGGTCAGCTAGATAGTGCTGAGGCAGTATATCACGCTTTTCTGCAGCAGCTACCTTAATTAATAGGGCTCTTCCATGCTTTCTGAGAGGTCCTCCATACCAACTTTAAAAAAGCCTTTTGATTCTTTAACCTTCCAAATCAGAAGGGTGTTACTGGAGGAAAACAACTGCCCAAAATTAAAGACAGTCAAAACTGGTTTGAACAAACTTTTAGAATATGAACGTATACATTATTGTAGAGCTGGAAGCACAGGGAGAGAAGGAATCTTAGTATGCAGTCTGTTCTAGGGGTCTAAGCTTGAAGAGAAACAAGACGGTTCATTGAGATATTCTTATATTTTGCAAAGAAACAGATATATCTCTTGTCTGTGTCATTGTCTGTTAAGAAAATGCTAGTGTGCATAATATTTCATGTGATATATTCCTATTTGTTTGTATCTGTATGACATTTTGTTAAACATAAAAGCAAATGGAAAAATAAGGTGCATCAGGAGGATGTTATGGCTGAGAGGGAAGTTTATCACTGAGCTGTCATTGACAACTGAAAGAATTCATAGACTCAAGTGTCACACGATAACACATTGCTAACAGCAACTTATTTAAGTATATCATTCTGAATTTAATCTATGTGCTACCTTCAAGGTTAGTAGCTAGAGGATACCTGGGATCAAAGTCAGCAAAGTATGAAAGAGTCTATTAGAGTGTAAACCAAGTGCTTAATTTAGATGTTGGAATGGGTTTATTACCAGAATCCAGATCAATGAATCTGTTTTGCACTAAATCTGTTGTAGTGTTTTGGTCATCCAGAAAATGGTCCTGTTCTTGAGGACAAGGCCTCATGTGTACCCTCATCATCAAGAAAGTGATGCATGGAGTCAACTGAGTTTTGTCTTCAAGAGCAATTAAATCTCAAGAACCCCTGTCTGTTGTAACTTGCTCTGTAAGGTTAGATCAGGTGTTTTAAGGCAAAATTAATTTCCAGCAAGTTGAAGCAGAGCTTTAGTATTCAAAATTTAAGGAAAAGAACAAAATGATAGGAAATTCTTCTGTTGCAAAGGATGTTTGGTTTAATATTTTACTTCAAATGTGCAGCTGCTTTTTACTATCTTTATATTTTTCTTTTCTCCAGAGGAACTGGATAGTCCACAGAGGTATTAGTGGGCCCATTTCTTTCTCTTTACCTGGTTGCTGATTGTAAGTTAACTCAGCAACAAATGTATTTTTGAACATTGTGGGTCCATGAAAAGGTTCCTGTTGACAGGAATATTCAGTAGCATTTTCCAGGATCAGTTGAGCTTTGCATGGCCATAGTAACAGATTTCAAAGAGATCCATGACTGTATGAAATATACATACTTGAAAATACACATGGCTTCTGAATATGCTTGTATAAATTCTCTTGTAGAATAAACACCTCAGTAAGTGTTTAAAATTAATCATCATGTTCATTACAAGTTCCAAATATCTGCAAAGCAAACACTTAGATCTCCCCTCTGTATGGAGGAGCAAGCTGTGTAGTGTGTAGCCACTAAAATCATAAGACATCTCTTTTAGCCATAACTTAATAGAACTGATGCAACTGTGAGAAGAAAAATGTTACCCTGTCCCTCATGAATTTAGAGAAATATTTTTATACTCCCTCATAAGAACCTTGCTGACAAAGAAAAACATGCCTAGTGATTCCGGCTATGGGGTGAAACGTGCTATGTGGTCAAAGAAGGTCTGTGAAGAGCGGATCCCTTTAGAAAAGTCTTGTGAGGCTTCTGGAAAGGAACAAGTAGTGATGTGGAAGAACCCAAGAGAAAGTTTGTGTTTGTATGTTGAGTTGTGATCTGAACTAAGAAGTAAGATTTCCATAGTTGCATTAGTAGCTTAAAATGATGGGGATAAGGGAACTAGTTCATCGATTTTGGATTGAATGTCAGTGGTGGCACGTGGAGAGAGTTGTCTGAAGGAGAGGGGAGAAGGTGCTAATGGTGTATCTCGGCCACAGCGAGCAGGTGGTGGTGTCCTGTGACTCCCAATTACCATAGCCTGAGATAATTTTTAGCTGCCTTTCCTGAAATAAAGATGTCTAAGTTGAAAGACTGGTGTCAAAAGCAGGGAGTCACTCATTTAACACGCTTCCCTTCAGCTAAAATACCATCTCCTTAGTATGGGACTTGTTTCATGTGACTGCCCAGCAAGATGGAAGCCGTGCTTCCAAGAACATTTTTCACCATTTACAGCTTTTGATGCAGTGCCTCAAGCTTGGTCTGTCACTTCCAAACGATTCCATATCAAGTGCCGTGAATCAAATTATTTTCTAACACAATGGGGTTAGCACCTCTCCTGCTGACAGAGGGTTTTGCGGAGGTAACAAAATAAATGCTCCACAGCAGCAAGGTTTATACTGTATTTTGAATAAAATCTGCCCACTTGTCCACTCTTCAGGTAGGTAGAGAGCAGTAGAGGAAATTGTTTTCCTTTGAGGTAAACCCACGTCGGTGTACGTCATGGGCTCTGAAATTAATTGCTCCTGGGAGACGAATTTCCCTGTGTGGAGCAGCTAGTGCTTGGAGTAAGAGGGCAAGCTGGCTTCTGGCAACTTTGATGATGTGAATATTCTGGCTGTCCAGTGACAGAAAAATTAAACTATCCATATTGTTTTCTTTACCTATTTAAAGATTACAGAAATAAGTACACTCTTGACTTTCTGTAAGGCCTTTCAGCTGAATACCTTCAAGTATATCGTAAAATATAAATTATTTTATCTTTCCGTCACTAACAGAACATTATAGTCTCCATTTGTTGATGAAGTTATTGAGACACATTGCAATATTATGCAGAATTTAAATCATCGTGGAGAGAAAAAAACCCCTGAGACACGAGTGGGACATATCATGGACCGAGACAAAATTCTACATTTTATTAATAAGGAAACACACACACAAAGACACTAATATTCATAAGCAAATTTTAAAATAAACGTATACGTATTAGCTTCCTGAGTCTTTGATAGTCTTTGCCCAAATCAAAAGCTTTGACATTCAAATGCTGTTTTCATCCTTATGAAATGTTAGCATAAAAAAACCCAGGGCTATGCTGACAGTAAACTAGGGTTACTTTCGAAGGGCTTGTTTGACTGCAGCAAACACTAGCATGTTATTGACAGAACAGTTTTTCTTCAGGTGAAGGCTCACTTTCATCTAGAAGTTTATAGGACATAGTTTTAGGTGGAAACTTTTCTTTTTACAAATATAGTTTGATATTTTAGATGGGATATTTTCTATACTATCAATTTTATACTTTCCTTTTGGATTGCATGTTACTAATGCATTGTAATTTCTCCAAAATGCTGTGCAAGAAATAACCTATTACTTGGTGGGTTTGTGTATAAAATACTAACCTTCCACACCAGGTACTGGTATTTCACATTTAATTTGAAATCCCTATGAGATATACTGAACTGCTGAAAACAGTCTGGGTAGGTCGTGAAGCTTAATATCAAGGCCCGTAGAGAGTGTAAGAGATTTTTATTTTTAGGGTGTTTTTTGGTTGGTTTTTTTTTTTTTTTTTTCCTTAGGTCTTTCAAAAATACAGTGTCAGAGCTAAGATTCCTCCTATTTAACTGGGTCAGAAGTGTTTTAATTCTCTTAATTAACTTAAACTTGAGATTTTAGTCGACGTCTCTGTAAACATCCATAACTAAATATTTGTGTAGATGGGAAGAATAATCATACAAATGCTCATTGATTGGTTTCTGATATAAAGGTGTTTGTACCTTTTGTGGACGAGTTCACAATGCATTTTATTGTACTCTGATCAGCGGAGGGAGGCTCAAAGTCAAAAGTACTAAATTATTCCTGAACAATCATAGGATATGTAGGCTTTCCAGTTCTTCACAGTGAGAGGGTAAATATATTGTTTTTGGTCCATGGTGCAAATTATTTTCTAAGATATGTAGGTGGATTATCCCTTAGCTAGATAAGTTTTGAAGTAACCCATTGGTATCCTTTTTTGTACCTGATACCCTTTCAGAAATGTAAATTCTTTCAGCTTTTCTGCCAGGCTTTGTCTTTAAATAAGGACCTTTCTTCCAAGTGCGTATTTAAAATGCTTGAACTATAGCCATTCTCAGTCTAATGTAACTTTAAACTTTTTTTTTTATTTCAGCATTTTAGAGCTTCCTTCTTTTATCTCATTCAATGATAAATGGGAACACATGAACACGTAGTGTTAAGACACGACGATGAGATTCAGATAATGGAAACACAGGGGCTGAAAGATATATAGGAATTAAATATAATATTTTATCATTTATCATAGAATAGCTGATATCAGTGAATGAAATGTGGCAACCTAAGTGGTTACTTACCTAGAAGGCTATCTAAGGCTGAACATGGGTCAACCAGACGGTCCAATGAGTTAGCCAATTTTAGGTGTTGTGTTGACCAGGTAAATCTGCAATTGAAATAATAGCTAGTGTTAAAACAAAACTAAACCTGTGATTTAATCAAAATCAAAACATAATTCAGTGGTGCAATAAATTTTGCAAGGCAAATCCTATGTCTATTCTTACTGCAATATTGCTATTGTATGTAGGACAGAACAACACACATTCACACTTGCTGAAAGAGATACTATAGCAGAAATTTCAAAATTAATAACTGTCTCTGAGAAAAATCATATTCATTTCATCATGTAGCATTTATATTAGTACTACTGCTTTACTGAAGACAAATTAAGGGAATGACTTATTAGAAAAAAATTACTTGCGCACACTGTAATTGCAATAGGTTAAGAACCAAGAAGTGCTATCCCAAATAATGGCAGGAAATTGTAATCATTTAACCTCATGAATTCTTGTCCATATTTGGCATTTGGATATCTACTGGAATTATCAATTCTGAACTTATTTTTTATGTTCTTTTGTGTCAGGCTTTTTGGTAGACTCTTCTCAAAATTGCAGCAAAGTCTACCTAAGACCTACACATTCTCTATGGAAACATACAAGGACAGTGACATAGGAATCTTGGAAGACAGTTTTATAGTATCAGCTTCGGCATATGGCAATTCACTCTTCTCCAAAGTAATGAAGAACAGGTACAGTCCACTTTAAGAGATGCATTATGAAAAAGTGCCATTTGAGGTGCTCAGTGACTTCTGTGGCTTCCCTGTACAGAGCTGAATTTCACATGGAAGTATTGTAAATATTCTGTAAGTGTGAAATATAAATCTACATGAAGTCTCAGTGTTTTCTGATTTTAAGTGTGATTGATTATATCCAAAACTATCTAGGAATTAAGATCTAGAAATCCTTAATCTCACTGTTGGACCTCAATCATAAAACCAAACCTAGGCTTTTGGAGTTTGCTTTTATTCATAGTAAAATCATACTAATATTAATTTAACAAGAGACTTTCCAGATCCTATACAATACATAGACTGGTAGCATTACGTTTTCCTCTCCATGTTCCGTGAAGGTGTTTTCTGGAGTACTTTTTTAACAATGACACCAATTCCAAAACATTATTTCTACCTGCTGCAGCAATGTTAACAACAACTGCTGGATTGTGAACTAGAAAAGCAGCAGAATGTAACAACATTAATGAAGTCTTTAAAATGATGGCAATGAATAGAGTGATAATGAGCAAACCTCTTCTACGTTCATTAGTTGCAGAAGGGTATATTTTTATTATGGAACTGATCTCTGTAGGAGCAGCTCATAGTGTGATTGAAGAAGGTTCATTTGTATTAAATATGACAAAATCATGTATAAAGCAGGTATATGACTCACCAGTGAGGGTTTTATAGCTTCTTGACTTCCAATCAAAACTGTATTGTTACTGGTAAATGATTGTGACTGACTTCTGTTGTAGCACCCTTAGCAATGTGGCATTGTGTTCTTGTGCTTGCTGTTGAGTGCAAATATGAGTCTATTTTAAATCAGGAAATAAAACCAGCATTGATGCTCTTGCAGTAAATACGAACATATTAATGATGAAAAGAAAAGCAAAGGTGCTGCTTATGTGAGCTGAGTTCTGTGGGAAAGCATAAATAGTTTAAAACATTGGCATGCAAAGATCCATGCTCTGAACAGGACAAAGTCAGACTCGGTGGGTGTAAAACTGATGTTTTTCACCCTGCTTGACAAGTAAAACTTAGTACTTTTAAAAAAGGCTTTTCTGTGTTTGGAACCACTATTTTCATTTCCATGTAATTTTTCATCTTCTAACAAGAGACTATGCAACCCTATACTCTTATTCGCTGAATCTGCGAAGGGGATGGAGAGTTCTTACCTTACCAGGAAAGATTTTAAAAAAAGAAACTCGACTTTAATTGCTTTGATGTCTTTATTATTGGTCGAGGAAGACTGTGCTAAGAGCTGCCACACGCAGACCATTTGTTTTGTACTGATTTGATTTCAAAAGGGACCTGCAATACTTCCAAAGCCTATGGGCTGCTGGTCATTTGAAATGCTCGTGCATTGCTGCTGCTGCAGGGACGCAGACTGCTCCCCCCGGGGAACATGTGCCTGCATTACCCACGGGAGTGAGGACCTGAAGCCAGAAGGTAAGGAATGTGAATTGAGTAAGGAGAGCTATAACAGCGCGGTGCGTGCAGGCAGAGACCCTGCCTAGCTGTCTGTGTGAACTGAGACTTCCTAGATATGCTGGAATCCTCTAGAAAGAGCTGAAGTGGCAAATCAGCCGCTTTCCCTTGTTTCTAGTGATGATAAATTTGTCTGGATGACATGTAACTCTCTCTGCTTATGAATGAGAGCTTTTGAGTTAAATGTATCGGTCCTGATAAGAAAAAGATTAGGAGACAATGACATCTGCTGGCTTTGGAAAGAGAAGGCATCAAACCAGCATACCTTGGCTAGGCGAGGACTTTGCTTTATAGCAGTCCTTTGTTTTGACTTTTCAGTGAAGCTGTGAACCTGTAAAGCAAGGTGAAAAAGAGTATGGGGACAGAGCCTTTGCCATCAGGAACACCGGGCACCTCAGGGAAGAGTGGCTTCTGCCTTCTGCTGGGTCCAAACTCAGCCCATGCAGGAGGGCGCTTCTGAGAGAAGGGAGGTCCCGAGCGGCAGCTCTGTGGCAGGAGCCACTTCTCTGCAGGCACCTCAGAAGACATCCTGAGACACTTCTGGTGCACTTACTGCTTGATTTGGAAAAGAACAATCACAGCTAATTATCCTTCAAGGAAAAGGTTGTCATAGAAAACCAGCATTTTTAAAAAATATTACAGAAATTTTGGGTTTATTCCTGCTTGGGGGTGATATCCCTTCAGGCGTTTATTTTGGAACTCTTAATTAGCACTGTGCTATATGAAGTATATAGCCTTTTCCATCTGACAATGTCAGAAATATTTAAAAAATAAGGGAATAAATTGTACCTATCCTTTTTTTTCCAAAATTTCAGAACTTTTACCCAACATTTCCAGTCTCATTTGTTTGGGGATTGGAAGACTGGCTTGAAGATCATAACATTTGCATTGAATAATTTAGGAAGCTTTTTCTGCATTTGCTTTACAGCTTTGAGTAAGATTCATATACTAAATCCTTCTGCAATCTCTTCAATCTCTGAGTGTCATGTAATCACAGCCCTCTAGAAGCAGAGATCTAAGGAAAACATTAAATAGGCGTTGTTTGGAATTAAAAATGGAGATTTTCAGCATCTGGAAGCCTCTGTAGCACAGTAGGCACCTGGAGGAAGTGGAGGCACTCTTTGTTTCAAAGATTTCTTCTGGGGCCCAAAAGCCAAACAGAAGTGCCAAAAGTAAAGCCTGGGCTTCCAGCTGGTCTGTGACTGCAGTGGGTCTTAATGCTTCTCTTGAATAGGGAGCTTGAGAGAGAGAGATGTTAAAACGATTTGGCTTCCGTAAAATAATGTCCGAACATCTGTGTGGCTTTTGATTTGATCACTCAGACTCAGTACAAAGGGAAAAGGTGATTACAATACAGGCAGGAGACACAAAGTGCTTATTACTTAGTCTGTGTTGTCCATTTTCTGTTCATCTTTATTATAGCCTCTTCCTCGCCTTCTGCCACTTACCCTCAAGCTCCAGAGTTTGACTTACTAGCTGATAACTACTGAAAGTCAGCCTGCTGTTTTTTTGTTTGCTTTTTCCTAACCATACTTCAAATGTTTCTGTCAACCTGCTTTTCCTGTACTAAACTGTGTACTAAAAGGAAAAATGCATCTTTTCTCAACAGGGTGTAATAGCATAGTTTTGAAGTCAAATGGATATATTAAGATTATGGTTTCACTTTGCAAGCAACTGCACTGTGTCATCATGGTGTTTTGTATGTGAAATATAATTTACTTACTTCCGAGTGGGGGACCATAAAAGTATTTCTGCGATTCTCTGTCAGCTGTCATTCACCTTCCTTTGCAGTAGGTTTTGTTGTTGTTTTTGCTTTTTCTGGGGGTTCTGTTGTTGTTTGTGTGTGGTTTTATGCTTTAAATCAAGCCCGGTCATCTAGTTGGCACACTGTACCTAGGTTTGTACAAGAAGCAATTTGGGAGTATCACAAAAGGGAATGAAAAAGATGAAAGTTCTCTGGAGCCAAATAGTTTAAAAGCTCCTCTGTATACAAGAAAAAAAATTCTTATCATTCATAGCATGCTTCATAGAAATGCATTATATATTGTTACCACGTCAGCTTGTAATATTGGTACATGGCTTCAGTGCCTTGCTTGTATTTGTAATTACATTTAAATAATTTAACTCCATTATACTACAATGTCTAGTGGAAATGCATGATTCTTTAGGAAGACGTTTCCTTTCAGATTGATCTAATGACTTCAGCAAATGCCATTATTATTAATGGTTGTTAACTATTGATATGCACAAATAAAACTGTTACGAGGTCAACGGAAGACATTAATAAATACACACATTTTTGAGAATATTTTTGCAATTAACTATTTGATAACTCATTTGATTTGAGCTATGTGTTGGATAGCTTTAGTAGCCTGGCTAGCTATATTATGCAGATCATAGGTAGCTTTTATCAAAATCAGACTAAAAGGGTTCCAACTGATGAGTGATTAAAGTCATATAGTGAAATTCAGCAGTAATTCTAAAATAAGGCAATACCATGCTAAATTCTTGGAAAGCAACAAGATTTCTTGAACTGCAATAGGACTGTGTTCACCTGAAGCTGGAAAAGACAGTAGAGTATGCACAGTAGATACATTTTTTTCTTAATTATTTGGGAGGTGTGTGTGTATATTTACTGATGGATTTATGTTTGATGTGTAAAGGGTAGCATAGCTTGGTAAGTGCTGGCGTTCATCTCATATTTTGCTTTGAATTTGTACAAAAATTTTAAAGTTGTTTTTCAGTCTTCTGTTGGGTCTCTGTTAGGGTTTAGGGTTTTTTCATCATGAAAAACAGAACAGTCTACCACAAGTTTCAAGTATAAAAGACGACTCTGTTGCAGGATGTGACGCTAGAAAAGCTTCTAATATCATAAAAATGTACATTGGTGGCAAAGTGTGCTTCCTTTTCTTGTGTTCGCACTAAACAAGCCTGTTTGCAAGCTCACGGTAGGAACTAAATAGTAAATGCTAGGACGAGCGCACCGGTTTTCCTCTGTAATCCAGGAGTCCTTCCTCAGCAGCACCATGGAACAATATATGGAGAGCTACAGTCATTTATCAAAGTAACTCAGTAAATCTGTTGCACCTTCTCGTCCTTGGGTGTCTGGTTCACGTCTTTGCTGTCAGTCACCAAACGGGCACAGGGCTCTGGCTGGCTGTCTGCCTGGGTCTGTGTCTGAGGTTAAACTGCTTTCTTTGGCTTTTTGCTTTCCCTTTTTCCAACCAGTTTATTCATTTCCATCAAATCTGCCTACCTTCATCCAATCCTTTACCTTCCTTTAATCCTTTGTTTCCTTTACCTAATCTCTAAGGGCTTTTGAACGCCTTCCGCTCTTCCTTCATCGTTTTCCATCAGGGGATTCCTGTGGTGGTTCCAAAGGTTGGGCTCAGGTTCGCAATGTGCGGTGCGTGTATGATGTGCTCTGGCACTGCAGCAGCAGCATTCCATAGCCCCCCAGCCTGCCCACCAGCAGTGACAGGCGCGGATCTGTGAAACTGTGGAAAGAAACTGAAAGTGTCTGGATCAGGTTTTCTGGTCCATTTGTCATAAAATAGATTTCCCTCTTCTTAAGAGGCTTCTGTGGAGCAGGGAGAAAAATCAGACATATATGAAGCTAAGTGGAAAAGATCTAAGTGAAATGTCAGGACTCTGATTTACTTTCCAGGTTTTTTTACTCAGCTTTTTCTGCTTTTGCCACTAGTGCTGAAATTAATGGAAAATTTTCTAGATGCTAATGGGCATGGCTGAAAAACCCTGAAGGTTTTTTCCAAGCATACACCTTTAAATATTTCTGTATAAACTACCTTCAGGTTAGGTTGTTTTTTAGCTAGATGGCAACTGTTTAAATGACTGACTTTGTATTTTCCTACTGAACTAAATGCTTTGATCTGTTTTAATATAATCAATAACAGAAATGCAGTCTGATTTGGAGAAAAAAAGAGATGATTAAGTGTTTTTTGCAAAATGAGGACAAATAGCCATCTCTCCATGTTGTCAAACACATTTCTTTTTGTTTGAAAGTGCAGATATTTTCATTGTACTTTAGCTGTGCTACTTAATGAAATGGACATATCGTTACAGCTCAAAACTATAAATAAATTAGATATTGTTATAGTTGCTATGTCAAATAATTACCGTTATTTAATGGTAACTTATGAAACCATTCAGTAGCAAGGCAAATGTAGTTGCTAAAATGCAAAATGCTGTTTCTCTGTGGAATATATTTAATACCAGATCTAGATTTATTTTTTCTTCATTTCCTGGCTTCATAGCTATTTTGAATTGTGTATCTCTCAAACATAGACAGGTATACAGGAAGGCAGCTTGATTTTGGACACAGAATATACCTGGTCCTTGGACTTCTAATTTTAAGGATGTTCCTCATTCGTGCTCCAACCATCTCTCTTTCCCGTCTGTTGGTGCTAAAAAACTGTGCCTTTACCTTAAATTAGTCCCAGACTGCTTCAGACTTCAGGCTTGTCCAACTGTGGCTCACCGCAGTACGGTATTACCTTTTATTATCAAAGTCATTTGGATATTTGTCATAAATGACATCTTTAGTTACAGCCAAGAAGATATTGCTGATAAAGTGCTGATAAAGTTTGACGGCCTCTTCAAAAAGGGAATTTTCTGTTGTGCATGACTCTTTCAGGATTGTTCATGGCAATCAACAAAGATGCCTCTTTTCAGAAATTTTCTAGCTAAAAGGGAATCATTGTAGTTTGGGTAAGTGTAAGTAGAAACACTGTAAGCTCAATATATTCCAGTGGAAAAGATGAGAATAAATCTTATGTGTATATTATACTGTCAAACCCAGTAGTAATTTTAAGATTAATATGCCTCCCCATTATTGATATGTGTCATATTTCCCCTGGGTTGAGTCAAACCCTGTTTATTTCTTGCATTTCTATCCCTCCATCACATTTTGAAAGGTGTCTAATATGTAGAGAAGTCTGGAGCTGAATGTTATTTAAATAACGGATTGATCCAGGGCTTCGTATACAAATAAATGGTACTGGGAATAACTGCCGATTTTGCACAGCTCTAACAAATGTACGGCAATTGAAATAAAAATGCAGCATTTATTTGTAGCATGTCATGCAGTGGTGTTCCTCCCAGACAGTAGACTTATTTACAGGATCTCGCTGTGGTAGTGCTTGGTCACTGTTGTTTTTATCAGGTGCTGTTTGGTACATGACTTCACATTTTTGTACCAGGCTGCTGTTACCGGTGGGTAACTCGTTCTGCCCAGTGAAGATGACCCAGCTTTGCCATGAAGACTGTACAAACACCAGCTCACTTGAAATCCTCACTCTGCCGCTTCTGTGTCGATGCTGCGGCTGGTCCAGGTTGACTTCAGTTTTCAAGGAGCTGGACAGAAATGGTGTGTGCAGTTTTTCTCCTACAAAAGTGGTTCTGGCTTATTTCTCCGTAGCGTTTTTCATTCATATCTCAAATGTTAGAAAGGAAGAAGAATGAAAACTATATTAAGAAACGTGGCGTTTAACACAACTAAACCTCATATAGTTAAATAGCTTAGATTTGGCAAGGATTACATATTTGCAGCATGTAAATAAAAATATTAATTATGTAAGATATTGTTTACTAAGATTCTTAATACTCCTGTGTCAGGGTGTAAACTCATTAGTAGGCAATGCTGAAAAATTGCATCATTTTATGATAGGAGTTCATGGAAAAACTGTAGATGAACAAAATGAAAGCTGTCATGTGTTATTAATAGGCCAGCACAGACATTGTTGGCTCTTGATGGGAGGTTGTACATGCAGAGTGCTGGGGCGAATAATCCTGATCAACTAAAGAACAGAAGTGGGGACGGCAGCAGCCCTTCAAGAGGAAGGAAAACTTAAAACATCTAATTCAACTTTCTTTAAAAAAGGTCTCCATAAGAATGGGCGATAATTAGATGTATATCTTGAATAGACCTTTCTCAGCAGAGACCACACGCCATGAGTGTTTTAAGCAGAGGTGGTACATTCATCTTTCTGAAATGTGAAAATCTTTCTTAGGTTTTTAGTCAGCAGAATAATGGCTTACAAGAACCTTGCCCGACAGTGTGGTTAAATCAGGGCTGTCTCTGTCTGCAGCAGGGCCATTATGCTGTGGCCCGGGAGCGCTTTGGCAGGGTTTGTGCTCCAGTGGGTAACGAGGGTTAGCAATGGGCAGCAGCTAGCAGAGGTCAGATCCCTGTAGCGATTCACCTTCTTCCTACAAGCCTATAACATGAAAAATAAACCACCTTTTCATTCATCAGCACGGTGCTACCACGTCGAGCAGGGCGTATTTCTCACAGCCTGACTGTCCCGTGCCGAGCCCTGCGCTGCTTTTGGCTGCTCTCGATCCCTCCCTTTGCTCTCCCGTAGCCTGAAGGATTCGCTGGCAGTTTCAGAAGCCCACGCTGCTGACCCCAGCACATCTTCTCTGCCCTGTTCTCAGAAGCGTGTAATGGAGCGAAGCTCTGTTCCTTCGCCAGGCTGCACTGGGAGCTCACTGGAGAGCCTCTGTAGTTATCTGTATTCCCAGAGCTTCACTAGGAGCTCATGGATGCAACGGGAGCAAAGAGAAAGATATGCCAGTATTAAACTAATTAAAAATCTTATCTTCGTAATGTCACTTTTGTGATTGAATTCACAATGCCAGTAGGCTTCTGTGTATTTGTGAGTGTATTTGTGGAGGGGGGTGTGTGTTCAAAGTGAGTGTGTACATCCTGAAGAGGAAAACGGGCACTGCAGAAGTTACTTGTGTCTGTAGAAAGAATAAGATTGTGGTTAAAGGCAATAAAAACAAGGTAGGAATCAGCTTCTTTCTTTGCAGTCAAGGTCAGTGCAAAGAAGGAGCTGTGGAGTCAGAAGTCGTTCACATCAAGTATTTCCCTCAAATGGGACAGAATATGAATCCTTTGGAGAACCAAAACGGGGTGGTTTTGCCCTCATGCAAATAAAGGGACTTAAATATTATTTCTCTGCTTCTGTTTTTCTGATTCTATAATACCAGGGAAACTCAGCAGACATCATAGTTCATGATCTTTAATGACTGCTGCCTCTTTCTGGCTACAGAGCTGTTTGGGATCAATGCTCCAAACAGAAGCAGGTTTCAGGATTTTGCACCAGCTCAGGACTCTGTATATGATAGCAGGAGAGTAATCTCACTGCCTTTGCCAAGCACTCCAAGACGTCAAATAGTACAGTGGTGTAGCGTGCAGGATCTGATACATAGTTTGCAGATGACTTCATACCTAACAAGTAGTTGTGATGAGTATAAAGGTTACAAGTGCAATGTGAAGTAGCATAAAATTTGAGTAGCTTCCTGTGATACGGTATGCAAAGTGAGAGTTGTTAGGCTTTGAAGAGATCATAGCAGTGATTTGAAACAAGTAGAAAGATGGCAAGTTGCATCTCCATGTTACAGCACTATGCTGCTAGCTCTTTTTCTTTCTAGTCTGTCTCTTTTTTTTTTTTTTTTTTTTTTTTCCCCCGAAGTACAAGATCATTAAAAATTACACTAAGCGATCATTTCTCTAATTCTTTGCGTGGAAGTCATGGATTGATGATATTTCCACTCATGTCTGAAACTAGGTCACCATTATGTTAATTTATTTTTTAATTGTCTTGCTGTTTTATTAAATAATTGGTATAATAAGGTTTTGCAAGGCTTTCCAAATAAATAAGAAGCATAGAGTGACATATTTGATATATGGTTTCTGAAAGTTCCTGACCCAGGCTTTCAACAAATCTTAAGCAGGCAGTGGATGAACAGTCTTGAATTCAGAACTGCACATTTATCTGCTGACGTACTTTGCTGTTAACTGGGATTGCCTGCTTTTGTCAATAGGCTGTTAGACCTTCAGCTCGCAGAGCGTTCACTTGGATTCTGTTGCTCTTCTCTCTCTGCCGTTGTGTATGACTGAGGCCTTCCTTTGGCAAATCGCTCTGTCAGTCAGTGACTTTATCTTGGTAAGAGTTTTTTGGCTGGCTGAATTACTTTGTCATGGTTGAGACCAATGCAAAGAAGCAGCGGAAAGAGGAAGAAAACTGTTGTGATTGCAATTTACTCTGATTCATGAACACTCAAGCATAGGCTGCAGTTAAACCCCATCACATCTGCAGTCAGCAAATAAAATCCTAATGAGAAATTAGAAGTGTTGCAGTGATTCCAAACTTGGTATTCCCATGGAACTATAAAGTGATGCTTCTCCAATATCCAGAAGATGAGAAATTGGTAAAATAGTTTTAATCTAATTTAGCACTTAAATGCCCACTTAATTTTGGTTAACTAGATACTCTAATTTCAACTTCTCTTGTGCTTTCAGTTAAGTTCTTTGTAAATGCTTTATTTACATGTGGGTGATGTTTTTTTTTTTCCATCTAGCATTACACAGTGGTCAAACAGAATCAGAACATAACAACTGCAGCAGATTTACAGCCTGTACTTCTTACTGAAGGGAACTGGAGGGAGGTAGAGTTGCTTCCTTCATGTGTTACCAGTATGAATTAGCTTATGTTTGTGAATTACTACACTAATCTTTTAGTAATTCATTCTTTTTCTGCGTGGCTTTTCATTCTTCAAGTGTTTTTTATTGGTACGGCATCTTTGTATTTTTGGGGTGTTTTACCAAGCGTAATGAAGACTCCAGACTCAAAGGGGGTGGGAAGCATTAGTCACATCTAAAAGAGGAATTAAAAACAGGGTTGCAGTAATGCTAAATGTGTTCTTCCCAGACAGAGAGGAATGAGATCTCACTCCAATCTGCATAGAGGAATCAAGATAAAAAACATTTTATAACTTTCAGGACTGGCATAGTGCTTTGTATTTGCAGAAGGGTGTACTAATGTTATTTAATGGTGCCTGTGGGCTGCTGACTGCCTGTGTCCCCTTTGATTTATCCCATACACTGAAGTTCAGTAAAGGTAATGTAGCAGTCAGAAAGAAGTGTTATAAAGTGTGACAAACCCAGTTTCCTCTGAAGAGTTCAGCTGCCATGATGTATATTTTACATCTTTCTCTGATAGAATGAGAGGTGTGAGTTCCTTTCTGATGTTACATTTTGGAGCTGGCTATACAGATTTAGACTTGCCTGGTGCCAGAAGATGTCCATCGATATAAAATGTTTTATTTTGGGTGAAGGGGCAACAAATCTTTTGCAACTGGAAAGAAAGGGTGGGTTTCCTGATACACTCAACCTCAATTTGGTAAGACAGCAAGGGCTTAATGAATGCCCTGATAATTTTGCAAAATACTATGTAGGTTGATAAATACTCTGACCTAACAAAATATTGGGATGAAGTCGATCAGAAGTTCCAGAAAATATTTCAGGAATTCAGAATAAAACAGAAAATCACCTGAATGTTTCTGCAGAGGTAAAATCAAATCCAGTAAAAGCATGCCTCTGCAGAAAATTTAGCTAAACTGAGAAATACTTAAGAAAGGAAACAGTGATAGTAAAGGAAAAACTTTTGGAGGATGAAACAGTAATGCTTTGGGGGGGAGGGGGTGGGGGAGAAAGCGGACTCTTTCTGTTTAGATAGACATTCTGATATAGAGACAAAATAATTTAAATTTTTTTTTTTTCACTTAATCCTGCTGTATATTCAAGGAAGAATCAAGGCTTCAGGACTGACACTTTATCTTTTCAGTTACAAATCTCTTCTGATTCCAGTGTCAGCAAGTTCTTCTTTGCCAGCCTTTGGACTATTATTTTATTGAACAAAGTCACTTGATGAATTATGAAAAAGAAATAAAAACCTATCAATGGACCTGTGTCCATGAAGAGAAAATTTACATTTCAGAGTTAAACACATAGAAGCTATGAAATATCCCGTTTTGAGTAAATGAGCCAAAAAAGGAATATTGTTGGTATTTCTTGAGTGTATCTAGCCTGTTCTTGTGTGTTGAAGCATACACAGAGTCTTTATTTCTGTAAAGCTATTATAGACTGAGGGACAAATGTATATAAGATATATAGAATGGAGATGTAGAAACAAAAAAGATGTAGAAACTATGAGATTGTCTATTTAGTATCCTTTTTTTTTTTTCTTTTTTTCCTTTTCAAGAGGTGAATAAGTACTTTTTCAAATGATCCCACAAGGACATCATTTGATGAGAAGAAATGAAGCAAAATATTATTCCTTTTCGCAATGGGATGTAACTAGCTGAAATTTCTTCAGTAGTGAAATTTGATTGTAATAATAGAGGAAGACTGCTTTGAAAAGCTCCTGTGATATAAGGTTGTGGCGATCTGGCGATGCTAAACTATATACCTGGAAGACATTTACATACATAAAGTCTGAAGAGAAATTATTATCATCAATTGTATTGTTTTTCCTCACATTTCAGAATGGGATGCAACATCCATAATATAGCAAAAATCAAGTGAGAAGAAAGGGATGTCATGTTAATTCATCTAATGAAATTCTAATTTTCAGGCCCTTTGTTTGGCTGGGGAATAGCACTGGCAGGATAGTGGCTGCTGGCAGAGAAGTTCATTTCTTTCCCAGAAGAAAAGAAATCAAAACAGCTTTGCACTGATCAGCTGGCACAGACTGCTGGATCAATGGTTGGCAATTTGCAGGGCTGTGCTGTAGATAAGGCTGTCACATTTTGGCAGTCTCATCGCTACCAGTCAGCCACATAATAGCTGATAGGTCCCTTTCAGATAAAGACAAGCAGAAGATAGAAAACTGAAGAGAAAGGGAGTGAAAGGCAGATAGAGGAGGAAGGGAAGATGACAAATCAGTATTTTCAACCTCACTTTGTCGCTGTGCTCCTTTGGTCTCTGGTTCATTTAAATGTCTGTTAATATTGCTGTTAATTCTTGTGGCTTCCAACTGACAGTGGTGCTTACCAGTGTAATTCTTGGGGTTTGTGCTTTATCCTTCTGAAAATGAACGAATGGTTCCCCAAAAACAGTGTGCCCCTTCCCCCAACCCCCAAACCCAACACCATAACTTCAAGATAGTCACAATCTGCTTTAAAAATCGATCTGGTTAACATCATAGAGATTATTCTCTCGCTTTCTTTAGTGTAAATATGGCGTAGAGTGTAGCTATCTTGAAAAAAGAAAGTGGACTTTTGCCCAGATCCCCTCCTGGTTCAGTATTTATTGCAGCTTAGCTCTAGATGGTCTTGGGGTTTCTTTCAGCAAAGCTTGTATCCTGGGGAAGGCAAGCTAGTAAAGAAGTGAAAAGAACAGGAAGGAACATACTTAAGCAGCAGCTGAATTATTTTCAGATGTACTGGCTTTAGGACAATTCTGAAAAATAGCAGCTTCCTCTGAATTCTTCTGCTTTCTGTTTTTCTAGTGGTTCACTGTGGGCTGTAAGGAAAACTGTTAGTGACTGGATGACAGTGCAATGAAAAGAGGTGTGGGAATCATTACATTAATACTGATAAAGCTGCTAAATATGCTTGGGGAGATTTAGACATTTCCAGAAGCCTGAGAACACACAGAGTAAAGGATTCATTAGTAAAAAATGCCCTGGCTATTTCTAACCAACTTGAATCTTGAGCTTGTATTAGATACTCCTGACTACAGGGAATGTTCTCTAATTCCCGTGTCTAGTGTTCTACAGCCTTCCAAAATCAGTTATACCCAGTGTATGGAATAAGTAATTTTTTTTGCTTTTCCCTTTTTTTTTTTTTTAGATTTCCAGAATCAAGAGGAAAAATGCTTATTTTGTTTGTAAAGGAAATTTGAAAGTAATTTTTTTGTGTGTGTGTGTGTGTGGGAAACCAATGTTTCAAATGTTTTTATCAGACCAATTTAGTACCACACATTTTGGAAATCACCATACAAATTAATTTTGCCATTTAGTTCTTCACTCTCTTCCTTGTAAACAGAGGAAAACAACTCTTTCTGATCCATTGCAGAGAAGCAGATGAAACTGCATAGATCTGCAGTGAGGTAGAAGAACTCTCCCTAAAGTCCAAAAGGATTTGGGATGTAGTCAGCCAAGTCTTTCAGACTATTTTCCAACTTGATTTAGTCAATTCTTATGGCGCATTGCACCACTTTGTTGTGACTTGATGTCAGAAATCCTAAAAAAAAAAAAAAAAAAAAAAAAAAAAAAAAAAAAAAAAAAAAAAAAAGAAAGGGGAGGTGAAAGAAAAAACTTTCCTTATTGGCATTCTGGGGAATTAACAATCAGGAATGAGAACGCTACAGTGGCAGCTGACATGGATTGTTTATTTAATTCTTCCAATTTGTTCACCTTAATGAAACACCAAAAGATCTGAGTGAGCGGTAATTAACAAGAGAGGGCCTGTCTAATGAAACCAGTACAGGACGATATTTGTTTCAAGGATCAATAAGGACTGTGAGTGAGGATCATACCGGCATCGTTCAGAAAACAAATCACCTTGTGCCAATCAGTTGTCATGCTGCACATGCATGGATCTGTGTGAAGCACATTAAATATTGCATCAGTATAAAACAGGAAAGGAAAAGCTTGGTAAATTTGGAGGCATCTAGTACTTAATTTGTTGGTCTGTCAGGTACTATAATTACAGTTGTAGCATTTTTCTTCTGTGCCTTCAATAGTTGTTACTAAGCAAGTCTAGTGACATAATCTAATTAAAGTATGCATCTCTTAGAGCGTACCGAGTCTGCTGTGTAGGGTTTCTTTGTATTCTAACTATCACCGCTTGCATGTTTTCAGGAAAATGACATAGACTGAATTCCCAGAAAGAAAGAAAGAAAACAGAGCAGCTGATAAAAAACACTACTTTTCTGACAATCCCTTTGGCACTCCAGAGACAGCAGTTGGATTCCCTGTTGCCACTAGTTGACTTAGCAATTAATAATGCAGCAATTAGCAGTGAGTTTCCAGATCTCAGTGCACAAGGCATGATTTTATTTATATGGTGAAGTTACTGACAATAGCAGAGTAAAAGGAAGCAGTGGTGGAAAAGTGTTATCTCAAAATACAGAACCAATTTGATTAGGGCAAGAATGGGGTTTCTGCTACAGGAAGGTAAACATATGCTACACACGATTATTGAAAGAAATATTGAACCAAATGTGAAATTGTTTTGCTTCTAAAGAACATAGATCTGAAAGTACAGGATTCAGAATGGTTTTAACTGCAAGGAAAAATGCAGATACAGATAAATGTTTAGGAACTGGATTATACTGGTGCCTATAATTTAGAGTGGGATTGATGAAGAGAAGGTACAGATGGCCTCCTTTCAACAACAGCTGAAGGGAATTCAGAGTGCCGTAATAAAGTTAGAGGTGATTTTGAAAAAATAAAATAAATAATAATAAAAAAGGTATATGCATAGTTCTTTGAAAGAAAAAATACTACACTTAGGCTAAAATACTACACTTAGGCTCAGTCTTTGGGTTGAGAAAAAGAGCAGTTGGAGAGCCAAGGCACTGCTGAAACCAAAATAACCAACTCACTGTAAATGTGTAGGCTTGGGTGCAGAGAACAGTGTGGAGAGTGCAGGGAAATTATCAATGAGATTCATTTGGTTGGCTGGAGAATGTTCAGAAGCTTTAGTTTTTTGATCCTTGTAGATGCAAAGATGAATGACAATTTCATTGAAGTTTTTGGTTTGTTTCCAAGGAATTCTGTTCGAGAGCACTTTTTTCCTTTTTATTCTCATCTTTGAAGCAATTAGAAAATTAAAGTCACAACTCTGTCTAATGTATACTTTGTTAGGTAATTCAGACAAACTCATTTGGATAATGGGGACACATTTTTAAAACAAATTTGGAAATTTAAACTCTCATGTAGATCTTACAGGCCTCGTTGAGTCCAGCTACAAAATCACATTCAGCAATTGTGTTTGTAACTGGCTGGCAGCTGGAGTCAAGCTGTAGATCTGAAACTTCTCAAACATAAAATGGCAAATACATCTGACTGGCTTTATTCCTGGGATGGATGGCATGGACTCCCCGTTGAGAAAGTACCTTTAGAAAGTGGAGTTTGCATGGAATATTCAACCACCAGTAGCCGTGAGCAGGAGGGAATGCAGGAGGGTGGCAGTAATCATGCTTGTTGTCAGGTATCAAAGACAAGATGATCCACAAGTGGCACAAGGTGGAAAGATTTATGGGCTGGAAGCTGCAAAAGATTAAGAAGAGGAAATTGTCTTCAGCCATTACAAATAATGGTTTTATGTATCAGGATATTGTTCCGTGAAATTATTGGAAGGTATGTGGGGTAGCATAAGCAACTGGATATTGCTTCAGTGAATACTTAGAAACACTATTTCTTAATATTTCATCCACGTATGTGTGCTCTAAAAATATGTGTGCATATATATGATAACACAGATAATTGCTGTCATCAGAGCAAATGAATGGGTTGTGGGAGGGTATGAGACAAGAATATGTTTAGTTTGCACCCTTTCCTTTGTGTAGCAGGGGAAGTAAAATAGAGTAAGGGAAAGACCTTACCTACTGAATCTGACTTCCCATTCACTAAAATCCTTGAATAGATTTCAGCTGTAAAAATAACACAGCATCTTTCCATAGCCACCAATTTGGAAGCAACAAAGTGTTGCAGAGACTAAGGACTGTTGGTGAATATGTCAAAAATCCAGATTTCACTAATGAAAATGAGATGCAAGACATCACGGGCATTGAACTGTAGAGACAGTAAATTAATACAGTTATTTAGGATCCAACCTAAGCTCTTTTACAGTATGTACTAGTTTGTGCTGCTTGTCAGTTAAATGCATCAGTTATTAGTTCTTAAAATTTCCAAGTAAAACAATTGGGAAACCTGAATTGTACAAAGCATGACTGGTAAAAAGTGCATTATTTTGTTACTGCTATAGCCAGAATGTGAATCATGAGAAAGAAGTGCTGTTGACAGGAAGAAAATTGAAATCTTTGAGATGCAGTGCTGGCAAAATTTCAGAAAAGTAGACAAAGGCTTATGTTAGAAAAATTAACTGCAGGAACTTTTGTCTAAAACAGGGTACAGGAAATTTATGTGTTTGATCATGACAGACATTGGAATGATCAAAATCTTAAAAGACACAATTATTTGAAAGCAACGCTGGAAGGTCGTGGCAATAAGGGGCAACTGTGGTCACATGGATAGGCGATATTCTGGGAGGTTTAATCCTAGTGCTCAAAGCTGTTGGTTCCTTGAGATAATTTCTAAAAATTCTGTTGTATGTAGGCTATAAATTATATTTTTTTTAGGTGTTGTGATTTCATCATGTTTATTTTAACACTATAAATCTGGTAACGTCGTTATGCTACTTCTGGAAGATGAAATGATCCTCCTCCACATTTCACAAGTGATACAGCTGTAAGGTTAATGGATGTTAAATTGCACAGATATTAGCCAAGTGCTAGTCTGCTTTTAAAACCGTGATTTTGATTTTTTAAAAACCCCACGACTTTTGGTGAATACATCTTAGGATAAAGCTTTGCTAAGAATGTTGATTTTCTACAAGTGTGACCCTGCGTGGCTGATAATGACCATTTCTTTATGGTCAGGGCCACCTTCTTTGTCAATGAGTTATTCATACTGACCTACCATGGCATGCCTCCCACTTGGGTACAAACTCACTCTGCATGAGGGAACTCCACCTGAAAAGAACAGTAAAATGTGTGATTAAGATTGCTTTTCTGTTTCCATTGGGAGACTACTCTGGATTGTATGTAAGTGTTGGTCTATCTTTTGAAGGAAGTTTTTTATGTTTGTTACTGTTGAGTATGTGTATATAAGTCACCAAGTGTCCTTTATCTGATACTTCTCCCTATTATTGTTTTGATACTTTTCTGATGAGTTAAATAGATTGTGTGTGAAATAATTGGCACGTGCTTAAAATATGACTAGGTACATTTTCTATATGGAGAAAATAAGAGATGGAAGAAAAGACATTTAATTTGCAAAGGAGTGGTAAAGTGACCAGGCGTTCAGGCTCTTGTTTTCTGATTTCATGTCTAGTCATAATAAATAAATAAAAGTATATGACTTATCACTAACAGTGAGAAGGTTGAATTAAAGTACATTGTGTTTTAAATTGTGTTTCACTTGTAAATCAGTCTGGAAATTTGTGCAAGTTGCAGATATTATGTATGACAGCGTGCACCAAAATTTGACGTTCTACTGGGGAATACAAATTAGTGGTTGACATGAGTTGAAATTGAGAAGACACTCAGTTTTTCTTAAATACAAAGGTGCATTTCTACTACATGTTCATAAAGTTCACTGAAATCTCACCTTATTTTTTTAGTATTTCCTTCCTTTTTAATTGTATAGTGTCTACCTGCTAGGCTATATTCATTACCCAGAAACAACATATATAAATCAAGCATCCCAACTGATTTCATCCTTAATGTATCTCAGAATACTAATTACTAGCTGAAATTAAGAAAAGCTACGCACAAATAGGTATGCATTAAAGTACCAAACGAAAAAGCAAAGGAAGCACTTTCACAGTCCTTGTAGTTGAAGTTCTCCTTACGAACTTCAGATAAGAACTGCATTCAGAGCTGGTAGGTGGTCTGTATGTGTCTGACAGTATTGCCATGTCTGAAAATAATCTCACATTTGTTTGACACTTGTGGGTCTATCTGGATTTTTTCCTAGAGAAGTTAGGTACCCAGGTGGCTAGGAACTAGTTTGGTTTTGGACACTGAAAGAGCAAATTGTTATCTTCCACTCCCTGTAATATCTGTCTCTTTCTCATGTGTGTCTGTCTTTTTTTATCCTGAGCCTGTCCTTATTGAGAACTTGTTACGCTTGACATTTCAGCCACCTCTTGTCCGCAGCCTTATCACTTATGTTGGTGAAATGTGTTATTCACAACACTAGTGGTGTCTAAATATCTATTACATATTTAAAAGCAGTATAAGAAAAAAAATTACTTGCTTTTATGTCATATCAATATTCGTTGCACTTGTAATTGCTGTTGCGGTTGTAAAGAGAAAAGGAATGGGAGACCTGTTGAACTAATAAAATATCAAACACCTGAATTGTGAAGAAGTTTTAGCATCTAATGTAGTTCAATCTTTGCAGATACTGCTGGAAAGGCTTAGGGCTATTTGATTCTAAAATTTTTGCAAGTGGTTACTGTTACTTTTATTTATTTATTTAGAATAAGTTGGATTCCTTCCACCTGAAGGATACAGGCAACTAAAAATGTGTTCTTTCTTTTTTTCTCAGTAAATACAAAAGAACAATTGTCAGCACAAATTATTGTATCACACAACTGGGAGGATACGCCAGTGTGACAGTTTCCTTTTCTCCCTCATACTTTGAAGCTGTTACTCACTGTTGTACAGGTTAGGTCTATGACAGGTAGAGCGACATCTACTCATTTAGGATAGGAAAATACGACTGGAAAGTTTCCAGGTGTTTAGTTTGATTTAGGCGCATTTGTAGTTGTGTCAGAGAGAGAATAAACCCTAAGGAAAGCTATAGAGCTGTGATGTATTGCATTACAAGGACTGCATTAGAGCCCCTGTCTGGCCGTGTAAATAAAGACTTTTATATTTTCATTTATTGACTGCAACACTAAGAAAGCTTTACATTGTCTGGTAGAAGTGGCTGAAAAATAATATATGGAAAATCTATAGGAGACACAGAGGCATTTTAGAAAGTAGAGAACAATTAGCTTTGTCATCAAAGACAAAGGCATTGTTACACACAGGCTGCTTTGATTCTCAAAGAACCTATTGATATTTCCCCATGTGTTGAGCTGCTAACAACACCTTCAGTAGAAAAGGCAAAATCTGTTCTCGCTGCAGGGAGCTGGGGCTTCATAGGCCATTTGTATCTTCTTGAAAACCAATATTTTGTGGGAAAAGCGGGTCTGAGCCCTCTGCCACTGGGATTATACAATCTTTAGCTTCAGTATGACCAGGCTGAGCTCTGGTGCGTGTGAAATACAGGAATACTGACCTGAGTGTGTCCGAGGACAAGGGCACACTGAGGGCTGGACAACAAATTCAACCTGCAAACCACAACTCGGTCCAAGTTCTAACGAATATTTAAGAAAATGGTACAGTGAAGACTGAAAAAATCACACATTCCATTAAGTCTATATTCATATTTCTTTTTATAGGCTTTTGTATCGCTGAATGTGTAGGGGTTATGATATAGTATGTGATATTTTTAATATTTTAATAGAAATGAGTGATTAATACATCACAAAGCATTAAAATTCACTAGTCACTTCATTAGCTATTGAAAATTAGCTCTTTTCAGCAGAGCATATATACATTGTCCTGCTGCCCTGGCTTCGCTCTAGAATAAGTATATGTAGTATATACAGTGGTGAATGTACCACTGAAGGTTTTTAACCATGAAAATATGAGTGCCTGAGCAGGCTGGAAGCACTGGTCTGAGTTCTGCCACTGTCATGATTCCCAAAGTCATGAATCATTCCTTGTGGCTCAGATATCACTGTTAAAACGAAAATGGATGTGAACAAAAAAAAAAAGCTATGGAAGAGATCACAGCTCGCATTAGTCAATCTAAAGCCATCCTTGTAAAGTGTTCCCTCTCAATCAACATCTTTTTTTTTTTTTTTTTCCTCTCACATAAATAACAAAGAAGAAAAAAACCCAACAATAATCTTGATCTAAAAATTCCCCAGGTATGTCTGCAGAGATGTTTGTAGTCATCTCTTATTTATACTCATTTGATGAAAGAAGGAAGTAGGATCAGTATATGGAGTTTGTCACTTAGTCTTTGATCAGCACCTATATAGGAAATGTTTCTAAGACAGGAGAAATATGCTCCACAATCAAGTCACACTGTTCATGTGTCCTAAGCAGCATCAAGCAGAGGGAAATGGTGTGAAAGGGAGGGAGTGTTAAGATTTAACTGGAATATTCACTGTGTGCAAAAAATGTATATCATGCAAATCAAGTATTTGTCATGCCACATTTACTGGGAAAGCTTGAGAGAACCGGTGTCTTGAGTTTAGAGAAAAAGATTTGAAGGGACTGAACATAGAGCTGATCCAGTGGCACAGCAACATGGGCAAAGGTTCTGCGGAAGCATTGAACAAAGGTGTACTTTTATTTCCCTTAAATGCAAAAAACCTGTTTATTTTAGCCCTGTTGCCCTGGGCTCGCACAGCTGGAGTAGGGGAGACTCCTGTTTACCAGTATGTAAAGTTCAGTTAAATGTAAATGTTCAGTGCCTATTTACCTGTCCAGGACATTTTCATCTGTTTACCACCTACCAGTCATAGTAGTTATGTATCTATTAAATTCCATTACTTGAGTTTGCACCTTCCTAATCCTCACACTGAAAATTCAAATGCTTTGAAGGAAAGATATGTCTGTTGTCTTTCTAAATTAGCAATTCTTATCAAATGCCTATACATGGCATTTAATTACATGTTTTTGACTTCCTGAGTTTACTATTCTCTGTATAAGATTTGCACGCACACGTTACATCATGTACCTTCCAGTGCCATCTAAGAGGTACAGATGAGCCTCTGCTACAAAGTCAGCTTTTACTGTAGTTAACGGTACCAGTGTACCTAGAAATTTTTCGGAGTGCTTGTCTTTCTGCACTGTAGGAATCGTGCAGGCAGTCGGTGTTGCGGCATGGCCCGGCTTCCTGCCGGCTGCTCAGGTGCTGGGCATTGGGCACCTGCAGCTCTTCAAAAGCCAGACAAGGCCTGTGGGCCAGCCTGCACGGTGGTTTTGAGTAGTTTGACTTGTTTATAAAGGAGTTCATATGAGATGAATGTTTTTTAAATGATAAGGTTTAACATTTTACTGTCACATAAGCACACCAATAATATTAAAAGGAAAGCGATGAGCTTTCCTCTTTCTTTCCATGAAGTGATGCCCAGGTACCAGTTTATCCCAGCGCACTGGCTTGTTCTTAGGCTAGGCACTTGCTTAAACCAACAAATTCCACGAGCAGTTTTGCGCCATTGCCCTGCAAGTAAACAAAGTCACAGTCACTGCGCTGCCGAATTTAGGGTAATGGCTTATTTTTCCCCACGGTGCCGGCGAGTGGGCGATCTGGAACCCAGGAGACAAAGGCAGCGCAGTGTGACAGACCCACAGGCCAGGACTTCACCAAAACATCGCCAAGGCACACTCAGGTTGCAGCTGTTAAAAGCAGCGTGAGTTTCATAATTTCAGTGTTCCTGCTGCTTCTCTGCTTTAGTCCGTTTTTCTATATTCTACTTTAGCTGGAGTCTCCCTAATTTCACAACTCTCCCATGGTGTATAGGATTTTTTATAGCTGGAAGGATTGTGAGTTGTTGCCTTGGAAACACAGTTGTGCATGCAGCTGTTGTAACTATACTGGTTACTTTTGCTTTATCACAAAAGGTTTCAAAGCTTTTCTGTATTTGCCTGACATTTCTTGATTCTGTAACTCTTTATAACAATCTGTTTGACAAATTACCAGCGGAAGAAATAAAACCTCAACCCCGCAACATACGGCATGGCCCCGAGTTCCGACTGCATCACCTGCGTGCTTGCCCTCTGAAGCCTCCAAACCCCTGCCATCAATCCCCTGCCTGCCCATTTAAAAAAATACGGAAATATAAGATTTTTTGGAAATTACTTTTGATATTCTCCACCAGGGCTGTTGTCTGCAGATGCTGGGGATAGCCTGACCCTGCACTCCTGTAGGCTAGCACAGCTGTAGGACAGATCCAGCAGGAGCAGTAGGAGGGAGCAGTCGGTTCTTGTGTGCTTCACCCATGGTAGAGCACCCCTCCCGTGAAAGCTGCTTTGGTACCAGAGAAGGACTAATGTTCATACTTGCTGCCTTTGCTGTGAAAGTGCTTAATCCTGTCCTTTGGGCTCCTGCTCAGGATCAGTTCCTTGAAGTAAAAGGTATTTGATCGCTTTCAGCACTGAGAAAGGGGGTGGTTAGATCCGAGAGAAAAACCACACAGGATCCTCTTCCAGGGCAGATCCTCCTTACTTGCCAGCTGTGAACTAATGACAAAGCTTTGAGATGGTTTAAATGTGAAATGCACAGACAGTAGTAGCATACTTTTGAAATTTGTATATGTTTGCTTTTTTTTTTTAGCCAAGGCTTCTAATTGCCAGCATATTTTCAATCCATATAGCTGTCAACTACACCAGTTTAGCTGGCATTGCATTGCCATTATCTTGTCTTCTGGTTTTATAGCGATATAAAAAATGGTTCATTTTTTGTATGTCGCTCCCTCACTGAGCTTTCCCATTTCCCCTGTCTCCAACATGAGCCATAATGGTTGAAGAGAAGGACAGGTGGGCACTATTTCTGCTGTGATCCCCAAAAAAGGAAAGGAGCGCTGCACGAATGAATGGAAAAGCTGCTAACTGCAATTAGATATGACAGGGGTTTTGTCACCTTGCATCTGCTTGCTTTCCATGGACCTCAGTCCCTTGTAATGTCTTGTGCTGTGCGTTGTCAGCAGCTAAAGATTCCTTAAATAGCTTTAATGTGAAGAATGGAGTCAAAACATCAACTGAAATCACAGTCACATATGGTTGAGACGACCAATATGAAGTCTGGCTAGATTTGCTGCAGAGAAAGGTAGCCTGACCTTACTGAGAGGCTTACTATAGTATAATGTAGTACAACTTTCTTTTCCAATTGAATTTTTTCAGGTGATTTCACCTTAGTAAGTTATAGTCTGCATTTTTTTTAAAGGAGTTTATTAGGAAAGCTGCTAAAAAGCAGATCAAACCAGAAATACCTGAACAAGTAATATGCATATATAATATAGAGTGCTGAAGCAGGCAAGGAATGGATCTTTGTGCTTGCTCGTAAACAACCTTTATACACTTATTGAAAAGTATAATTATTCTTTTCAAATTGTCATTATCTGATGAAAAAACAAGTTAAATGTCAAATTGTAATCCAACTGCAAAAATTACTCAGTAAATCTGGAAGAACTTTAGAAAAAAAAAAAAAAAAAAAGGATAGTGAACAATGATGGAGTTACTTGAGCTCTGGTTCAGGAGCATGGAGAGTATCCTGAGGGTGATCATAATCAAAGGCGCTTTTTCCCCCATTCTCTTTTATTGGTCACTCTTCAGAATAAAAGATGTTTCTGCAGAGAAGCACAAGCCATATCTTCAAGTCCCTTGATGTAATTCATTAAGCTGACAGGGATGATACAGGATCTGCTATTTTACTCCAGTTTCTCACTGTTATAGGGAGAGGATTTACAGAGTTTGTAATCTTTTTGTGTGGGCCACTGCAACAAAGTTAATTCCTAAGTTCAGGATTACAGCAATACTTTAAAGTAGATGATAGCATCAGTTTCAGACCAGCACCTCTGTAGTAGTTTCAGAATATAATTAAATATTAACATAAGTACAGTCTAGATTGTTAGAATGTTGACAGCTAAACTGATCTGTATTTTTACTGATTTTATGACAGTATCTGAAATAATTGCTTCTGCTGTTTGTGTTGAATATACAAAACAAATTCTCTTTGACACTACGAAGTCCATATACTACCAGATGCAATATTCTAGAAGCTAGATATTAATGATCTCTGAGCGTCTGTAGTAAGCATTTGTAAACTTATTAAGAATTTATTGAGGTTGTGTCCTTGGTTGCTGGTTGGAGTGAGCTGTGAAAAGCATTGCACAGTATGTTGTCGTATTCTGATATTTTCTTCCTCTGTCAGCCCTTCCTGGGAGGACACTCTGACATAATAACCTTTACAACAGAATTTTCCAAAGCCTGAACCCTGGGACCTTAGTATTTTTCAGACCTGCATGGCTTGTTCTTGACTTGGAGGATCCTTTAGATGGGAAAGAAATTTTCGATTGCAAAACACTGTATAATAGCCCAAACACGTACTGCAGTGCATTGGCAAGAGCGCAGGCAGTAGCTCTAGGGGGATGGTTGCTGCCCTTCATTCAGCTCTTGTGAGACCATGTCTGGAGCGCTGGGTCTGGGCCTGGGCTCTCCGCTCCAAGGCAGACCTTGACTTACTGAGGCAAGTTAAGCAGAGGCTGCTAAGATAGTCAGTGAGCTGGTGTACGTCTTATGAGGACAGGCTGAGTCTAGAATTGTGTTCGTTCAGCTTGGAGAAGAGGCGAAGGGAAGATCTTATTGCGAACTGCACATGTCTTAGAAAAGAGCAGAGAAAAAATGGAGAGGCACTGTGAGGGTGGTCAAACATTGGAAGCCATTTCCCAGAAATGATCTGGAATCTCCATCCTTAGAGACATTCAGGGCCCAACTGGACATGGCTCAGGGCAACAACTTCTAGGTGGACAAACTGAGCAGGAGGTTGGACTACATGAGTGTCAGAGCTTGCTTTCAACCAAAACTATTCTCTTCCTCTCTGATTCTTTTTCACCCCATCGTACTTGTCAACAATATTTTCATTATCTGCAAAACCAGGCAAGGAAATAAAAAACAAAAAATGCTTTTTGTTTAAGTATTCATTTTAGTGTTTGTTCAAGCACAGAAGCAAGTACAAATCAACAGATATTTGCCATTGTGGAAGAAAGCAATGGGTAAGATGAGAGGGGGAAAAAAAAAATAAACAGAAAACCCCCAATGAAGGTTGTTCAGATCTTGGAACTCTCTCAGAGAATCTCAAGAAATAAATGGTCTTAAATTATCCTCCCAGGAACGGGGTGGCAGTGGAAATGAATGCTGCATTTGCTACAAATGATAGCATCTTAATCTATGCACTTTGTATTTCCTCAACTGTCTTCCCTATCATATTTCAGCTGTCGAACTCCAAAGTCAAAAAGCTAACAGCTTTGCAGATGAAGTTCCGCTTTCCTGTTCCTGACTGCAATTGCTTCTGACAGCCTGTGTTTGCCTATCGCTGACACTCACACAGATTAATTTCCATCTTGGCACTGAGGATGCACATCAGGCTTTTAAACGTGTAAGGGCACAGTGAGTGAATACCTATCAATGTCCTGAAGATGCTTTGGGTCTTGAGAGCCTTTAGGGACTTTATAAACTGGCTTTTGCAGATAAGGGGATACCTCAGTGAAACACCTTTGGCAACTACTGCAACAGCCTTACGAATTGAAACAAGATTTAGGAGGGTTACTTACCACTTTGTTCCTGGTGCTACTAAGTGAAAGAAAAGCTCTGTAATGGGCAAGGTTTAGATACCACCACTTTTGAATGTAACTGTAGAGAATTATTGGTCACTAAACTATTATTTTCCATCACTGTTCATATCCTGGGGTCACAATACTTTTTCAAATGTTGTCAAACAACAGGATTTTCTGTTAATACCTTAAAGTTTGTATTGTAAACCTAGAGATGTATATCATAAAGTGAAGAAGAAGCATTGGAAGATTGTAGCTACCAAGCTAAGTATCCTGTTTTCTAGCTCCTTATTTTAGAAAGTGGCTTCTTGTTAGCAGATGTTGTCTTTTGGTGTCACACACTTGTGTCATTACTACTTGACACATCAGCAGCCTTCTGATGGCTGGAGAAGTCAAAAGGGAATGGACAGTAGGGCAATAAGGATTCACCTCCTCTCAAAATGATCACATGACGATCACTTATGACCTTATAGTTTAGTAGTAATGTATAGACCCATTCTGTCTTCTCAGACAGCTTTATTGACACTGCAATATGTTCTTCAGTTCTTTGCTTGAGAAAAGAAACTCCCTTGGTTGGTGTGCAGACCCTGTGTAAGAAAAAAGTAAGTTATTTCCTCCAAATGGCAGAAGAGATGTGCCAAAATACTATGAATGGTGGCTTGGAGTGTCCCAGTTTTGCTGTACTGAACTGTTTTGACAGGTCATGCTAAGGACAGAGAGCACTGGCAACAGGCTGTTAAACAGGTAAAAGGGTAGTTTGACCAGTCTTGAAAGCACTAACGTAGAAGTATGAGGCAAATCCATTCTGCAGTCAAAGGAAGGGGAAATAATGTGGTTTTGCTTAAGGATGTATTGTTATTTTAGAAATAAATAGCATTGGTCGTAGAAACAGAAAAAGGATGGTTGTTTTAAGGTACTTAATCTCTGAGAAGGGAAGCATGGAGTTGGTGCAGAATAAAACTGTTACAGTGTTGCTTGTTGTTAGTTGCCATGCCTACAGATAAAATAACTAGCTGTTGACCAAAGCAAGGCTTTGATGCAAAGACAGGCTTGCTTTAAACTACCCAGCACTGACAAATGAGTTACTGGGTCAGCTGAAGTAGCTGAATGGTAAAAAAGTAAGGATCTGATGTTTATTATTTAATAACATTTGCTGTAAGCATAAAAATTCAAAAGAAAAAAATAGAATCTATTAGTATGTGTTTTGTTCTATAAACTGCAATAGGAAAACTGTAGAAAGCTGAAGGACAGTGTTTTTGTAACTCCTCACCGTAGTTGGGCTTCTTGTTACGTGTACGCAGTGAGCTGATGGTGACCTGCTCTTCATCATTTTACATGCAAGAGAAAAGCTGGAGAGGACAGCGGTATCCCATTCATATGAGATAATCAGATTCCTGAAGCTCACAAGTTTTATGGTTTTTTTTTAGTCTTGAAGTGAGGTTTGCCATTACCATGGAGTTTTCTTTGCAGCTGGAGAATCTAAAAGCATCAGGATTTTTAAAGCTTGGTGCAGCTTTTCTGTTTTATTTCAATAGATATTTGCTTTCATAACGTGCCGATGAGCTGATTGGTACATTGAAGGTATGCATATGTGTGTATCTACATGTATATCTCTTCATGCTGCACATAAATATCCATTAAAAAAAAAGCATCTAAGTGTTCACTCACAGCAGTAGCTGTGCCACAGGTGAAAGGGTGAATTTTTAGGGCCATTGAACACTGTAAATGTGTTCATTGTATCAGTGCTTCAGAAATACCCATTCTAAATGACTTTGTGTTGATCCACTGTGAAAATTCATTGTGCTCAATTGCCCTCAAAATTTCTCATTTCTCATCTGTGCTGTTGCAGTCTGCTGACTGCACACCGGCCTGCTGTACAGAGCGTGTAGGCACCCTGCTTCAGTGTCTTAAAATACATTGCCTGCAAGGGCTCTGCGTGTTACTTAATAACTGAACAGATCTGTGTCCAGGGCTTGTGTCTACCAGACTTTCAAGGAAGGGAACAGACTTCATGGAGGCCCTTTATGCTGAGGCATGCACACACGGCGAAACAAAGTTTTGCGTATGTCACATATCATATATATCTATGTGGAAAATGGAACTTTGGCTTTAATTTTTAATCAGTCTTTGATTCAGAGGAGTAAAAACCACTCTCACATAATTTCAATCCTATTCCATTTAGGAGGGGGGGGGGGGGGGGGGGGCGGGAAGGAAATTACCAATGGCATAAATAACTTTCTTTTGGCATGTATGGCAAGAAGTTGAGTCATAAAATGATTGTGGGTTTTTTTTTTTTTTGTTTTTTTTTTTTTGACATCTCATTGGGAACAGGATTTACTGTTGGATTTATTTTCTTTCAGTATTAAAAAGGGCATACCACACTTCTAATATGGATTTGCTGTCCTTTAATTTGCTGTATTGTCTAAGTTCTTATAAAAGCCTGTGCGTGTCATTCCTTATAGCACAGGAGAAACAAACGCCTGTAGTGGAACAAACGACAGGTGACATTTAAAGACCTCTCTAGTGTATGTCTAGAGCTGTAGTGGTTGGTCCTTACTGTGTTACAATACATTTGTTACTGCCTGTGGATGCTCTCAAGCATTAGAGTAATGGGATCCGTATAAAAGCCTGAGGGGACTGATGGAAGCAGTGGCCAAGGAAGGTGCATCTAGGCAAACGAGAACTTTGTGTTCAAATTAGATGTGGCAGCAAGTGTGTTGAGGAGTCAAAAGCTGCAAATTCAAATGAAATGCTGCTTTCATTTGCCTTGCAATTTTATGCTCCTAAGTTTACAAGGTAAAATCTTGCCTGTAATTTAGACAAGTTGGACACTTTATCTTAAAAATTGGAGTAGGAGATACTTAATCATGTAAGAGGACTTTGATTTTTCTTCCAGTTAGTAGGAACTTTAATTACGTCCTTGTACTAACATCTTTCTGGAGCAATGGTTCATTTCTGAGTTGCTGTAGCAGGGGAATATCTCCTTAAGCACCACACAAGCCACTGCTCCAGGAACGGGCCAGTCTTACATTATAAACCTGAGACTGAACCGGGCAATGACGAGGCCAGACTGCCTCACTATGAGTCTCTTAAACATGTGAATTAGTGACTGCTTAACTCGTATTTCACTACAAACTCAAAACTTTGTATTATTTACAGTTTGTGGGGTTTTAATCTTTTAACACTGGAGATTTGAAAAAATAGAAATAAATTAAATTTTTTGTTTATTTGGTTGGTTTGGGGTTGTTCTTGTTATTAACAGTCCATTTGCCTTATATCCCCACTCTGGTCTGTTTTTTGTTTTTCAGATAGATTATTTCTAAGCAGGCGAAAGCTGTCTTTAGGAACATGAATATCAGTTGTAATTTTTTAAAGAAAAACAGTGTTTGCAAACACATTACATTTCTAGTCTTGGATGCTAAGTATGCAACAAATTATAAACTTGGCAAACACATAAAACACTTTTAAGTCCCCGTCTCTACGTTCATCTCAGCATCTAGTAATAATACTCTGGGTGACAAAGAAGTACTAGTTCATACAAACGATGGTATAAACAGCACCGTTAATCTGTTCTTCAGGTTTAAAACCTAGTAGTGTAAACCAGAAAACATCGCCTGATAAAGGGAAGATCTCCCTCATTTTTGTGCCACTTTTTTTATTTTTATTTTTTAATGCATAAAATGAATAGAACCATTCTTGTAAAGAAAACAAAACATCATAAAAATATTCTTCTGACTAGGCTTTTGAAAGCTGGGTTTTGTCTAATTTATTTGCTAACTTCAGTCATCCATTTCTCAGAAAGAAAAAAAAAGCTACTGCTTCACATAATCTTAGAAGGTCTCTCAAGAGAAGATAAAGGTCAGTTTGAGTCTATTGTCTAGACTCAGCCGTTCAATACTCATCATCTTTATTCTTTTTATTCTTATGTCTCAGAGTAATTTTAAAATGAGGAAAGATAATAGGAATAGTTGTATAAGAGTAGTATCTCTGGCAAATATGACCAATTCTGTAGGAAGGGAGCTCTTACTGTTACAAAGCTTTAATTTGCTTTTACTTAGTTTTACTGCAGGTCTTCAGCATTTGACTACTGTTTTTATGGTGTTTCAAAAACATATGCTTTCATGGGAAAAGATTATATTTATGTAGTCTGTAAATTTAGACTTTTACATAGTTACAATTGCATCTTTTGTTTCAATAAATCTCATTTACATTGCAGTTACGTTCTGTTTCATAATTAAATCACTTTCAGTCTAAGTACAGGAAATCTATGCTTCGATGTGCAAGTCTGCTGACAAAGTGAAGGGTAACCCAATTCTCATCCATGCAACTTTTTAATTAGTTGCTACACATCTGAGGATTAGGTTTGTTGGGATGTCTTGCAGAATATAACATTAATATTAATTTGGTTAAGGACTTTCAATAAACAAACAGAATTGGTAAAGCTATTAAAGAAATGTCTCTGATGACCAGTTTCCATATGTATTGCAACTATTCTAAACCATTTCCAAATGCAGGCAGTTGAGAAGGGCTTATCTTTCAGTGTTTTTGCTGAATCTTGAAGAGTATCTGGGTATTTTCCATTATGAGCTAATATGCATTTGAATTTGCTGAATGTATTTTCTAGGGTCTGCAAAAGCCAGGTGGAAAATAATGCTTTGTTACAAGCTATGCTATCAGCCTCTCAAAGTGCCTTATTTCATTTTCATTTTGTCTGGGTTTCAGAATATTCTGTATTTGAACAAGGCAGCTTTTTTTTGCCAAGTTTGAAATTATTATTTCAGAGATGAAAGGTTTGCTAAATTATGCCCTTATCTGGATTTTTTTAAAAAATGAAGTGGTACGTGAGGAATGGTTTTGTGAAATGTTCTGGATGAGCCTCTACAGCTCTAAGTTAAATTACTCGTATTGAAAAACAGCTCATCTAAACTAAACCTGGAAATCATTTTAGGCTTATATTATCATTTGAAAAATTTGGAATCTCAGTGAAAGAGAGCTGGTGAAGAAATGAATTCTTATTTCCTGTATGCTTTGGAAAAATAAGCTCTGCTACTTAAGTCCTGGCAAGATGGTGTTGATTTTGTGTGGAGACTTTCAGCTGGTTTTATGGTGGCATAAATCCACTTTATGTTATAGCTTGCTAATACATACAGTGCTATAAATCCAAAACATTCTTTCAAAAACTTTTGAGAGCTATTGAGGTGACAGTGGTGATGTAACTTATCCCCAAATACTATTTACGTTGTGTAAAGATTCCTGTAGGGACAGGTTGCATTTACAATGAAGAACCATTTAGTTCCTACCCAGTATCTACTGATTTTATTTGTATATTGCACGCATTTGCAAGCGTGTTTGTGAAATTTATTTCACTTTCTGTTTTTTGCCAAGAAATTTCAAGAATATTGTCGAAAGCAGTAGAAGAAAGGCTGCTAAGAAACCCCGCGCCCAATGGGAGTGCTAAACGCTGGGTGCTGGTTTATGTCTGTGACAAGGACTTGTTGGCATGCCTTGCAGAGGGTGACATCCCTGCGGGGGAGGTGGGGGGGGGGGGGGGGCTGCGACGGGCTGCAGGCACTGCTGAAACAGCTCTCTTCAAACCTAACTGGGGGAAGAAAACAGAAACTGCTTCCTTGAACCCAGTGGCCTGTGAGCTGCGTTAGCAGAGAGGCTGCTCGGCAGTGTGCAGGGGGGTGCAGAGTGCATCCTCCAGGAGAGGGTTTGGGCAGGCTGCTAAGGAGAGCCGCTTCCCCAGTTGTCCCAGCTCAATTTGCTGCCAATTTGATTTAAGCCTCTAATAGTCAGCTAAATGTGCTGAAGTGCTGCAGGTGGTGTTTGTCTGGAAATTTCATCTTCTACAATATTGCAGAGGGTGACCAGCTACTCAGAAAGTGAGAGGGACCTGGCACATCACACTGACTCCACTACTCTTCCCATTGCACTTTGCGCCATGCTGAAGTTCAGGGCTTGAACTCCTGTGAGTAAATGAGGAGTATTCCATATCGTGACTGCCAAAAGGAGCAGGTAGTGGAAGAATATTGCAAAGGGAGTGTTCTTGTGACTTTTCATAGCTTTGAATGTGCAGTTTGCTTTGGAATTTGCCCAAATTTGGTAGAAATCGGGGTTCTTCCTTCAATGTAGTCTGTCATAGTCTTAGCTGTCTTTAAGGGGATTATTTTTTCTTAATTTATTTACTTTTTCCCATAAAATAACTTCTGGAATCTGATTCAGTTATAAAACAGTATTCAGGCTGTATTCTTGGTTGTTTCGTGGGTTGAGTTTTATGCAGTAAGGTACGTACATGTGGGCTACTTTTGTATAGACTAAAAAAAAAATTAAATGCAAATCTATCCTATTACCTAATGTGTAATTTAATCTATTCATGCTGTCTCTAAATTGCTGAACTTTGTATCTGTAAAAGTTTACAGAAACAACTGTCAATGAGTATATTAAATGTAAATGTTTTGGATTAACCCCCTGGTAGGTCGCTGAGGCAGCCCCGGTAGAGGACAACTTGTTCCTAAGGATCTCATATATGTCGTTGTAACCAATATGAAACAAATCTGAGAGGAGTAATATTAACCCATAGATGCAAAACTGTTTGTGCTCCTTTTTAATGGCCTGAATTGTCATTACTGGTTTTCACCATCATTTCACTGCCCTGTTCTTGATGAAAAATAGAGTACTGATTTTGCTCAGTCGTTTCTTCCCTGAGTCACAGTCAGTAGTAAATACCATACTCCCTTCACTTTATAGGCCAGGGCAAAAGTCACATAATGGGTATCATTTCTGGTTGTAACAAAGGTGTAATTATTTATAGCAAAATGTTTTATCACCATGCCTTGCTATCCTGCGTGGTTGAACACTCGGGCTGCTGATATGAATAGTTAATCCACTGAAATAACAGCAGTTTCCGCTGTCAGGCATTGCTCGTTGTCAGCAGGCAGGATCCAGCAAGTGCCTCCCCACCATCCGCAGGGAGCTCGTTAAGCTCCATGATGTTTGTTGCTGTTAATTTAATATGGCATTGCATACAGAACTGGCCCAAAGTCCAGACTGCAGTTTTGGGAGAAGCAGTGAAATGATAAAATTCTTTCCTTGTTTGGTAGAGATTTTCTTCCAGCTCTGAATTGCAAGTTATTTGAGGAGTACATGCAAAGTAGCTCTGTAGGAACAGATTTGTAATTCACTTTCATTCCTTAAATTAGAACGCCATAAATTGCAGTTCTATGTGACACTACTTTCACATATTCTAAATGCCTTGTGAAGTGGATGGCCTTTTCCCAGGAGCAATCCCAGGGGGTTGATGCCTGGGTTTTATGTAAGAGTTGGGAGCTGGCCATGCTTCCCTTCCTGCCTTCCCACCTTCCATTCTGTAAGGCAAGTGGGTGCCACAACAGGGCTAGTACACATCAAATACATCCTCCCATCCATGCTGAGAGAAAGATAAGATTTCTAATGCAACTGCTACTTAGCACAAACATGGGGAAGGGGAAGAAAAAAGGATTCTTGCGCTACGAAGGTTGTTATTGCTTAGCTGTAATGGTATGGCAACTTCTTAACGACTTTAACGGGATTTTTTCTATGAAAGATAGGTATTATATATTAAGGTACCCAGGAGGAACCTATTCACACATTGATTTATTGAGTTCTCGGGATAAATTAAATAAATAATAAATTGTACCAACATGATAAATTTGGAGGAAGCCTTTAATCAATTATTAATTGGTTATTCACATAAGCACAATGCTTGTAGAGATCAAAACCTAATTTTGACAACATATGCAAACTTTTCTTTTTGAATTTAATAATATATTCTCAGTCTGTTGTTCATTAAGGTGAACATCTGTGAATTCATTAATTTTTCTCCAAGCTTGCTGCACCACAAACTTCATTTCTTTAACAGATTTTCCAAAGAATAATCCCATTACAAGCTTAGTTTATAATACATACAATGACAGCTTCGTTACTATGCTGATCTTTTTTTTTGTCTAAGTCAACTTTGCAGCAAAATCTATTCCAGGATGGTACAGGCAAGTCAGACCAGGGAAACTATAGGTCTGGTTGAGGAAACTGGCTGCAGAGCTTGAGATTTTGTTATCTGAGCTCATAGAAATGCAATACTGTACGTTTCCCAAAATATGGTGATTCTTGGCTGTAAATCGTCACTTGCAAGTTGCAGAAAATATCAATTTTGTCCAGCTTGGTATTTGTCTTATTTCTTTCCTAAACTAGCATTGTGAAGTAATACAATTGTAAAATCCCTATGTTGCTAATTTTACATTACTGTTCGGTAAAATTATTACAGTCCGAAAGATTTTCAAAGCACACTGGGAAGGGGAAAGAAGAAACAGGTTAATGATTCCACCTGCCAATGTTGATTTTGAACTTTTAAATGGAAATATGTAAGTAAATCTGTACTCAGAGGTAATGCCTTATAGGTGTTTCTTTAGCCACTTTCCAGACAATGTCGATACTCTACCCTCTTACATAGTGCAGTTGTAACTGGAATCGGCCTGTCTAACCCTTTCAGGCATATATCTATAGATAGCTGCCTCTTCTTCCTTTGACGTTTTTTCATAAAGTTAATGGTATATGAAATACTGATGTTTCAGAGAAGATTAGTTACATGCTGTATTAATCTGACCAGTCCACATTAGGAGAGCACTGAGCAGAATCTGCAGCTGCAGAAGATTGTCACTGTGTTCCTGTGTTTAATGGAATAATTTAGGCATAGAGACAGAAAGAAGTCTATACTAAAATGAGTACAAGCACTTTTAAGTAGAAAACCTGTAGCTAATTTCCAATCCTGTAATTGAATTTGCAGGATAGCACATAAATAAAGCTAGACTTTTTTTTAAAAGTTGGATGCTTTCCACTGCATAATAATGCTTTACTGCCTTGTAGTGCTTTGCCATGTATTTTCCCACATAACGATGCAACTACATCGCAGTGCTGCATGCCTGAAATCTTCCCCCATGATGCAGTCCGCAGTGTTGCATCAGGGAAGCCTCACAATTATATGCAGGTTGACCGTTTGCAAATAATTGACAACCTGCTAGATAAGAGTTGTTAATTTGTAGCATGCTTAGCCATCCGTGTGTGGTCCTGCTGGGCTGTGTCCTAAAGTGAGGTGCAAAACTCTTTCCTTGAAGGCTTTTTGATGATCCTTGTGTTTTGCTCCCACTAAAAGTCAGAGCAATTCTTAAGGCATTTGATTCCAAGCCATAGCTTTATAGAGTTTTCCTGAAAAGAAATTCCAAAAGAATAGTATGAAATTATGTTAAGAAATATGTAACTTTATTTTGTCTTTTTGAATTACTTGCATTTAGTAATTAAGCAGAAGATTTTGCAATTTACTGAGTAAAATGGTGTTTAAAATTGCTGTAATGACATCAGCTTGAACAGCAATGTCCTTGAACTTAATGCTACCTCGCCAATCTGTGTTAGATTACATGCACTTGAGATGCAATCATACAAAGTGCTGAGTTCTCTCAACCTTTTTTTAAAGTCAATGGAAGCCAAGGCCACCTGGGTTTAAGCAGAGGACATTGAGCTCATTGTAAGATTGAGACTTCACTGTAACTTATGCTCTTAACATTTTAGATAATAAACGGATCTCTTTTGAACAGGTAATATCTGTAATAATACCACATTTCTACATCATCCAAAGTCAATTAAAAGGTGTGTATTATAGCTATATTTTAATCAAGACTTACTGGGAAATGGAAGTAAAGAATTCTGCTTTTCATAATAGTACCATTTGCAGGAAGAAAAGCTGACTGGAAAATCAAATTAATTATCTGTTCTTTATACATCCTTTATAGGTCCACTTTCTTCCCAAAATGCATTTAAATTACCGCTACCCTAAAGAATAAGGTATTTCAAAATCATGAAAAAAAAAAAAAAAGGTAGATGGATCTTTCCAGAGCATTCACATGGAGAATTCAAATATAATTCATTAAATTCTGCTCTATAAATAAGAACTCAGTAAAATACATGTTGTCATTGAGAGACTGTAAGCGGGCAACTAAGTTTAATATCTTCCAGCCTCATCTACTTAAAAGATTTAAAGGAGAGGGAGCACATTTCTCTGTAAAGTGGGATATGGAAGAAACAAACTGCAATATACTGTTTGTTGGGGGTGCTTTCTCACTGTTCCACTCTGAGAACTATGCTCAGATGTATAACTACTCTATACACCGCTGTTCCAGGTCAGCAGCAAATACTTGCCTTCAGAAAACAGGCAGCTGCATTATTTCTGAACTATTCAGTAGTAGCATGGCTGTTTATCACACTGCTATATTTTGAAGGGTTCAGGATGTCTGTCGAGAAGCAGTTGCTACTTTAGTAAAAAATCAGTGTCTTGCGAATTAAATCATCTCACCCAAAACATGATCTCACATATTTGTTCAAAGAAAATATTTATATATGAAGGATTGGCATGGACAGTGGAATTTATTTTGATAACCTCAATACATAATTAAAAAGGGAATCTCCAGTTCATCTAACGTACTGTCATTTATATTCTGTACTTCTGTGGAGGGTAAGCTCAAGAGCGATGTAATTAAGAAAGCAAAGGCTGATCTACTATTTGCCACACGTTAAGAATGGGGAAAAAAAGACACCGCATTGGCAATGAATCTGTTGGTCCTGTGACAGATTTGAGATTAAGTTCTTACACTTCCATGACATTTTGAAGTAGACCATTTTTGTTGAGGAAAAGAGAGAGGAAAAGGAAAGGTCATGTCTCTCTTATCAGGCAGTCATAGTCTCCTGTAAAATAGAAATGTCTGTTTAATGTCAGTGAACAGCCCAGATGGAGATTCATGTTGGAGCAAAACATCTGTACTTTATCTTATACCTCAAAGTTTATACTACTTAAACCTTTTGATAACAGAATCCTAAGCCATTTTTGGATGGGATTCCTCTACCATTACACCATGATTCTCCATTCACCCACTGTCCACCTTTTTTCTCTTCTCCTCCAAAATCAGCCTTTATGTATTCCTGACAAAATAATCCTTGTATCGGGTATCTGACATCACAAAAGACTCGGCAAGCTCAGACTCATGTTACTACATTAAAATATTTCATGGGTTTTGCTCAGAGTGGATTTTCCTTCCTGGGTGAATGTACAGCCAGAGAAGCCAAGCAAATCATTGACCAAAGTGATTAAGAGGAGGGGTGCTACAGTGGTGGTGTAAGGTGCAAAGGAAGGGATGGTAAATAAAAGCATGTTACTTACATAAAGTTTGACTTCATAATTTTTTGGAGCTCTGTGTAAGGAATAACTTCATTTCTGTACTGCCTTTCAATTTATTTCAGCTCTCTCCTCTGTCTTACGAATCTGTTTCTAGTATGTATATATTTAACCAATGATTTATTTCAGAAAATAATTGTTTTAAAACTTTCCTTTACTGATAAAATACAATTCTGTTCTTCTTTTTAACATTTACAGGGTATATAAAAATGGAAAAAAATTATTGGTGGCAGTCATAATAGTTTAATTATAGTAATAAGAGCGATAGTTTTTACTTTATTACTCTGTGGAGTTATGTTTCGGAACTATTACTTTTCTCCACCTTAAAATAAAAAGGATTTAAGTGCAGTCTACCTCGAGGTTAAATGTGTGTACGTGCATTTTAAGTGTTTGTATACATGGGGGCTTGGCATAAATCTGGGTAAAACTGGACCACCCATAAATTAATATGTTTGAAGGAAGTGTTGATATTACCAGATATTAAATAATTTTAGCAGGTAAATATATTGGGGGGGGGTGTCAGTGTGTGGGCACATGTGGTGTTTTGTAATTAGCTACGTAGCTTTTCTCACTATGCTCCTCTATGTAAGGAATATCCTTCAAAGATAGATACACTTTTTCATAGCTTACACTATCACATTATTTCTGGCAATAATTTGTGAATAATATTTAATAAGTAATGATTCAAATAACTCTTTCACAGAAATTACCTATTAAGGAATTGCAGAAGTGATGGAAAATTATATTGCATTGCATATTCATGCAGTTTGATTTAATACAATATCCAATGTAAAATATGGCATTGTTTATTGTTTCTTATGGTCTACATGCAATTTTAAAAAATTCTATACTATGAGAAATAATGACCTGGCAATACACTTTAATCAGTCAATGCCTTTGTTAATATTAGGTATGTTAGTAATTCAGTAACCATTTGAAAATAAGGAAGCTGCGGTTATTTAGTCAAACAGGGGACTTAATTACAGGTCTTCTGGAGTCTGGTACTGTAAAGCAAGTGAGGTCAATGTTTTGGCAGCTAAGATTGTAGGAAAAATCCACATAAGTAATTAGTTTGTGTTATATGTTATTCTCCTCAATTTTTCTTCCTCTGCCCCCTTCTCCTATATTCCCCTCCCCCTTCTTAATTTCCTGCTACATCTTCTACTTTTCTTCAGTACCTTTATGTCACTGCTGACTCCAGCTTATCCCTATGGTAACTTTTTTTCCCCGTTCTTTTTCAGGAACAGTCTTCCTCTGAGTCCCTCCCCTCTACCTTCTGCATTTGGGTTTTATTTCGTCCTCAAAACATTGTTTTTCCTGATTTTTCATACGTTCTCCTAACCCTATGGAGGCTTTTTGGATAGAAACAGAGGACATGCATCAACTCATAGACTTTGTAAGCCACGAAGCGAAACAGTCATGTCTGTTGAGCGCAGGTTACATCAGCAAAATCGATTATGCATAGACAGGTACCTTTACAGTCTTTTGTCCTAGATTTCAGGATTTACCTTTGATGGGCAGGGCTTTGGCTACTTTCTCTCTATTATGCTGGAGTTTTGCTTGCTTTCAGTATCTTCTCATTAGGAGCAACGAGTTGTTCATATATGGTGTGATTTGCTGTCATTGCTATTATTTTAAATTCCTTTCCAGATCAAAACATGTAAATGTCTCTGGGTCTCTCAGGAAGCTTTAATCTTATAAAGTAGGTTTTATTGAAGAGTTGTTGTCTTTCAACATTCATGATAAGTTTGATAATGACATTAATAATTATTCTTTCATGTTTGCTATTTACAATCAACAAAGCATCTAATTCTGAAGCTCAAGGAGAAATCAAAATATGAGCAGGGTCAAAGCTGTAACAGCAATTGAAAGCAAATACAGTTTTTATTGGGAAGAAGTAGTACAGTTTTAAGAGGAAGGATGGTTCTGGACAACTCTCTGCTTTTGCACTGCTGCACCATAACAGTTACACAAGGTGTGTTTCAGCTATGGCCGAGAAACCCATGACTGGAGTGCAGTTGGATTCCCCATTATCCTCAGTAACCGTGTCATCTAACTTTCTTTCATAAACTAATCAATTTCTGCCCTAAATCCCTTGAGCAGCCATTTAAATAACTGGGAGCTTAGTGTGTCTATGTTTTCAATTTACAAAATTTATCACTTCACCTCTGGGTTTATAGTGCGGATGTGCTGAATCTGAACACTTCAAAGGAAATTTAACAGTTGGAGTTCCTAATAAATCCTTAGCTCACCCATCTGTATAATTTGTATTAACATGTCCATTAAAAATTTCCTTACAGCACGTGGATTTCTTTCAGAAATGCTTCAGAAAATTCAAATAAGGGGAAAGCAGATAACAACAACATTCTGAAAAGTATATGTTTGGAAAGCTCAGACAACTTTTAAACAAACCAACAAAAAGATACTTCTTACTCCCATCATAATTAACCAAGTGCTTTTCAACTCCCAAATCATGTTGCATCCCAGTCTCTCAAGCTTTGAAATATTGGAAATGTTAGACCCTAGACTTGTCCTCCTCCTTACAGTGAATTATGTTTTGGAATTTTGTGCTCTTCTCGTAATACCAGGTCTGCTTAGTTACTTTTAATTTTTTTAGTATTCTAAAAATATAGTTAATGAGAAAATTTAGTTCTATTACTATAGTTAAATATAAATTAACTTACCTAACAATTTATATGTGACAGGCAAGCATTGGATGGATATTAAAGCTATTCTTGAATGAGAGTATATTTATCTCATCACCAAGATCTTTCTTTAAAAAGACAGGGGAAAACTTAGATCAGTTAATATTACAACTGGGGGGTGGTGGTTGTTTTTTAAACTCAGATATAGTGCAAGGGCTTACTGCCCATCTCCTGGGATGGGTGCACTTGCACGTCTCTTAATATAATTTATTTTTTTGGAAATGGAGAGTTTTAGACTTATCTGTATCATTGGACCTCTGAGCTACAGTCTTCAAAATCCACATAATTTTTAATTGTTTGTTTGTTTTTCCTCCTAAAGCTCATGATATACTGGGAAAATCCCTGGTTTGTTTTAATTTAGAGAGAAATCATAGAATCATAGATTTACATTGGAAAAAATGGTTGGACTTATTCTTAAAGGTCAACCCAGCACTGCCAAGCCCACCACTAACCCGTGTCCCTAAGCACCACCTCTATGTGCTTTGCCAAAGTTTGCAGGGAAGGTGATTCCACCCCCTCCCTGGGCAGCCTGTCCCAGCGCCTGACCACCCTTTCGGTGAGGACTTGTCCCTAATCCCCGATCCAACCCTCCCCTGGGCACCTCGAGGCCGTTTCCCCTTGTCCTGTCGCTTGTTCCCTGGGAGCAGAGACCGACCCCCCCTGCCCACAGCCCCTGTCAGGGAGCTGCAGAGAGCGATCGGGCCCCCCTGAGCCCCCTCTTCTCCAGGCTGAACCCCCCAGCTCCCCCAGCCGCCCCCCCCAGCCTTGTGCCGCAGCCCCTTCCCCAGCTCCGTGCCCGTCCCTGGACACGCTCCAGCCCCTCAGGGTCTGTCTGGGAGTGAGGGGCCCAGAGCTGAGCCCAGCGTTCCAGGGGCGGCCGCACCAGTGCCGGGCACGGGGGGACGGGCGCTGCCCTGGCCCTGCTGGCCACGCTGCTTCAGACACGAGCCAGGGCGCTGCTGGCCCCCGTGGCCACCTGGGCACCCTGCTGGCTCCTGCCCAGCCGGCCCTTGCCCAGCCCCCAGCCCCTTTCCCGCCGGGCAGTTCCCAGCCCCCAGCCCCAGGCCTGTAGGTTTGCAAATCTTTTTTTATACTTTATATCTTTTTATATACTTCAATTTGGCCAACAAAGTGAATGTCTAGACATTATTTTCAGCTTTTTTCATCCTTTATTTAAGGTGGGGGCAGAGGGATGGTGGGGCAGGGCAGGAACATGAAAATGGCACATCTCGTTGGTCTGTGCTGGAAAGCAGAAGGTATTGGAAGAGCTGTAGTTCCTCAGCGCTCTGGGAATATTAAGACATTTCCAGTGGAAATGGGGAATGGGTGCTACATTTTGACTGACAAAACTACTTACTTTTAGCATCAGTAATCATGTAGAGCAAAGCTGAGTCGTAGGTCAGGTATCTAGGCACCCTGAGACCCTGCCTGTTTATCCCATCAGCTTCAGTGTCCCTCCGTACAAAGAAGCCAACTCTGACTGCCTCTTGCTTAATGCAGTTATAGGAAGATAATCTTGTGTAGACTTCCACTGGGACACTCAAAATGTATGTAGGCAAGTGAATTTTCTGATGTGCTTCATGTTCTGTACTTTTACCATGTTATTAAATGTTTCCTTCTTCCCTACAACAGCCTTGCTTATTTTCTGTTTTGTCATAAAATATTTGCTTAGTAACAGGCATAGGAAATTGGCAGTCATCTCTGCATTTCTGCCTTGGATTGTTAGGAGCTTTGAACCCATACAGAAGATTTTGCAATTCAGAGGGGAAAAGTAAGCCTGGCAGTTGATTTCCAGCTTTTAACCAACATACAAAGCAAAATATTTACAGTGATCACAGTTTTATTGTTCTCCAGACTATAGGAAACAATAATGCCTAATCAGATACTTCTGCAATTCAGAACATAAAATTATCTTGACTTCTTCAAGATTGGCTTTAACCTTTAGCTTGCAGATCTGCTTTCTCCTGTTTTCCTCTGAGTTTTAGTGGCAGGAAAAGTGAAGATACTTCTGCATTTTTCCGACTTCAGCATGGAAAGTTTTATTGCCAAGCTTTCTGTCTCAAGTTCATGAGAATATATATTAACCCTGTGCCAGATATTAACAATATTTATCAAAAAATTCATTTTTCACATGATTCTTACATTATTCTTGAGTCATCTGCTATGCTTCCCTGAATTCAGCAAGAGGATTTATTACAAAACGTGGCAGTTCTGTATGTGCTGGGAACTAATCTGTGCTTTCACAGTGAATTCAACGGGCCTTGAGCGTATCCAGGTTGCTGAGTATCTCCTGGCTCTGCCTTGGAGGTTTGGAGGTTTGATGCTTTGGGAATGGTGGACCCACAGTGTGTATATTGTATATGATAGTCCTATGATGTGGAAATTTCAGAATAAATTTGGTACCTGTGCATCATGTTTTCCCAGAGGACTATATCAAAGTTGAATATATGTTTTAAAAAATTGGTTTTTTTTCAAACTTTTGAGAACTTTAAGGTAGAAGAGATAGAAGTTTCCTCTTTTTGGTTGTTGAAATGTTTAAAATTTGTTGGATAAATGAACTGCCTTTTCTCTTTTCAGTTAGAAAACTGAACAAATGTTTTTAACTTAATTGACATATTCCTTCATTTTATCCTCATTTTGTTTATGTAAAATGCTTTTAAAAACTTGATTTACAGAAACTTTTGTTTGATTTGGAAAAAATAAAAATTTTCTGAAATACAGTTTTCTGATTCTCCACTAAGTCTGCTGATCTCTGAATCCTTTTTCTGTGGTTTGTACCGGGTAACTACAGACAAAGTGCCAGTTCTTGACGTATTTATACAGGTCAGGTCATAAATGCCTCTATCAGTTTGAGTTCTTCCATCATTTTGGGCTTTGAAATCTGTTTATGTTGAGCTCAGACAGATCCCAGATATATAAACTTTTTTGGTTTCTTGAGGTCAGGTGGAATAACAATGCAGGTTTGGCTTCTCTCAGTATCTGTTGTCTTTAGGATTTGATTTTTCATTTTTAGGGATAGCAATGCAAAATGCCTGACTAACATTGGGATTAATAATATAAAGATCAGTATCACAGACCTGGTAACTAAAAGTTAAAAGCATGATGTAGTTTCTCCTACCTTGTTTACTTGGTACTATGCAATGGAATGACTTCTGCATTTAGCATTTGAATAATTTTCTTCAAATGCAGAAAGACCAAAATTTTCTGCGTGAATGGTCCTGAAAATGCATATCCAGGGAGGTGAAATGAAGAAAGTTAGAATGTTACAATGGAGGAATGGTGGTAAATTTTGCATGATCACTGACAGGAAAACAAGCCTGTCCCATAGCCCATTCAGCCTCATAAATAAAGCACAGACATCACAAATCACTCGATTCTCTTTTCACTATCTCTCCCCCTTTGTGTTCATATTTTTCAGCAGCTGTATATGCTATTAATCTGCATTTAGGTATGTGACTGAATGTCTGTTATGTGCTTGTTAACAGATGCAGTGTTCAATTTGCTAGTTGTGACTGAGGCCTTTTAAAATGTCACCCTGTGTTTTAGCATTGCATACAACGTGTTTCTTCAATTTTGATTGAAAAGCTTACTTTAGTGAGGGAACCATGAACCACCGTGTTTAGGGGTTTTTTTTTCCTTATTAGCACTCCTAAGTGTGTTCCACATTTGCCAGCAGAGAGGCAGTTAGTGTGCAGTGAAACTCTCCCTGATTGCCTGCTAATCTGTAAGGATCTTTCTGGTTGCCTTCATTACCACATCAGCAAATTACAGGCTGCTTGTTTGCTCCGTGCTTGGCTGGGTCTGGGGCACTGCCAGTACATTCCATCAGAAGGAATTGCGGTGTTCGGCATGAAAGCCTCTGTCAGCTGGACTTCTACAGGGAAGAGATTGTGGCACACTTGTGATCAACGCCAGTTGTAACAGAAACAATTAGTGATACTGCTCAGTGGTCTATACCACCTGATCGTATATGTGAGGTCCTATTTATTACTTTCAGCAAGACATTAAAAGAGATTGTGACTGTACGGTTATGGTGACAGGAGTCTTTGCTTTGAGCAGTACCTGCGGGTTTCTGACCCAGATCTCCAGTGCAGTTGTCTCACATACCCAACGTCGGTGCAAATCCAACCCGTCACCATTATTTTCTGCTCAGTTCTCAGGGCAGCATAAATCTTAGACTGTCACGTTCAGTTTGTCGTGAAAGAAACTGAAGCACTGCTGGTTTTGCTGCCCTTTTCATGTATCCTAGCAGGGTTTTATGAAAAGTTCTACGGTCTTACATGGTTGATGGTATAGGTGGTACATCCGCACATTTTGTTCTGGGCAGGAGCAGAGTCTGTCTGTGCTCTGAGTCAATAGCACAGATTCAGAAGAGCACAGAGCCTACATGCAGGCTTTCTATGGTGTAAATATATCCTGAGATATTTTTCCATGTCAGTGCTCCTAGCAAACAGTCACCCTTTGATCCATGGGGGAAATAGTCCCTGGGAGATAATCTGAATAGCAAAGCAAAGCAAAAATCAAACTGCTCTTTCTGTGCATCTTTGATGCACTAGAACTTAATTTACTTTATGCATAGAACTGCTTTAACTTCACCTGGAGGCAAGGTGCTATTTAAATTGCTTTTTTTTTTTTCCTTTTTTTTTTTTAAGAAATCCCATTATCAGTATTAAAGTGTTTCATGCCTATGAAAACTGTTATCCTTTTTTATTTTTTATTTTTTTTACTCAATCAGTTTGAAGCATGGGCTTCTATGGCTTGTTTAGTTTGGATTCAGTGAAATTAACAATTATTTTATTACAAAGTCTCTATTTATCAAGTTATTCTTTCAAATACTTTACTAATATAAATATGGTTTATCCTGTTCTGCAGGTAGATATTAACGTTCTTCTGTCTTTGCATGGCAGAGACACAATAGGCACGTCCAAAGAAGAGTGCAGCTTATTATAAAAGCTCATCTTGCTACACTGTTGAGGCATCCCAAATTGTTTGAGTTGCAGTGATATAGCTGTGATTCGTCAGTGGGAACTCTGACTTGCAAGTAAATGAAAGCCTGAGTATACCCAAGCAGGTACATCACATTAGATGTAGAAATTAAATCACAAAATTTAAGTTCCTAAGTAAGTTTTGATCTGCTTTTTCTAGATGTCAGTCACTTGTTATTCCCATCTGCCTCACCAGGACAGGTTTTGGTTTTCTAAAAATAAAAGTGGGAATGTAGAATTAAACACCTCATTTTGAAAAAGAAGCAAAATAAACACTTTGAGTCCTTGAATTAAGCTTGTTTGTATCTCTGATGTTCTGATTTGCAATATATTGAATAATGCACTTTTATTTAAACATAGATAAGTCTGGCATAGTGACATTGATAGTGAGGGTTTAATTCTGAAACAAAGCTTATTTTCACCTATAAACTATGTTAAAATCAAATGTTTTAAGTTGACTCCTGTAGGTTCCTATAAATTTTTGGTTCTGTGATACCTGACTGAATTAGAGGATGCCCAAAGGCAGGTGCCCGTTTAAGTTTTCACTCTGCCAAATGCTGGCTCATGTCTGTGCTGGGTGCTCTTTTCCTGAACTACTGTTGTTTAATAAGCAGAAGCCACATTCTAGCACTCCAGATTTTAAATAGAGTATTATGCTTAATGCACAATGCTATTCTTTCTTAACTGTAAATTCACATAGATTTTGTTAAATTCTGTTGTCCGTGCGTCAGAGCTTAGAGTAAATAAAGTAGCTGTTGGTCTCAAAAGGAGTTAATGCTTTATACAGTGGGAGCTAAGTAAAGCAAGTGCATTAATATTTTCATCAATTTCAGCTAACTTACAGTATTTCACTGGTCAGATCTAATTTGTTTGATGAGACATCACTGAAAGATGTTATCTGTAGTGTAAGCTTAGAAATTGATTGTAACACATAACTCAAGGGCACTGTTTCATGCCTAGGGCAAGAAATACTATTTTTCTCTTTGTGTCATTTGCTCTTTTATAATAGCTTACCTTTTTCAAACTATATGCACCAGAGTTGTTTGTAGATTTGCAGAGAAGCAGCAAGCACAATAAAAAAAAAAAGAAACAAAAAAACACCCTAAACTATTTTTCCCTTGGGCCACGCTGTAAAGTCACATTTCTTTATTTTTGCCAAGGGGTGTTGGAAGACAGGTGTCTATCAGGCAAATCATATCTTAGTTTATATTTGCATTCAAAGCTACTGTGGTTAATTTGTTTGTCCAATTCCTCTGTCATTCAAAGAAAAGACTTAGCCATCAAAGTTCATGTGAAATTCACGTTAAACAGGCTCCACTGATACGTTAGATATATACACACACAAACACAGCAGTCACCTCTTTAACTAGTATCCATTCAGTATGTACCTTAAACCTGAATATTCAGCTCTCAGACTGAAATTCTTACATTAATTGGCTTAAAAATGTCCCCTTTCCACCAGCTCCATTTTGTGTAAGCCTAGAGACATCCTTCTGCTATGAGAGTGCTTCAGGTTTTATTAAGCATGTCCCAAGATGTGGCGTATTTCGACTGTTTTGTTCACTTTGTGATGGTTGTTCCCCGCTGTAATAAGAGAATATACTGTGATGAGTCAGCTGAATACTTAAAGTACATGTGGAATGTACTGCTGGTGCCTTTACCCTTCTCACTGTAACTCCCTTGGGACTACAGACACAGATACATTGCCTTCTCCACAGCTGTCGTTCTGACAGTCTAGGAAATGCTGACATTCAAAGTATTAAAACAAACCATCAGTAGTTTTCCATAGTGCCTGTGAAAATGTCAGATTTCAGACAATTCAAGCACGGTTGACCTTGAATGTATGTAATTTATTATATATATATATATATATAACTTCCTTATGCTTTTTAAGAGAGATTAACTATTTACTTCTTCCATAATTGCTGTTAACTCAGATTTCTATGCTTTCAATAGGTTGTAAGCAATGTTAAAACACTCTCCTTTAGTACACACTTCATCTGATACTGGACACAGGAATAATATGGATCACGTTGGACATGGTCTTTTCTGAATTCCTGAGATTCAGGTCACTAACAAAGTCAAAATTTATCAGGGCAGAGCACTGACCGGAACAGCCAGTCTTCTAAGAAAATAAGTTCTGTGTCCATGATAGCAACCCATCTATCTTACTGCTTGTGGTAGTGGTTTATGTCTCCCTATCTTGTTGCTTTATTTTACTAGGAAAAAGTTTCCCTTTATGCAGCCAATGTTGTTGCTGTTTGTCCTTCTGCCTTGGTTTCACAATATACTTCAGGCTTTTATGTTTGTAAATTTATCGTTACAATCATTGTGCTGGTGATTGGTCTCTCACGTTGCCAAACGTAGATGTGATTTAATGTCTAATAAACCATTAATTAATGAAGAAGTAGTGATGAATTTAGTACAAAGAACTCTTTTCCTGGTCAGATACCAGTTTGACTTGTCAAAAGCTTGTGGTCAATACTTGGAAAAGCCATGTTCCACCCATCTGTTGTTATACCAGTATCACTCCCAAAGAGTGAGCTTATGTTTGCTCCGGTATTAGCTTGAGGTATTGCTTCTGCGTAACGTGAGGTAGGGCTCACTCTTCGGCTTCATGCCTGGAATCTCCATCTTCCTTCAGATCACCAAAGTCTGACATTTTTGGTCATTATTTTATTTTATTTAAATTGCAGCAATGTACTTGGTTATTGGACATCAGGATGTATTCAGTGGCCTCTCTGTGTGGTGGCTTGTGGAACAGTTGTTTGGTGGCTCTGTCTGTAATGCCTGTGTATAATCTGATTGCCTGTGACCATAAGGGACTTGAATCAATGAAGAAATTAATGCTTCCCGTGCTTTGATTGTGCTTTTTAATTCAATCACGGTGTAGATCTGGTATTGTTTTCCAGTGTTCGTTTCTCATTCAAGCAAAATTATCTGACTATTCATGTGAGGTTATGCACTGAATATATTTGATGCCCTTCATTCTGAGCATTGTCTGCTCAGGATTCAACACTTCCCTTTGACTGAAATTACCATTATAGGTGCTGTTGTCATAGTTCAAATTAATTTCCTGTTTAACAGGGATACTAACGAGCTACAGTGACAAGAATAAGTAAAGCTGGAGTCTGCTTATCTGAAAAATGAAAAGTAAATTGGTGGTCTTTTGAGTTCTCGGTGTTATGACCACCTTTCTTATAGGGAAGGCTCTATAATTCTCCCTTTATTTTAAAATTTACCTTTTATGTCATGGCACAGGGATATTTTCTTGAATGACGTTTGGCATGGATTGCATTCTCTCTTCTGCTGCTAAGTTGAAGCCATTTGTATTTCTATGCTGAGCATTTACAACCTTGGAAAAAATGGCTTAATTTATAGAATATCTGACCTGTCCATATTTGGCGTATTTAGGTGGAAGATATAGTAGATGAATTTTCATTATTAATAAATAAATTATAAAAAAGGAGTCTTCTTGTATCAGCTCCTGAATTTTAGGACTTAGACGGCAGCTATCGTGCTCTGTGCCATGTATGAGAATGAGTTGCTCTGGAAGAACTGAAACACCTTTTGACCAGACATACGTGACCACCATTCTGAGACCTTTGTCTAATGAGAACAATCACAAAAACATCATTTTCTTTCTTAGATGAACACCCACCCCAATATTGATCAGAAGAGGAAAGATATTCCTTTTCATTATCACATCAGCATTCAGAATCCACAAATAGTAGTATTCTTCAGAAAACTTTTGATATAGGCCTATTGCTATGTTAAGAAACTGGGTTTGTAGAAGTCTCCAGAAGCTTTCTGTCTTAGTTCAGGCTTTTGCATTTCAGTCATCTGTTCTTGCTATGATTCAAGTTGAATAAAGATAATACTAACTTTTCTTCATGATGGAACATTCTGAGGATTAATTCTTAAAAGTTGATAAAGTTTTTGGAAAATAATCCTGAAAGGGAATTGTTTTTATTAAATGTAGGCATTAAAAAGAAAAACAAACAAAAAACCCCCAAAAAAACGCACAGAAAAAACCCACAGTAACATATAATAAAGAAAATAATAGTATATTTCTACATCTCAGGCATTACATTTTTAATAAAAATTTACTATTACCTAAACCTTTTCCAAGATGGCATTCCATAGATTCTGGCAATTCTTTTGAGGCTGAATTGAAAGTTTTAATTTGGTTTTGTTCCTTTCTTTTATTGTATACCAAGTAGCTGCAACAAAATGTACTTTTCCTACTCCAGAGTATTTTAACAAGGTTTTCCTGCCATCATTTAAGGAAAGTATTTAAAATACTCTGTTAGAAAGGAAGGAAATTCCCTGACTTGTAACAAGCAGTCCCTAGGACTGTGTGTTGTTTTTCTATCCCTGATCTATGATCAGAGCCAGCTAAGGTCATCAAACCTTTAGATCAGGTCCTACCAAAACAGCACGTGTGCTTCAGTTTTTGCCTAAGTAACCTTGTAATGCTTTCTCTTCCCAAAATCTCTCCCCTTTGAGATCAGTGGGTTTTGCTAGGGTTATGTGGACTGATTTTCTGTCTGCTTTCTTTGTAACCACTGGAGCCAATGCACACGGGTGGAGATGAGAGAGGAAACGTGCAAGTGAACATTGCTGCAGGACAGAACCTGCTGGAACACGTCGGCATCTTTAAATGTGTGTCAGACCATTTCCCAAAAGGCAGTTTATTACTTTGCCAACACCCTCACACAAATAAATAATGTGAAATTAGTCAGAAAACAAGCAGTTGAAAAGAAAAGCAAACCGTACTGAGCACCTGCAAAGGCAGGCGGTTGTGCTTTGGCATACATTGAGGAAAAGAACGTTCCAAAGAACACCTAGCAGGACTAGGCTTAATGAACAAATCAGCTTGACAAATTTCAGCTCGTTTTCTGCTCATCTGCAAGCTTTCATCATTAAGAATTTCCTATTCTGAATTATCTGCTAAGCATTTCCCGCAGACAGATGTCAGCTTGTGAATTGCTCAAATGTTCAGTTTTTCTCATTCCTAGCGCTGTCTGATTGCCCCCCCCAAGTTAAATGCTCCAAGTTTCTTACCCCCCAGGCCAAATACAGCTTCAAAGAGGTGAAGACCCCATACTAGAATTAAGTTTGCATCTGTTTGCACAGAGAAATAAGTCCGTGCTCAAAATGCTTGCATTCAGGTTTACCACTGAGGAAGGGAATTAAGGAAGTGATGGCATGGTGGTTCCCTCATCAGGTTGATCCTGACTTGATGTTACACTTAGCCTTGTGTTCATATGCAGATATTTCATTCACATTATTCCTGAATTTTCCCCCAAGCATATGATTAGTATTAGGGTGCTAGTCCTGGCATGATAGGATGTTATCCCTTTTAGTTTTATTTCGGTCTTTGTATTTCCAGAGAAAAAAATACATGGATTCAATATCTATTCACCTCCTCTTACAAAGGTCATTTGTTAAAAGTAAAGAAAGAATGGACACATATGCAGACAGATGTCCTGGTGAATCCTGATAAGGTGGCTACAATGCCAGAAAAGTCATGTCTGATGATGCTCCATTGTTTGTGTTGCTATTAAAAGAAATAATAGGTCAAGAATGGATATCTAAATTATATTTCTGGTTTCCAGCTTTCCATCAACCCTTTCATTATAGTTTTTGACAGGTCCAGTAACATGTATTTTCTTTATATTTTTGCTCAATAATAATCTTCCCATGCTATTTCTAAGTGGACATTGTAAGAAAGTTTGGGGTTTGGAAAGATAACTGTCCTGTATTATGTATCAACACATGCTGCAAGTTCAGAGCTGTGTCATCCACGAATATGGATCATTTCCCAAACTGTTTTTCAGTAGGCACAAGGAAGATGTGACCCGATGCAAGCATGCTGAGCTGCAGCGGCATACATTCCGTTACAGTATTGACTGAGAAAGAAGCAGATTTTTCTTCTTTCTGTATCCTATACCCCTGTCGTTATCTCTCCACCTTCCTGCTGTTTCTCTACAAACACTACTGTTGTTCACAAAGCAAATTAAGTTTTCAAGTAGATTCTTAACTTTTTTTGGTATTGGGGTTAAGCAGTATAGAAGGAGAAGTAATGAAAACCCTAGACACCGATGCCTATTCACTTACTGTAGAAACAAAAGAAATAAACTCAAGATTGCCCTGATGTGGTCTTACCTAAAGCTCAAAAGGTTGAAATATCCCCCCTTGATTGCTGCACAAGGCTTTGGTGATGGGACTCCTTTGGTGCTGGAGTTTCATCTCATTGGTTATACCACCTCTTCTGCTGTAGTCTGTCAGGGCAGCTTGAAAGGATATTGGTTAAGGGCTTAACTCGCTTTTTATCACAGCTAATTATATTTTTTGGCCAGGTGGTAGATTTCCAGACATTTGTTTTGGAGCATCCTCTAACAAATGGAGGGATGATTAGAACCTCAGTGAACTGTTCAATACAAGTTCTGACTATCAGCTATCAAAATTGGTATTCATAAAGAGTTTGAAAAGTAAAATTTTCCAGTTTACTGAGATATCTGCTAAGAATTCAGACCTTATCTTCGTAGTGACTACATGCTGGTTTTCATCTTCCCTTACTTGTGCTGTTGCTTGTCAAAACATGGAGAGCAGGGGGCGGTTCTGAACAGTAAACCACAAAAATTTTGCTGCAGAATTGGCTCTGAGGAAGCCATTTCATTTCTGAGAGAGATATTAAAAGCACATCTTTGCAAATGAGAGATGAAGAATTAACCAGGGTCAAAAGTCCTGATGTACTAATTAAATATAATTACATTTATACAAGCATCAGCACAATGACTTCTGCTTTTTGCATTTTTTAATAGTGTTTATACATGCTTATAAAGTATTCATTGTAGTAGGGTGCTAAAGATTTCTTGTTATTGCATGCTTCTTTTTCTTTCTGAAGCTAAACAGGTCTTTATAATTACATTTTATGGTCTCAAATTACGTAATATTTTAGTTAATCTGGGAAGCATGCTGAAGCCAGGCTTTCAGGAAGAAGGAACAACACTGATTAACTTTGTAAGGAATTAGATCGATATTGTTCTTTTCCAGTTTCCCAATTCAATTCTCTGTTCCATTTTCTGAAAACGGAATTGATGTAGGATATGGTCAGAGGTTTATAGTGACAGTTTTCAGAGTCACTCAAGTGAGTAAGTATCTCTCCCAACTGCTTCCACAAACATAGTCTTGTACACTGCCACTGTGACTGGTTTGTTGCATCCAAATTACAGAGGAGGTTGCTTGGATTCACCATCAATTTGCAGTCAAAATCCTATTGCAGGCAAAAGAAAACAGAGCTGCTGTGCAAAATGGAGAATTTTTCTTAGACCACTAAGACTTCAGTTAGACTAAGGAATTATTGTTAGTCCAGTTACAATGATGCTTACACTTTATATACAGCTAAATGTAAAATATGCAGACTTTCTATTATCTGCCCGTTTCTCAGGTGTTATGTTACTTTTCCACTCTCTCACTTCATAGCTTCATTCTGGAGGGAGGTGAGAATGCCTCAATCATGGTTATACGAGTCCTTTGCCAGAAATGGGATGCTGATTTTGGTGGCTTCTTCTTCCTCACCCTTCAGCCCAGTCAGGGTCATTTTGGGGTGCTTGCTAAATGTCCTACACCTTGCTCTTTCTTCATAGGACTGCTTACATCCAAATACATAATATCCAGTGTCTTTTACATGGGTTGGATATTTGTTCTTTGTTCTTTTGGTTAAACCTAAAACTAGTTCTGCCCAGCCACTAATGAGGGGTTTTTTTAAAGCTCTTGGGCCTCCAGCATCATCCTGTGCCTGTACTTTTGAGGCCCACAGTGTCATCCCATGCCTGTACTCCTCTCTGCTGCATTTTATCTACAGTCTTAGACAATTTGTTTTACCTAGAATAGCTGCATGTATTGCTATTTATTTGTTTCATATATTTATATGTCTATATATAAAACAATAGCTACTTCCCCACACCAGAAGCACAGAAACAATTGCACCTTTCTAAGAAGTGCTGTTGCAAGCAAAGCACACCTGAGCCTGGCCAAGGCAAGTCCAAGCAAAGCCTGAGAACCCTTGGGGTCTGTGCTGCAGCCTAGTACAAACCCTCTGGCCTGTTCTGAGCAATGGTAACACCACATTTATGGGGCTGCTAGGCTACAGAACAAAGAAGAAGTCTTTGAGTTAGTTACAGCTTTATTCTCAACTAGCATATCGCAGGCTAAGCGTTCCTCTTCTCGCTTTCACCACAGTAAGCTGAAACCTTTAGCTGCCTTTGTCACACCTAGCGTTTTGCAATCTTGACCTTATTACACCAACAGTCCCTCTACCCAGGCTGGTATCTGCATCTGCTACACTTGTTTTGTTCCTGCCCTTTGTCATCATTTTCTTTACTTGTGGCTGAAAGGTACCAAACAGTGAGATATTTGAATGCTGGAAAATTACAGTTATCCCTCTTAGTAATGAATAGTGGGGATGAAATGTATGTCTCTCTACCTTCTCTGTGTTCTTAAATGTTGAGTCTTGGACAGAGGCAACAGGGTGTCTGGGTGCAGATGTTGAGCACTGAGCACACAAAGGGAAAAGTCTGGACTCCAAGTAATTTCAATAAGCATTCTAAGTAATTCCAACTGTTAAGTTTTAACAGTTCTCACTCCCTCTGTGATTTTCAGCACCCATTTTTTCCTCTTCTTCCTTGATTGCTAATCAAACAGCATATAGAAATGCTTTCCTGATGAATCTCACTCAATCTATGGGCAATCTCTTGTATGTACTTCACTTCCAAAACATCTAATTTGATCACTGTATGCCTATATACTGTAATTCATCTTTTCAGAAGCTTGAAAGAGTCTCCCTCTATGTCAAAAGGCTAAATATTCCAGAAGGCATGAGGTGGACTTGTCCCTCAAGTCTTAAGAAATAAATAGAATGCTGATTTCATACAGATTTGAGCACAATTTAAGTAACCACAGTAACCCGTTTCATAGCCTGTGTGCTATCTAAGGCTTCTGTCTATTGATTTTAATGTTTGGGAATGTTATTGTGGGTTTTGGTAACTTTACTTGTTTGTTTATACTGGGGAAAAAAAAAACCCAAAGACTAAGAATAGGGAGAAGAAAATAATTCTTGCTCTACTTCTGAGTATTCTCCTTTTTTCATATGTTGTAGGCTTTCATGTTTGTCCAAGCTCTCAAGACATTTGTATGATAATTAGACTGGGTCAGTGACTCTGAAAAAGTAAGATTTGAAGGAATAATGAGAATATACATGTGAACTGGATATGCTTGGCAGGCTGTTATTGCATTTCCATGTCTGTACATTGACAATAATGCCTGTGATTGCTGTAACGGACCCAAATGAATAATAAGCCTTTTTTTTTTTTTTTTTTTTTTTAACAAGTTAAACTGTCAGCCTGCCCCTAAAATATTCCTCTATCTGTCTTATTGAGTTAGCTGTAGCTCTCGAGAGTCACCAGGTGCTATTTCTATGCTCTTGCTGTGCAAGTAGAGATGGCACACCAGCTGGCTTTTTCCCCTGTTCATAGCTCCTGTGCTTTGCCAAAGGTTGGTATGTGAAGACTTCCACTAAACTTTGGAGTCTAATGTCTGATGCTGTACTAAGGTACATTATGGAATTTTAGCACTGTCTGAAATGAGTTGTCTTTTGTTCACAATGGTCTGATTTGACTCACAGTACATAATGAATAATGAATGCAAAAGAGAGGTTGTAGTTCAGTCATAAATTATTATTTGCAGAATTACTGCTGACCTTTCATTAGCACTTACAAGTGCCAGACCAGCTCTTGAAGGATTTAGGAGACAGCTGAATGAAGATTCGTTTATTAAGATGTATGGCTGACCAATATACTGGTCGTTACATTGATCTTAGGAGTGGATCAGAGTGTGAGCAACTCTTGTGTAACTGAGGAATGAAAAGGAGAAGCAGCTAACTACTTAGAGCAACATTGGAGTCATAATTTTTTGTCTACTCTGTATGAAGAGGTAGCTCATTCTTTCAGTCTTTAAGAATTTTCCTTTCTTCTTTGAAGAAAAGATATTTTTATATAAAATATTTTTAAAAGTCAGATTTTGTATAATACTATTCCACAATTCAGTATTACATTTTAAATACATGTTGTAAAGCCTACTGTAATTCCATCCACACAGGTGTATGTAGTCTGCTCTAAGCTTTGTGGTTTTGGTAAAGAAAATACATAGGCATGTCAAAAGTATAAACACAGTAGAGAAACAGAATGTCTAAATTATATTTTATTCATAGACATGGACTGACATAAATGGTCAGAAATAAATAATTACTTGGTAAGAGAGAAAGATATACACATTGTTTAGGAATGACATATTTTTTGTTCCTGCTACAGTCATTCTTGGCATGCAGTCACCTTCTTTCACACCCTTTCTCCTCCTGGGACAGACAGGGGAATATGCTTGGTTTTGACAGAGCAACTTATATGTCCAGGTGTAACCCAGGTCTTGTAAACAAAGGAACCTGGGGTCTCCTGTGTGACCCACGAGGGGCTTAGTGCCCTTCCGACGCACTGCTGAAGCCTCATGGCTTCTGTTTTGTAGTAACACAGCTGCTGCATCATAGCATTTTTATTGTCCACAGAAGAATCAAGCCTCCTTGCAAAGTACCCAAGGGTGAGGGAGAGTGCTCATATGGCAAATAGCGCTCTATGTGCTGGATTATAGCCACAGTTCCAGTGTTGAAAGATTTTGTGTGATCTGTCTGCAGGGATTTACTGGGTTTATATATGACTAAAATAGTGCTGGCAAGGTAGTGGCTAAAAGCAGTGGGTCTGTGTTTAGCTGTCAACAGCTGGAACCCCACTTCAGAGGGATGAGCATGAGTATTGACCTGAAGAGTAACAAGCTTTGCATTTATTGTGATGGCATAATAATACTGTAAAAATATGTAATGTGGATTAAATGTAGCGGAAAAGTGCTTTGGGGGTTTTGTTGGTTTGGTTTTTGGTTTGTTGGGGTTTTTTTTTGTTTTTGTTTGTTTTGTTTTGTTTGTTTTTTTTTTTTTTAACTCATTGAAATGGAATGATATAAAGCCAAAGTAAAGTATGTTTTGAATTTCAGATTTTCAGAATTTTTCTGTTCCTGAGTTTTGCTTCAGTTTCATGCAGAAGTTCAGCGTTGTTGTTCAGTGGCTTCAGATCAGTTGTTTAGTATCTTCCTAGGGTTGGAAAAATGTATTTTGCCTGGATTTCCATTCTGGTGAACTTCAATTAAAAAACAGTCAAACCCATAAACAAAATAAAAAATCAACCACTCCAAAAATGCCAGTTGTGCAATGCTTGATTTTCATGGATGGAAAACGGCCATTAATAGTTTTACTCAAGTTCTAAGCTAGCTGCGATAACGCCAATCATTGCATTTAAAGTATATGTTGCAATAATTGAACCATCTGCCTTTGGTAGGGCTGCCTCAGTGGGAACCTTTGTCAGGTGTTAACGCACACTGAGGAGACATTGACTGTTTTAACTTTCCATTTCTGAAGTTAATTGTCTGGTCTTCTCTCACCTCTGTAAATTGATCAATTTTCAGCTTTTTCTGTGAACGTGCACACCTACGGCACCAGTGGAAGGTAAGGCAGCATGCTGTAGAGCCTGTGCTGGATTTCCTAGTTGCAAAATGTACTCACAGAGAGAAAATCTACCTTAAGCTTTCTTGTCAAGCAAGTATCATAAGTATTTTAGTTGGAGTCCTCTAATTCAGTAACATCCCTTTGTTTGGCGAAAGCCGAAGCAGGGAGGCAAACGCATGTTGTCACTCTCTCTGTGGTGTGGCATTCTGACCGTGGGAGAAGAACAGTCTGGAGGAAATGATCAGATGTCATAACAGCAAAATTTGACCTTTTTATTTTTATTTTATTTTATTTTTAATAAACCAGGCATTTTGCAATTTAAAGCAAAATAACTCTGGCAAATGACATTTCACCTGGTAAGAGATCCTTTTAAAAGAGAAAAAGAAATAAGATCTCTACCAAATGTGATTGAAAATGTTTCTAAAATCACTTTGGTTTTCAATATTTTTCAGTCATTGAAACTATCAGAAAACCAAATTAATTTGTTGTTCTCACAGGAGTTATCAAGAGTCTCCTCAAAATAGTTCAGAAGTCAAACAGTATACAATAGTGTAATTATTTTGGATCAACAAAACAATAAAAACCTGAAGTCATGATGTCTTCAGCTGTTTGAAAATTACCTGGATCCAGTCTGGTTCCTGCATTGAACTTAACCACAATATCATTAAATATTTCCATAAGTGACCCCAGAACAAGCAAACTGTAAACACATTAAAGAAGAGTCGTTTGGGGTTTTTTTGTTTGTTTGTTTTCAGTTTGGTCTCTTGGGGAGATTATTTTGGGGTTTTGAAACCTTTAAAATGGCTGAAGAACTGGTTAATCCATGTGCTGCTTGTGGCGAGATGAAAAAGAACACGGCAGAAATGAAAAAATGCTGGTGTGAGAGCTAATGCGGTTTCCAAGAGCCTATTGAGTAAATCATACCCAGCAGCGTGATTCCACAGTGGCTTCGTACATGCGCTGGGGGGTGAATTAGCTCTTCGCTGCCGTACTCTTATCCAGGAGGCAATAAGGACTCTTGGCTGAGCTGTCGCTAATTGAAGATGAAATGCAAGGTTTTAGTAGAAGGTTTTACACAGGTTAGTGTTTAAAATGAAGCAGAATGTTTAGGTACCTATGCAGTAATTCAAGATAAACATACAGACTGTTAAGATAAATTTGCTGTTACCACTTTCAGTGTGTTGGGTTTTTTTTTAAATACTTCAGTTGCTTATTTGAGAGTATTTGTGGCTGGAGCTGTAGCAGTGTGCTTGTGAGAGATGCAAGCTTGGACAAAATCAAACCTTTACAGACAGATGTGTTAGTATGTGATTTAATGCCTTTTGGCTGGTTTTGATTTGCATCGATTTGCCTGTGTTTTTGTTTGATTACCTCTAGGCTGGTAATAGAAATGGGGGCCTTTCTGTTTCATCCCTCATTAGGCTTTTACCTAGATGTCCTATTGATATATGCCACTTGCTTCTCCTGCGGCCTGCTGCTGAAAACAGCTCCCTGCCTGCCTGGCTTTGGAACTGGAAAAATTGAATGAAAAAGAATTTGGAGTGGAGCTGGAGCTGGCCAGAACTCCGGTGTTCTGTTTGAGTTTCTAAAATGAGTAACATAAAACATTTCAGCATTCATTTAATATGATGAAGCTTCATGAAACTTCTGTGCTAGCATTCCTGAAGAAGCTCCCCAACAGTGCTTTATAGCAGGGCTCTGGTTAAAGAGTCTTCTGGGAAAATATTACGGTCATTTTCTGTAGAATGTAATTTCTTCTGATATTTTGATACAAGTTGTATCAATGTTGAATTGCAAGATTAATATAGGAAAATCACTGAATACAACTCTACTAATGTTTCCTTTGTGAAGGGAAGCATAATTTTAAATAGTGTCCATTTTTTCTCTGGAGATGTCTGGTTTTGCTGGTGACAGCTTATTGAGGCTCAAGATTTAGCACTGATTTGTGTGTCTTCAAACTGATCCCTGTTACCATGTCTTAGATGACGAGTCTGGATTTTACTGGGGCTTTTGTCATTGATTTCACCCAAGTTATTTGGAGGGAGGTAGGGCTGGGGAAGAAGTACTTGAGATGCTTTTGGATCAAGTCTGTCGTATGTAGGTAATGCATCTGTCAGGGGGGCGATGCTACTACATTGAAACATTTTAAAAGGCTGAGCAAAACGTAAGATTGACGTAAATGCTAAAAGGGAACACCCATGCTTCTAATCTAAGTTCTGCATTGTATTGCAGAGCTGGTGAGTTGTCGGCTGTGACAGATTTCAGGCTCCGTGCTCAGAGCTTCTCCCAAAACTCAGACTATTCTCGTGGAATGGGTGGCAAACACTGTCAGGAGCACTGCTGTCAATGCAACTTTAGAACAAGAAAAAGACATGTTTAAAAGTGGTAGCAGACAATTGTAATGACTCAGTCTTAAGCCTCACGAACCTGTAGAGTTTTTAAGCAGGAACTTTGCTTGTCAAGGCAGTCCTTTCTTAGCCATGCGCTTCTCAGCTCTAATTTGAAGATTTCCATTAATGAACTTGTCTGTTACTCACAGATGGAATATGTGGCAGAATGCATCTTCTGCAGTCAACAGTTTTTCAGTCCTGTTAGAGCAGATAAGATCATTATTATATGTTCTTTCACTTGCTTGCAGAGGTTTAGTGTTAGATGATGTTGCTAATGGCATTTTTTAATCCATATGGCTCCATTGAAACAGACTGCATTAGCACTCACTTCAGTGAATACCCACTAGTATTGGCCAAACTAGTCAGAAAACAGTTTTTATTGAGTCACTTTCTTTTGGGTTTGTGGCGTATTGTCTGGCTTTGATATGGTTTTAAGTGATGCTGTGTGTGCTTGTATTTCTGTGCATTAGTCTTACAAAATGCACATACATAATTCCCTAGTTTGGCAGTCTGTGACAGTTTGGTGGAATGTAAATACGTTTTTTTGGTATATTTTGAGAGAGAAAAGCTTTTTCTCTGGGGAGGCATGCTAGATGGAGAACATTCAGTGTAATTACAACTTGCCTAACAGTGTCCTTTCTGTCCAGGACTCCTGATTTCATTTTTTGATTCTGCCATTGACTTAGTCTAGCCTTCAATCACAAGAATCAAGAGGGCATAACCAGTTGTGTTTTGGTTTGTTGATTTGTAAACTGTTTAATAACTGTCTTTTCTACTCTGTTTTTCTGAAACGGAATTAATATTTCTAAAGCCCATTGGAGTAGAGAATGATATATATGCACAAAGTACTATTACACTATAGACTGTTTTTCAAATTCCTAACATCTATTGTCAGTCTGTGGCAGTTATTGTACATTTGTATTGCTGGGAGAAGGAGATTTACTGAAATGCAAAACCCATGGGATGCAAAAATGCTTAATGTCTACCTAGCAAGTGTAAGAGTACATCACTGATAAGGAACTTCACAGAGTTATGCCGATAGGGCAGTGTGCTTGTGGAGTGACAGGCAAATTATTGATTGGAGCTGGAGAGTCATCTTCTTGTAGTTGTTGTTTGTCTTTTCTTTCTTATGTGAGTCTCTGGGGAGTCAGCTGGGAATTAGACTGTAGTCTGTACCAAGAGTGGATTTAGTCTTTAACAGTGTGTGGGGGAAATGGGGTATATCTTTTGAAGCAGGGATGTAAACAATTCCAGAAAGTGAATTTGTTGGCTGGGGTTACAGTGAGCCAGCACAAGGGCATGTAACACAAGGGGAAATTGTTTCCTCCCAGCTAGGGAAATTACATCCACAACTGCTTGATCTCTTTCATCAGAGACTTTCGGCATTAGTCATTACTTCTGTTATGAAATAAATGAACATATCATGGTTCTGAGTCTCAAAGGCAATTCTAGAGATGTAGGTGAAAGGGACAAAGTGTTGCTCTGGATCTCTTTTGTTTCACTGCTCGTGATAGCATTTAGTATCTTGCCACCTTGCTACACAAGCATCGACTGAAATATGTGCTGATTTTGATTGTGTTCATTTGAGATGTGACAGTACATTTCTCTAGTAAATAAATCCCTGTCTCTGCTTCAGCTACAGAACTTGGGTAACACAGCCCAAGTCTTCAGAACTGCTGGGAAGAGTCAGCTGGTGTGCTTCAGGCTGCTGCTTCACTTCTGGTTTCTCAGTCTACTTCGAAACCAAAGCAATGCTGCCAGCCTTTTTTCAAAAAATGAGCCTGCTTCAACAGTTTAACATTATCCCACTGAATCTCAGACAGGCATCGGGGTTCTTTTGTAGAGGGGTTGATAGTTTTTGTAAGATTTTTTTGTTGTTGTTTTTGACACACTAGAATGAAATCAAAGTCACTTTAGTTTGTGTTCTGCGCAAAGGTCTGAATCCAGTGTTCTGGAAGTGAAACTTCATCTCTTTGTGGCTTTGATTTCCCCCTTGTAAATACCATGTTTATGTTTTCTTTGTTACGTATCTCAAAATGTTTGAATGTCTTATACATTTCAGTTAGTAATTCTACTGCAGAATTTACTACAACCAGTTCTGCAGCCATTCCTCCCATTTCCACCGCTCCTCCTACATTCACCCAGCTTCTGCATAAAGGGATTTTTAAACAATTAGTTATAACAGTAGCTACAGATATTTTTGATTCCTCGACACCATAGAAAAATGCTAGATGACTGCAGAATTCACTGCATTAAAGGCGGTTGCTGAAGTCCGTGATGTGCCTTGCTCTCTGTCTACTAATGAAAATACATTTCAAAGTCTGTTGAAATGGAAGCTGTTTAACAATAAACATTTACCTTCCTCTGATTCTTCACCAAGAACCAATACGATTTTAAATAAAGTAGGATTCTTTTAAAATTGATGATTAGTCCCTGGTATAAAGAAAGGTACTAAAAGTGTTTAATTAGGCATCAACAAAAAGCATGAAATGAGCAAAGCTGGTTCTGTAGATACCTGATGATCATACTGTGATATAATTGAAGTAGAGAAGCCTGTTGCTTCTAATAGTTTAAGTGCCTTGCACACCCACTGCATGCACTGAATACAATAAAGTGTTCTATCACACATTCTCTTCATCATACCCAATATATGATCCATAGTTCTGCAATAATAGCAGGGATAATTAATTCTGGCTTAGAGTATTTAGAAAATTATTAAGTGCTGCAATTACAGGCTTTCCAAATGGCAGTATTTAATAGCAAGAACCTATTCTCTACACTCCCCCCTCCCGTATCTGAGTGCACTGAAAAAAACTTCAATTCAGCAACATAAGGAAAAAGCCCCTGCAGGAGTGCATCTTAATGTAGTATTAATTGGGTAAAGGAAGAACATAGCTCGGGAACACAGAGGGTGCATTTGGAACAGGACAAATAATCTGAAATACAAGTTTGATGAATTCCCTTCATCTCTGTGCTGTGGTTGCTGCAGCACTTTTGTTTATATTGATCTGAACGGCATGGAAATTTTCTTTCATCTGTCATTTACATTCATTTTACCTCTTGCAATTGCTTCTGCCAGCTTACATGCTTCTTTTCTGGTGAATCCATTAATAAGATTTCCAGTACATCAAAAGAATTTCTTTTGTGCAAAGGTAGAATATAATACGCCTAAGGTGTAGGAGGGTTCCTAGCTTCAATTTTACCTACTAAAAGTTATTAATGAGTTCTGTGAAGTTAAAGAAAAAAAGGATAATACTAATTGCATGCTATAGATTTTGCTCCATTGCTTACTCATTTAGTTGGTGACTTGCAGAATAGAATATTTACACCGTAGCTTTCTTCTGATTGCAGTATGCCTTCTGAATTGACAAAAATAGGACCAAAGGTCAAATTAATTAAAAACAGTAGGAGAAAGAACATAATTAATGCTGCAAGTTTGTATTTACACATTTTGCCTGGAAAATGTGTGAAGAGCATTTTGTTTTGTGCAAAGCACAGATGCTGTATGCCAATGAAAATAAGAAAACACTAAGAAATATCTTAAAGAGTAGAATTAAATTGAATTCTTTAGTTGGGAAAATTTATGCATTACAACGATTTCAGGGTGAGCAACCAGGGCAGTTGCCATGGGTATTCAATAGTGTAATTCATACAGGAATGTGAGTCTGTGCGCGCGTACGTGTAGCTGTGTGTGGATGATAGCTGGGCCCATAGTGTATGCCTGTTGCCCACAAGATTTATGCCAGCTTTGATGACATTAATGTTATTACCTTTCCACACACATTTTTCCTGCTGGTTTACTTCAGACGTCCTCCCTGGTTCTCAGGTACCTACAGCAATTTGCCTTCTCCCGAGTAAAGACTACAGTAAGAATACACTGTAGACCTGAAGCCTTGCATTTGTTTTTGCATGACTGCATGTTACAAGGGATTTCAGCACTCTCATGCTTTTCTGGATCAACTAGAGAAAGAAGTTGCCTTTCCTGATCTACTCCTTGGTGTCAGGGTTGTGAAAGTATTGCAGATTTATAGGTTGCAAGTTCAGTGTGGCTTGTGTGGAGAATAAGATTTACCTGTGATTTAACTGAGCTTTACATGAAATTTGTATAATCCTGAAGTAAAGGTGGTGGTAGTGTTAATCTTCTGCATGGCGGGTGAGGAACTAGCGGTGGGCACCGAAGGCAGCCAGGGAGCTGCATGTGCCTTTGGCCTTCCCTCTCAGCCCCTTGCATTTCTCAGCTCTTTGGGGCACTCATCCTTGGGCATCTTTCCAGAGACACAGGGACTCAGACTCAGGCTTATGCTGTTTAAGGATACGCAATAATATTGTTTTGGGGTTTATACAGTAAGTGGCTGGGACTAAGCTGCTTGAGCAGGGCACGGGTACGCGCAGAGCTGCTGGCAGAGGCCTGGCAGGCGGTGTGGCCGGCAGCCCCATGAGGAGGAGCTGGCCTCTGTGGCTCCCTGCAGGTGCCCCGTTCTCACTTCTGCTGACTTCTCTCCCATTTTCCCTTGGTACTTTATGTACTTTTGCACTAATAGCTTTCTCTTGACTCCTTGAGTTACCAAGTAAGCAACTTCACTTGTTTCACCTTCTGCTTACAGAGGTGGCTTGAGTTGGCCTGCTTCCTCCCACACCCCAGGAAAACAGCTCAAGGTCACGGGCCTGTGCTTTATGAAGCCGGGTTCCTCAGCAGGCACCTGGGCCTCACCAGGCTGGGCCTGGGCTTCCAGCCGTGCTCTGGTGGTGGTCTCGGAGCAGAGGTGACAGGGCCATGGGCCGTGGGCCGGCCACCCACCCTGGGGGCTCGGCGGTGCTGCGAGGGCTGCGGCTGGATCCCCCCCCTGTTCTCCTGCCCAGCACTGCGGTGTTCCTGTGTGCCGGCTGCCGTATGCCACGGTCCTTCAGCACTCAGTAGTGTATATTTTGCTCCGTGAAGAAAGATGAGTAAGTAATCTTAATAGTCCTAAAGGGTGGCCACAGTGAATATGAAAATAAGCTAGAAAGGTTTGAGCAACAAGGGAAAGCTAATGGCTTTATATTTTGCTTTACTGAAATTATACAAGTGGTGAATGCTGAAAGCCAGTTATGTGTTCAGATTATCTGAAAGGACTTTTCCAGAGACATCTCTCTGTAGGAGCAAAGGATCAATGACACAACGCAGCATTGCAGTTTGTAGAATTTTTCCCATTTACAGACAGGTATTTCAGACATCCATTTAAGAATGTGTTAGTAGTGTGTAGCTCAACTCACTTTAGTAATTCTGAATATTTCATGTATTCTACTATAAATAACAGGTAAAAAGTTATTCATTGTCACTCTTCTAAGTTAAGCTTGAAAATAGTGATGCAGATGGGAGATATTTTGACTGTAATAAAATAAAACATAATGCTTTTTCTTAAAACAACTTGGAGAGAAAAATGGATATTTCATATATGTGAAATAAAACCAAAGTATTGCAACCGTGTTCAAAGTGGCATTTATCACATAGAATCCTTCTATTTTCAGTAACATAAGACTGAAAGAAAGCAAAGCGTCCCAGTCAAAAAATACTTTATTTCAGTATATGGAATAATTTCTTATATTTAGAGTAAAACTTCATCTGACAATTGGAAAGGCAATTTAAGGGTACATGTTTTGGCCCTGGAAACTTTCTTTGGTTCTTCTCAGTGGTACATTTTCTGGTGAAAATTTTCTTGATCAAGGGAAGGTTGTCCTGGACCACTGGTGTCCACTAAAGAGTATAATGCTGATAAAAGTCTGCATAGCGAAATGTTGGAATTTTGCTTTCTACAAAGCAAATGAAGCATAAGCTGCATCACTCCTTGTAAATTTTGGCCTACAGCTTTATTTTACACAGTCCAGCAGGTTTCCTTGTATTCTTTTACCTCTTCCTTAATCATTTCACCTACAGGTGGACTAATTATGGTTGCCATGAGAATGTACTTTAGATAGGTGACCTCAGATTGCAAACACACTGTACAATTAAAATTAAGAATGGGTAACCTGGGTGGTTAAAGGATATTTGCTAAAGGCCAAAAAGATAAATGTTGCAAGCAAATACTGATACAGAGAGCAGAAAAAAGAATTCTTTCACTGCATTGTAAGCAAGGTGAGTTTCCTGAAAGCCCAGTTTGAGTAAAAGAGCAATCTTTTGGCTATTCTTTCTCTTCTTCAGAAAGAGCAAGATGCTTTTTTTGACAGCTGCATAAAATAAATTAGTTTCATCCTTCCATTTTTACTATCATCAGTTCTCATTCTAGGTAATAAAACATCTGATATCAAACATCATAGATTTGCCACTGTAACAAAATAAATGCTGTTTTAACAAAGGTGTGTTGTCATAACAAATGTAGTGAGATAGTGACATGCCAAAGAGCTGCTTTTCTACTCATTTAAAAGGTCCTTCACTTTAAATCATTTTTTTAACTTTTGTGTTGCATCCTTTTTGGGAGATATTGCAGAAAACATTACTACCAATTCTTTATCAGGGCACAGTAAGGGCTGGCTTCTCGCTGGGGGCCCCGAGCAATGCGTAGTCCCCTTGACTTTGGAGGGCTGCTGTAAATGATGTAAAAATTGGTGGAAATGTAGTCTAGAAACCTTTGGATCAAAAAATATGTGGGTTATTTTTAGAAGAAGTTGAGAAGATCTGTCTGTCTGTCTTCCGTTCTCTCTATTGAAGAGGCACCTCAGCCTCTTCAGCTTCTAAGCTTACACTGCAACTTGCTCTTGGCAACATTTGACAACTACATATCTGAATATGAAACGTAAAGTTGTTCCACGCCTGTATTACACAGGAACTGCTTAATAAACATCCCTCTCAAATATCCTATCCACACCTGCAGGAAAAAGTTCTGTGAAGCCAAAATTTATTTTATAGCGTGAAATGCAACTAAAGTGATGCAGAACTATTTGTGTCTAACTATTTAAGAATACTTCTTGAACATATCGTACTAAAAGTATGTGTTTCTGTTTTTCTCCTGAATTCAGTATGCTTTCAACCCACAGAAGCAAAATTAGATAAAAGTCCCTTTTTCTGGGAAACACTAATAAGAATAGCTTCGTTTGTTAGTTAGAAATGGTGGAGACACATTTTCAAGCCTCTTTGAGTGAACACTTGTGATGGCTTGTGAAGTTATACGCATGTGTATTGCTTCAGAAAGATTTGACCTTTAAATGAAAAACTGAATAGAAAAAAAATTGCAAATGGAAATTGAATAAGGTTCTTGAGATTTCTTCTAGGTCTCTGTAGCTCTAATAACCTCATCACACTTGAACTTAATGGCTTAGCCTTGACTGCTGTGATGCAAAAGTAGGGGGTGGAGGTCAGTAATTCACTGGAACAACATTTTTTATTCCATAAATCTATACTGTTACTCATGAAGAAGGATGAAATCTGTTTATCTGAGCCACAACTGAAATGTATAAATTAACAGAATTAAGTTAGAGATAGAGTGCTATGTACATTTATGAAAGTATAAATTTACTCTATTTCAGTATCAACACAAATAAAATACTAGGTAATTGTGTTACTTGTAAAAGAAATATTCACAACTGTAATAACACCTGCTTACCATTTCTGCTAATAAAGATCCATGTTGTTGGATCAGCGGTCAGAAGTGATGTAAATTACTACCAAAATGTTTCTGTATTATTGTTAATTATTAAGTTATTTTAACTAAAATGGCTTTGCCTATCAGAAATCAAGCATTCAATATAATAATATCAAAGATGATAACCTGGAAAGTGAAGAATGTATTAAAAAACCAATGAGAATTGAGGCTTTCCTATTTCTCAACCTTAGCAACAGCACAGCCATAGTGCAACTTTCATGTGTAATTTTTATTTAATCACATGTCAAATTGAAGACTTACAAGAATTAAACTTTAAAAAGCATGCTTTCAGCTTTCATTTTGACATCTAGTTAGCATACAATAACTGCCTTTCAAAAGCTAAATAAAATGTTTGACAAGCTTTAAATGTTATTTTCAGTTTTATTTGCTTTTTTGTTTCAGTTCATTGTTGTTATCTCAAGAAGCTCAGAAAACACAATGTAATTGTTACATGTCACTGGGAAATGTCATGTGAGATATACTCTTCGGTACAATGAGGCTTAGAGTCTGAAAATAAATACCCATTGAGGTTGTTAATCAGAAATTTGTGAAGTTCCAGGTCTGTAATGCTTTTTGTTCAGCTATGATTTGCCTAATGAGTTTGTTCCATGACCTCTGTGCCGCAAAAGGAGGATGGGAGTATTGGTGTAACTTCTAGTTACTTGAGTGAGAAATGGCATCAGTGAAAATTTGCTTCTTAAAGTAGGTGGTTTTAAAAAAGATTTTGTTCCTTACCCACATGAAAAAGGGTTTCACAGAATTATTCATTTGCAATAGCCAATAGCTGCAATACATGACATTTTTGCTTATCAGTTAGGTGCAGTTTTACATGCCTGCAAGAAATGCCTGTAGGGGCATGTAAGTATAATTTTAAAAAGGCACCCTGAGTAAGTGAGTGTGGTAGAGTTACAAGATAGTCTTGCAAGATTATTTCTCATCCCTCAAGCCAGCTCTTTGTGTGAGTGAATCCAGCTATGAGATCTGACAATTTTAAGTAATTTGCATTTGAGCAGGTAAAGGGGCACCGTCTGCTCCGCTGTTTTGCTGTGGAGGCAGTAATTCTTTCACTGAAAAACAATCTGTCTAGGATAATTATCCATATTGAATTTGCATTTGTCTGTGCAATCACCCGAGTTTTACTTGCCTCTTCGAAATTAATAGATAATGCTTCCTGCATCTAAATAAATTAGTAAAGTGGGAGGAGTTATTTAAATCAATAATAAGTGAAAGCCTAAAACTGTGTACCTATCTCACATACTACAATGGAACAGTTAGATTGTTAATCACGGTGAGGAAAACTCTGAAGTATTTATTAAAGCATTCTCTTCTTGAGAAGGAGGCCAGATGATGTATTTTCCATTAGTAGTTAGTGAGGATGTAAGATACCAGTTCTTAATATTATATCAGGAGGACTAGAAACAAGGATGTCAAAAGGATGATACTACATTTCTGATTATTTAAATAGCTGAAAATGTAATATTTTGTGAATATGTAAAAGGGTAAATATGGTAAACTTGGAAAAAAGTAGATCTGTTTGACAATTGTATAGAAAATCAGCAGCTGAAAGGGACGCGATCAATAAAGATAGGACAGTAGCTGATACAGCTAAACTCATTCAATAAAAAGAAGGGTTTCTTCAAACAGCCTGAACTGTATGAGATGCAATTAAGACTAATAGTATTGGCAGTAGCTGAGGGCATTATTTTTTCATGTGAGATAGGGAAAACACTGATTTTAATGTCCACTAAGCTTGGACTTCTGTAATCATCTGGATATTGTCACTTTGATGCATGCTACCTCTCTCCCTTCTCTCAGAAGACAAGCCCTTCATTTTGCTCTTAAAAAAAAAAGCAACACACACACAAAAAAAACCAACCCAAAAACCAAACACTCCTGTGCAGAATCACTGAATCACTGCAGGCCATATTGAAGAAATTATACAAAAGCAACTCCTAAATCAGAAAAAGTGACTATAGTAGTGATTCTAGTTGTGTGCAATATTGGTGACCAAGAGTTTTCAGCATAGATGCTCCTAAAGAAATACAGATCACTGTTTTTCTTTAATTTAGAATTTTTTATTTAATTTAGAAGTTAGTCTAATTTGAGTGAAAATTGATAATGAGCTACATTATGTATTGTATCCATTACAAAGTAATCAACATAGTAAGATCTTAGATTTAATGCTGTAGGCTGCAGTATGTCTGTGAAATACAGACTTATAAAAAAATTGATACAAACTCTTTGGGCCACAATAGCTATGCTGTACACTACTAAGTATAGGGAAAGGAAAGAAAAAAACCAAAAACAAAAACAAAAAACCACAAGCTTGTCTTTCATGAGTTTCAACACAAAAACATGTTTTCCCTTGGGTTTGTAGTTGGATCCTTTCAAACTGTTGGTTTGTTGTGGGTTTTGTTTTTTGGTTGGGTTTTTTTTTTTTTTTTTTTCATGTTATTCTGAGAATTTTACATTGATAATAGCTGGGTCCTGTGTGTCTCAATCAAAGCATATGGAACAAAAGGTAGTCAGTCTGGAACAGAAGGTGGTAGTTCAGTATAAAAGATTTTACCTGGAAATTATAGTTTGGTTAGGGATTTTCTTTAACAAATGAGAAGTACTGGTCCTAACTAAAGGTACTCATCGTCTGGTTAAGGCATGCATTTCATACCTTCCTAGCATTTGAGAGACATAAGCAACTGAGAAAATGAATGTTAGTAGCAAATCTAGATCTTAAACTTAAACAATATTTTTTTACTAATTCTTTATTCACTGGCTGTTAGTAGTGGAGAGAAATACTGAAGCAGTCCTATTCTTTTACATCTATGCTATCTCACAGCATCTCAAAAATAAGGTCTGTTTTAAGTCAGAAGTATCATCTAAATAATATAATTAATTCAACATAATTTAAACAGTATTATTTTTTCTTTATGATCTCCTTTTAAAAGGATATTAATTTGCTTCAATGAATGAAGATAATAAGGTTAATAGTTTAATGTTCCTCAGTTGATATCTGCTGCTTTTTCTATTACCCTTTTTTTTTTTCAGTTTTTGATTATAAATTGGCTAACCCCTGGTGTATAATTCCAGAAATCATCCCTTCAGTGTATCCAAAGCTATTTACTTAGACTCATCTTTTATTATTCCCACTGCCACAGTCTAATTATTGTAGTGAAAGATTGAACACAGAATAGTTTGGGGCTTTGATCAGTCTTCATATAAATTTCAATAATGAGGGTAAAAGGTTTGCAGTTTTCTGAGATAATTTGATCCCTCCAGACACACAGTGCTTTTACAAAATGCAGTGGATGCTATGTGAGACCTTTGACAGAATTTGTGTCTGGGTTTATGACATCTCTGGAAGCAAAATTCTTTTTTCATACCAATAAAGAGTAATTTAATATTGTTAAATATGTCTGAGAAACTATATGCTACTGTACTTTTTTCCTAAATTTTTCACTTCATTTTCCCCTATCAGTCTAATTGTCTATATTACAAGTTCCTACATCATTTTTTTCAAAATCCACTAAGAATATATAATAAGTTTGCTTGCATTTCTCTCTTTTTTAAAAAATATCCTAACTGTCAGTCAAATAAATAAAACAAACCATAATCCTTGTTATTCTATTACTGTCGGTGCTAACTCCCTTTGGTGATAAATAGAAAAGCAGCTGGAGTCTGAGGATATTTTGTAATCTTATAAATTGAAATTTAAATGCCTCAAGGAGGAAATTTCCAAAATAATTGTGACAGAAGATAAGTCCCAGCTTTTGGCAAAATTTTATTAGAATTACTTGTTCCAGATCATTGTCTGATGCCTGCCTGAATTAAGAAAATGGCAGCACTGCCACATAGAGAAATAACTGGGGTTTTTTTTCATCTTGATAAATTCTTCCAAAACTGATCTGTCATCAGCGTTATCAGGTGTGACATACAAGGACACTATCAAATTAAAAATCATGAGCCTTTAGCTGATACCAGTTTATTTTAAATCGTATGGGTTTTATCTTTCCTACTAATAACACCTCAGTGTATGTAACTAAGTATTTACAGGTTTTCACTGAATATGAGGGTTAGTTAGTGAGATTTTTAACTTTGTTTGGGGTATGGTTTTTGTTTTTGCTTACTGGCGTAGCTTAAAAGAATGACTTGGTGAGTTTCTGGTCTCCTTTGCTGTGATCTGCTTAAGAACTTTTGTGGTATTTTGACAACAAACCACAAAAATAAATACTCATTTGTTTAAAGTTAGTGAATCCCAGTTGCACATAATAGAAACTATTGTATTCCCAAGCATTTGCAAGGGCTAGTACTGGTATCTAATGCTAAAACTTGGGCTAATAACATTTTAAGAATACTTCATTCTTAAGATTCACTGGTAGCTTGGAGATGAGAAGATACAACCTAGTACGAGTACCAAACAGCATGTGGGCATCACAAGACAGCACAAAGGCAATGTAAACCTCACAAAATACGTGATTTCTACAAGACAGTTCAGCATGTGGGCATCACAAGACAGCACAAAGGCAATGTAAACCTCACAAAATACGTGATTTCTACAAGACAGTTCATGCAATGAATGTTGATTTTCATAGACACTGTGAATAGCAGGCTCATTTGAACCAAAGAAATAGTATATTCCATTTCCACATGCTGTAGGTATACCTCTGGGCAATCTTGGTGCAGTTTTGTATGTGGGGGGAGTACATCAGAAACGCTGCAGGAATATTTTCACTGGATCAACTCCACAAAACTTCAGTTATTCAGACTTTCAGATAAGAGTTGACTGAGACTTCTGGCATGAGTAGGTCTATGAGAAGCAATTGATAGTTAAGAAATAGAATAGGATAAGGCATATCAGTAATTTCTATGGATCCATCTGTTTTTTGAACATTCCATGTATCTCTACTGCCTGTGGTGGGAAAAAGATCAGAGAGGTGGTGGAGGAGCAGGACCACTGTCCCAGCCAGCATTACAGAGAGCCCTGGGAGCAGCTGCAGACAGCTTGCTCTTCAGCTAAATAATAAGATTCTTGTGGTGACACACAAAAAAAAAAAACCAAACAAAAACGGGGGGGGGGGGGGGGGGGGGGGATGGACTGTGGGGCTGTGCAGTGTTAGCTATGAACCTTTCACTATCTGAATTTTTTTCCAGTGGGCTGTAAAGCTTCTCCTGCAGTCACAGGAGAGATGTCTTCTCTTTCTATCCCGTGTGATGGGAAGTCATTCTGTGTTCAGGTTTTCAGAGCTCAACTGATGTCTTGGCTTGATCTGTTCAAATTTCTCTTAAAGATCTGCCAAATGAGGGAGAGTCTAAAATCTGCAAATTTGGTAAACAGGAAAGCAGGACTGGAAGGCAAAGTGTACTTGATGATAAACACATGAAATCATCTGGAAAAACAGAATGGCAGGAAGAATGAATGCAAAGTGCCGCACGTAGGCTCCAGCAAGTGCCGCACGTAGGCTCCAGCAACCAATGGCAATAACCAGGAAGGGGACAACTAGCAAAAGACCATTAGAAAAGGAGCTGGGCATTATGGTGACTGGCAAGGAAAACGTGTTATGCTGCCATGAAAAAGGCAAAGCAGTAGTGGAGCCTGCAGGAGATGTGAAATGAACCTTCTGCTCTACTCCACACTTTAAAGATGTCAGCTCTGAAGCTCTGTAACGAGTTTTGAGCAGTGCACAGAGAAGCATGTGTGAGCATGTGTGCAGGGCGGAGTAGTAAGAGATATCAGAAGGCACACGACAGATTGAAATAATAAGGTCTGTTTATTTTGAAGTAGACTAAAGTGCCAAATGCCTGAAAGATGAGTGGGAATAACTAGACCATGATGGATGGGACTGAAGAAGTGATTTATTTTGTAACAAGAAAGAAGCGGGTTAGACATTAGAAGAAAACCTCTCTGTTAGCAATGGTGAAGCACTAGAACAGATTTTTCTGGGAAAGACATGAATTTCTTACTGGTAGCTTTTGAGAAGAGTTTTCACTCACATCTGTCAGGTATTACATAGGTAAAGTTGATCTTGCCATTTTCTTGGCTGTACCATACTGCACAGCAGCTGTCTGTGGGCATATGTAATAATATCACAGTAATACACAGAGATCTTGAAAAATAGAGGAACTTAACTTTTTAGTGAAAATTTAATATAACTGATGGTTGTCAACACCATCACCTAAAGGAAACAAATATCTAGGGACCTCTGATAACATCTGCTGCATTATAAACATAGTATATACTTTTTTGCATAATTGCATTTAAAATATTATCTCCAGCTTTACTAATCCCAGCAGTTCTGGAACTGGAAAGTTTTGCATTGCCTTTCAAATGGGATTTTGAGTAACATCAAGCTAAGAATATTTTAAATTGTTATTTTGGGGGTTTTTTTGAATCTTCATGTTTCATGTTTCTGAAATGCATGGAAATAAGACGCGTGGAAATAAGCAGAGAGCTACTTATTTCGTTGTTCATATTTTCTCTTAATACTGGGAATGATTTGCATTTCAGTTATTCAGCTCCTAAATCATGTAGAGTCACTTAGGTAACGAAAATCCTGTCCTATGCCTGATGCATCAGGTACTTCACCTGGCTCTTCCTTCAACAGCTGTGCTGTGATGTTTTCCTTCTTCAGCTCTCTTGTTTCCCAGCTTCCAGCCTTTTACAGTTAAGATACAGGTCTGTGGTATAATACTAATCAAAGGGGTCATGAGAAAATATCTGAAGGAGAGTAGTGGCATCTACTTTTAATTCATTAGTTTAATGGATATGCGAAATCTATTAAAATTGTTCTACATACATAAGGCTTGTTATTGTTTCTTCTTTCTCTGCCTTAGAAGAATCAAACAACATTAGAAGTGTGTCACATTTTTAGGCCCAAAAGTGTGGAACAGCTTTTAATGGGAAAGAAAATGTTTTTTGAAAACTAGAAAACTGAGTAGTGAAATAAATTGAGCCTCAAAAAGTGATTGAAATCTCCAATTCAATATACAAAAGGCATCCAAAGACTTGTGAAGTCTGACAGAATCTCTTTAGTTTGAGGTGTCTTTCATTTTGCATCAGGGCTTACATTTTTAAAAAATAGAAGAAAGCAGTGCTGTCAGGTGAAGCGGGTTTGAAAGCACGCTGCCTGTTCATGAAAGCCTGAAATTGTGCACAGCTCTAGATAATGCGTCTTCTGCAGATAACTGAAATAATACATTTCCTAAATTGGTTGCATTAAGCAATTACTGATACTGTAGTGGAAACCATATAATTTTCTTCCTTCCTTGTAGCCTCAGCGCCGTGTCACGTTTCACCTACCAGATGGCTCCCAGGAAAGCTGCAGTGACAGTGGGCTCGGAGACCACGAACCCACGAGCGGTGCTAGCACATCGCACCCTCTGCCCCTTGGCTTCCCCCAGGAGGAGTACTATGAGCAAGCTTCACCCAACAGCCGGACAGAAGGAGACGGCAACTCAGACCCGGAGTCCAGTAAGTGATGAACTCTGGCCATCTCAGTTTTTAAATCATTTCAGTATCAAACATGGGCTTCTTTTTCAGGCAATTATTAAAACAAAACGTTGATTCTAACATGGCCAAAGAAGCCCTATATTTCTAAAAATGTGAAGTCTGACCATTAGAAATAAAAAGAGGTTTGGATGACCTGGTGTTTTTATAGATCTGCTGTGCTGTATGCAGAGGATCTTTCTGATGAGGTTGACACTTGCCCTTACGGTCATAAATACCGTGCTGAGGGAGTTTACGCTTGTTAGTGTGTTTCCCTGTGCAATGCTACCGCACGTTGTAGTTTGTGTTAACGGGAAGAACTGGGTGACGAGTGGGTCTGTGAGGAGTCTGCAGTCTCCAGAAATACGGGTTTCTTGATTTGTCTTTTGAGAGCAGCTGTGGTATGTGGTAATAATCTCAAAAGGGTTTGTCATCTTACTTGTACTGTTATCACGGGCTTCTTAAGATACTGACAACAGTTAGGCAAAATCAATATCTGAGGACCACGCTAGAGCTATGGATAATGGTATTGCTTTCTCTGCTGTGATGTGATAGCCAGTTGGAGACTCCACTGTACTTTAGTCAACTGTTAATTGTCCAGGGGCTCTTTATCTGGATTAAATTGAACTGTGCCATTGATAAAGAGACACCTGAATGTGTGTGAGCCTCTAAGGCCTTGTTAGCAGCCTAATAAGTGATTTGAAAATACATCTGTTCTGGGCAAAACTTGGCCCGAAAGGTGTATTTCAGCTGCCTTAGTGTAACATGAAGAATGAATTAGTAAGTCCTATGCAGTTGAAATAGCTCTGTGAGAAGGTAGTTACATCTCTGCACCAGTAAATACAGAATCCAGCAGAGAGCTTTGCCTTCGACTCAGAGCTGGCTCTGACAAATGCAGCCAGCTCTGCGAATCACACTGCTGCCTCCACCTGCTGCTGCCCGAAGCGGGGGGGCTGGGGGGCTGGCCTGCACATATGAGGTCCAATCTCTCCTTTTCTTTTAGTTCATAAACTATTAACTGGGTATCCTCCATTTCAGACTTCTTAAAAATTTGTAAAGTTCTATGGTTCCTGAAATCATGACAGAATATTGTGTTTTCTGAGCTGACAAGAACCATCAGAGGTTTTGGGTGTTGTGCTGAAAACATTATTCGTTGTTTGCTTTTGTTTGTGTTTACGTATTTGAGATTGCGTTATGCCCTTAAGAATATTCTAGGCAAACTAAATTCTTCACAGAATGAGGCTCTAAAGGGCTACAAATATACTCAAAAGAAAGGAAATACCAAGTTATATGTTGTGTTTGCTCCTTTTGCTGTGCATGCTCACTGAACGTGCTATCCAGTTCTGTTTTGTTGTTTGTAACTCTAAGGTTTATGCTTTACTGAAGTGAGCATGATGTGCATGAAATCAGTGTTTGGGTCCTTTCACGTAGAGAGTGTGGGACAGGACCTGGCAGATGTGGAGCTGTTTGAACAGCCATGTGGGTCTTGTCTTGCTGTTCAAAAAGAGGCTCAGGTTTTGGATTTACCAGTGCTTCTTGAGCCCAGTTTTTGCCATTTCAGAAGAAATATATGTGTCGTTACTCTTCTAGAACGTTGCCCTAAAAGCAACAGAGCTTTGACATCTGAATATCATTGACACATATCACTATGTGGAGACTAAGCAGGCATCTGATGTCTTTTCAAGTGTGAAGTTGAAGAAAGTTTAATCACCTGTCTAATTACCTGACAGTTCAGTTTTAAACTTGAAATCACAGCTTAATTAGCATTTATGCTATTTGAAGATTTTTTTCCCTTTCTAACCTGTATCTTACTGAGGCATTTAATTGACACAATATAGTGTGATGTTTAGAGTGCAGAAAATGTAGTTTGTGGCCCTTTTTAGTGTTTTATGCTTATATTAATGGCAGCATCTAGTGGCAGAAAAAAAGCGTATATAAATAGATGTCTGTTGTGTGTCTCTCATAAAACTAAGTAAAAAAGAAGGGGAAGACCCACAGCATATGTTTTATTAAGTATACTGCTGCGAAGTGACCTAATGTAGGTAAGAGCAACCAAAATATCTTGTGTGCTGATCTATGAGTGTTCAGCCTGAAGTTTATTTCGCTCACTTGTGCATGTGTGACACATTTAGTCAATAGTGGAATAGTGAAAGCCATTCTGAATTGATAGTTTCCTCTACAAACATGCTGCTAGATTTTTGACTGCTGTCTTGTGCATCTAATTTGGAGTGGCATGATATATTCAAAGTATTTCTGTTCTCGCTTCATGGACCAAAATGTTGTTAATGTGAAGGGAGAAAGGAATGAATGGTCAGATAATCTGAGTTCAATTCATACAACAGAATAAGCATGGCCTTCATTCTCTCTCAAGATCTTTAATATCTGACCTGTCTTAATCTGAAACATTGTCTAAAACATTAAGCCTCATTAATCATCTGATGGTGATTTAGTGCAGCTGCCTACCAAGGAGACATAAGAGTTGGGATGAAACAACTTCAATAACATCTAGAGCCTACTGAGACATTAAGTGGCTTATGAAAGCTGATGACAGATTCCACATCACACAGGGATATATTCAAAAGTGTTTTCTCCCTCTTGTTTTTCATGAATACAGTTCTTAGGTTTTATTTGTTTCTCTAATATTGGAAAGTACTGTGTTTGGGAAACTTTCAATTTATTAGCAGTAGCAGAGCATTTGTTAGAAAACACTGAAAGATGAGCATAACTTAGAATAACGAAAGCTGAGAAATATTGCTGAGAGGAAACCTTACAAATTCACATCCGATATAGGATTGAAGCAAGGGGGGTGGAATAACTGTAAGAATATAATGGTTAGAGACCTGTGGGCAATTTATATGCACACCTTTAAAATTAGTTGACTTTACTAATTAAAATTAGAGATAGGCTATTTAAAATGATTTGTGTTCTCTTCAGTTGCCTCGTCAAAAAGTGTAATTTTCAGCTTGGTAGGTGCATCATAAGGAAGAGATGCCAATAAACTGTCACACTAAGTAAATAGTAATATAAAAATCCATGTAGGTTTGTACAGTACATTATCCTTAAGTAACAGCACTAATGTACATGGTATTCATATATTTTCTGCTCATAAATTGCTCAGATGCTCCAATAACTCCTAGTGATAAGGATTTTAACCATAGCAACTTTCCCCCTGCCCCTTCCACCGCCACCACCCCCCCCCCATCTGCCACCCCATCTTATGTTTAAATATAAAACATACTACAAACATAGAGAGTAATAAAATCTCTTTGGTAACCTTCCATAGCAAACTGCCTCCCACTGGTGCCCACCCAGTGGCTGTAAGCAGAGAAGTTGACCAAAGGGGTTGACAAAGGGGTTGAAAGGTACATGTTAACCCCAGTTACTCTTCGTTATTTAATTCATGTATTATAATATATTCATGACAAAGTTCAGTTTCACCTGTTTTTGTTGCCTTAGTAAAACAATCTGCCTTTTTTTTTTCCCTTTAGAGAATAATTTTTTTTTCTTGCTTTTATATGGAGAAGGTAGATTATGCCCAGTTCAGCTAAGAACTTGGGAATTTGCAGAAATTGGAAATTTACAGAAACTTGCGGAAATTGCAGCTGGGGGTGGGGGTGGGGTGTGTGTGGGGGACAGGGGACAGAAAAACTGAATGTAACTTGCAATTAAATAATGAGGAAAATCACACTGAATTTTCAGGGTTTCAAATAGGGGGGAAATGGTGTTTTAAGGAGAGGGCAACTCTGTAAGGATATTTAACATGAATGAGTGACTATTAAGCCAAGAAAATTGTCTTTAAAATGGGAAGGTGTAAAGCTAAGGAAAGGATGGTCAAAAGGCGAGCTGATAGATGTTGTAAATTCATGGTCAGTTTGAGCTGGTGTTACCAGGGTGTCTGTGGCTGCTTGTTTGTATCTCTCAACTGCACCTTCTGCTGTGACACTACAAGCAATTGTAGAGCTGCTTGGGTGAACTGGATAAAAGAATTCATCTGGGTTCAACCTGATATAGCAGGGGGAACTTACTTTCAAAGAGATCAATTCCCCAATTCCATTTCTTACATGAGGCACTACTTGTGGACAGCAAACGAGTGAATAAGTAGCAGGGACGAGGCTTGTGCTGGCTTTAAGTGATCATCAGGCTTCAAGAGAATTAGTCTTAAGAGGAATTAATACTGTAATCTATGGTATTTAGCCACATAAGAAGGAGGTTTGGAGCACGGATGACATCTGTTCATGATTAAAGATAGCATATATTTCTTCCCCAAAACTAAAAGAACACTTTCACCTTGCCTTAATTTTTGATAAGGATGATGTTGATGAGAGCAAAGACAAGCTGATGAAGAACGATGATAAAGAACTAAAAGTCAGAGCAGGTTCAGTGCATTCATGTGGAGGAACAAAAATAATCACTACTGGAAAACATTTACAAGAAAGAAACTAAGATATATGTAAACATAAATTAAATGGTATCGTGGCTTTCCCAAGAATACTACTAGATTAGGTCTGTTATTTCACTTCAATTACATGTATTTTTAGTATTGGGGAATACATGTATAGTTAGTCTATATGGATTTAAGAGCTAATAACTATTATTATGACATTAAGGTGGAGCATTAGTAGTTAAGAAAGAAAATACACAGATTAATACAAGAATGGAAAAATCTCCATCATTATCTTCATTAATGAGTTTGGCATTAAAAAGCAGGAATGTGTCAATAAAATATTCTGGTGTCTCAAAGCCAAGCAACACTGAAAATAGAGGAGGAGGTGTGTTTGACACAAGAATTGGATTTTGCCAAGGATTTGGAGTAGTAGCAGTGGGATGAAATCTAATAGTTGAGAGTCTTTCTCATAGGAACGGGTATATGTAACTAGTACATAAATCACCAACTGAAGATGACATAAAGAAAAAAAAAACCTGGGTATTACAAAGATAAACTATAAATCAACAGTACCTAATGTGATTGTGAAAAAATCCTGGATTACTCCTAGTATGGGGGGAAAAAAGGAAAGAAAAAAAAAACCCAGAACCAAGGCAATGATGATACCACAGCTGGCTGTTATGAATAGTGTTGGCTTCCCACATTAACGAAAGGTGAACTCGTGAGAAATGAGTGTAAAAAAATATTATTAATAACAAGGGAACGAAAGGCCTGTATACAGAAAAAGGAATTGTTTAAATTGGCTTGTTTAAATTGCAAAATAAATGTTTTCTGGGGATTAGGGCTGCTCTCAAGTAATAACAGAGAACGAGGGCCAAAACAAAGAGCTGGACTGCTTCACCAGCAAATGAAGAGGTGCTGGCTGTAAACCAGCAAAGGACCAAAATCTGGGAAGCTCAAACAAGATCCATGAGGAGGTACAGAAGCAAGGAATAAGAAGGCCGACTGGTTTCAAAGAGAAGCTTCATAAAATTTATGAAGGCAATTATGTCACCCTCCGTAATAGCAGCAAATCTAGTCTGTAATCCAAGAGGTCCCTTTTCTATGTCGGTACTAGAAAAGCTGTCACCGAGCGTGTTTGCTGAGTCTCAGTCCTGTGTTAGCCCTTGGCTTCCAGCTGCAGCCCCAGGCTGGATGCTGGGCTAACGCCTGTGCTTCATCGCCTGCCAAACGCCCGCATAGAGTCCTGTAAATCTCATTGCTGCCGTAGTGAAGAAGCAATGGGCAGTGCTGCGTGCCGATGGCAGACAGCTGAAGGTGGGGAGCTCACTCTCCCTGGGGAAAACGGCTGTGTTGTTTGCCATGCTGACTTGTCTGATAATCAGAAACTCTGCAGTTGCTGAAATACTCTTTATACATCATCAATAAGACTGCGCTGGCAGCTGGGCTTCAGACCTCATGCTGGGGCACAAGAGAAGATAAAAGTACAAAGTTTTAAGTATCTTGTTCCTTGTCCAAAAACTAGGGCTAGGAGTGCTTGCCAGCAGGTATGATTATTATTTTTTAATGGTGTTTTCATTTTTTTATCATTTTCTTGTCTGCTTTTAACTCCACAGTAAACTGTGATGTAACTAATATTTTAATCCAGTTGGTGCTTAGTTATAAACACACTATAGCACTTAGGTCTAATATGAGTAAAAAAGGAAGACACTGTCATTAGTTAAAGATAATAAATCTTGGGCTAAAATACCTCCCAGTCTACCACATCTGCCCATTGGGTCCTTTTACTTCTACTGTATTGGGTTTTTCTATCCCCATGGCTGAACACTAATAATTAATTCAGAAAGTGCTGAGGTAATTAATCTTTCTGAAGCAATAGAGTTTGATTGATCTTCTACCTTTAATCAAATTAGCTTGCACGTAGGTGGAAGAATGTAATGGCTGACTACGGTACTGTACCACTTTGTGAAATGCCAACCTTTCCGATGACCTCCTGAGAGCGTGCCCATGAATCACGTACATATAAACCACCACAGCAATCATTAAGTGGCTGTTTGATTTAAAAGATGGGGAACTGGAAGAGATCAAAATCAGGATGTGCTCAACATTCACATTTTAAAGTATTTCTCCTTTAGACGTCCAGCTTTATATCTGCATGGAATGTGTTTGAGGGCATTGAATGTCACAGGGCTGACAGTTGTGTGGATTTTCCAGAAGCTTCAGCTGTCTCTAAAATAAAATGACTTTCTAGTCCTGAACGCATGCAGTGAAATAAGCCAACAGAAACTCCTATAAAACGAAACATTATAATATTCTTGATTTGTTAATGACTGGAGACTGGAGAGGGGGGAAGAGGTCAGACTGGACAAGTGAACTGGCAGTGATACAGGTGAGTGTCTTTTGCAAGTGGATTTTTGGTTGTACCTGAGAGGGTACAGACTGCATATTCAGAAGTAATTCCATTAATTGGTAATTTGATCCCAGAGTGCCTGACTTAAGAGTTATTAAGGCAGCTGGCACAAAGGGGAAAAATGGGCAAAGCAAATTAGGTGAAAAAATGCAAAACCAAAAAGATTGTACTGCTCAGACCCCATCGGTCAAACACAGCACTACAGACAGCCACTGGTTTTGAAAACCTTACACTTCTTGGGAAGAAGTAACACTCTCTATAAATTGTTCTAGAAGTGAATTTTAGATGTTTGTTTGATTGTTGATATTGGAGTATAATGCCTTGATGTGCATTTTCTACTGTTCAAAGAAAAGTAAGATAAAAGCAGTTTTTCCAAGATGTGCCATATTCTTTCATGCAAAATCAGTGGGGATCGATGAGGAGAATCACTGGGGAAAATCTGTTGTGTTTTCTAGACCACATACTGGGATGAAGTAATTCAGGCAATAAGAACAGGTTTGTGGATACTGTCTAATGTTACTCTTGACTGAGGTTGATAATAGAAGTTACTCTGTATAAAAAGATTAGAAAGAATAGCTCCGCCTTGCAGTTTAGAAATCAGTCATTTCTTGTGAAATAATAAGGAAGGCTTTAAAGTGTTTTGTTTTGTGGGGGGTTTGGCATTGTTTTTTAATAATAAATGAGACCTGACATCTATAAACAGTGATTTACTGGCAGATGTTCTGTGATATATATTTATATTATCACTTAAGCTGACATGGTAATGGATAATCCTATTTTTTTCTGTTTGAGGGTTATGAAAGTTTTAAAATATATTGTTATAGCAAGCAGCCTGGTGGGGCAGAGGTGGATAGAGAACAAATTTCTTCCCTCTACTTTTTCAAACTCATTTTAGATCTGACTAGCTGTCATATTTGCAGTAAATAGAAGCCCTGAAGTTTGGCTGGGTAAATGGAATCTAATTTGGAGCACCCTGTATCCAGGAGTGTATTAGGGCTTTGATGGTTATGATAGCTTGAAAAGTCACAAAGGGCACAGATTAAAACGGAAAGTTTATCTGGAGCATATGAAAGCTGAAGTCATTGATAGACTTCCCTTCTGGTGGCAGCTTTGAAGACGAGTGTATCCTACGTATCTTAAATCTAGTTATGGATGAGATAGAAGTTTATCACAGGGAAGCAGACCTCTGCGAGCAAAGCAATCCCTTATCTTGTCCACTGGGTTTGCAAATGACAAGTGTGAAGACCGGGCACAAGTGCCAGGCAGCAGCGGGACAATAGGGCAGCAAAGTCACCCTGCTCCAGCAGGGCTTCCGTGGGGTTGGGGGACAGTGTGGATGTCTCTTGACAATAAGCCTTTCTCTGCTTCTGGTTTTATTGGGCCACCCACACACTAAGATAAAGTTCATGAGATATCTGTTTTTCAGTTACTTATGAGCCGTTAAGCAATTCGTTTTATGTCTGTCTTCTGTCTTTCTTATTTCATCTCAGACTTCCACTTCTTTCTTATTTTAAGAATAGGAAAACACAGATGATTCAATTTGTTTTCCTTTTTCAAGTCAAGCTACTCAGTGGCACTGGGAGGAGCTTTTAGCAGAATGAAATATTAAGATGTTGGTTAGTATCTAGTTCCTGTTTTAAAAGCTGAAATATAGAAAAAAATCTGGTTTTAATATAATTTACTCCATGTGAAAAGTTGCATTATTACATTTTCATTTGAAGCATCATAATTTATTACTTGATTTCACTGTGATTAATGGGAAGTATCTCAGGAAATATATTTAATGACTGTCTGCAGCTACCAGTCTGTCTTAGAAATTAAACATAAGAATTGTATTTATTGAACAAAGAAGATTCCAAATTTACAGTGCACTTAAAGTCACAACACTTTGCTGAGTCAAATCTGATCAGCTCAATAAATCTAGTGATTGTCGTCCTTCTTTAGGTAGAGATGTGGTTATCCTCTAATCTGATCTTTTACTTTAAACTGGACTGTTGGTGTGGGAAATAGGATTCAGTCTTTAAGTATGCATTAGGAACAACTTGATATTTTGTTTCAAAAAGCTCGTGTATACCCATATATTCCTGAATAAGGGAGATATTTTTGCCTTAACTCTTCAAATATCTTTTAGTCTTCTGGAAAAGCATCAGTTTTTTAACTGCTGTTTCTCTATTTTTTTGAGGTTGTATAATCTGCATTGCGATCCTTTTGTTTTCTGGTTACTTTTCAAACCTTGGCATTGCTGTATTAAGACCAAGGGAAGGCTGAGAAACACCTGCAACAGGCTTTGCATCAGGGGGATGCAGGGCTGGTGTCCTTGCTACATGCTGTTGATCCAGCCAGTGTAACACTAGTTTCTCTTGAAACCTACTGGTAACTGGTATTATCTACACATTCTGAAAAATAGAATATATTTGTCTGGTTCAAGCTGGAAAAAAATTTATTATGATACTTTTGGATGTATGTTATATCAGAGATTGAGATTCTGACCTTTTTATTTAATAACACTAAACAATGTGCTACTTTCTACTTAGTGGTGGGGTTTTGTATGGATTGTGTTCTATCCAGAAGGTTGTGTGATTCTGTACTTTTGTTATGAAACCAAGTGACATTCTAATTGTTCTTAAACATTTTCAGTTATGTCTGTCTCTGTACATTGCTGGCTTCAGTAGTGCCAAAAGCTCCTGTCTCATGTATCCCCTGCATAATTCCCATCCTGCTCTCATGTTCTCTTGGTTATTTGTACATATCAATTCCCATGTTTCAGTTTGAATTAGATGGTAAACTCCCTGGATTACAGACAGAAAATTTGCTATTTATTTGTAGGGCTCTGAGCACAATATTGCTGTTACGCTGGTTTTATGCTCCCAATACACTTGCAGTAAAAATCATCAGTAATACTTGTACAATAGAAGTGGTGCAGATCTATACAAATATTATATGCTGCACTAGCAATGCTTCTGAGAGCATATCAGGTCTTTTATTTTTTAAATTTCATCCTCTAAATATATATGGTTAGCTTGTCTTGTATTGGATTCCCTAAGTTCAGTCACACTGTTAATGATGATGTGAATTGGGTAAATCGTCATTACGTGAAAAGGTAGGAGCCGTGTGTGGCTGAGGAGAGGTGCCAATGCTGCTGGGCAGTACTGTGGTGGGCTGGCATTGTGCTGTTTTAATTTGCAGAGTCACCAGACTGCTAGATCAACTGTTTCATGGAGGTTCTTGCAATAAGTTAGTTTAACCTTACTGCATAAGATGTCTGGCAAATACCATCATCAGTGCACGTTAGTAACACTAACAAGCTGATTGTATTTAATAAATATGTTTGTTTTCCTCATATTTGTGTTACTTCTGTCGGGGTGAGCAACACTGTTGCATCTTGAATAGCTTGGCTTAGATGGGCTAATAGGATGGGATAGTGAGATGGAACGGGAGTTAACAGAATCTTCCCTTTTTCCTGCTTTGTGCTTTGGAAAAAGAAATATTCTGACATGGCTTGCTTTCAAGCAGCACTGTTGCAATGCTTGTCCCTGCAATGCTTAAAGCTCTATTTAAAGCCTTGGTGCATCAAATTAAAATTATCTCTAAATAATAATAGGAAGCAACAACTGATACAGTTAAAACACTTTCCAGGATAAGGACATGGCTAACATGTTCTGTATGGCCTACTGTACTTAAATTCCTCTCTGCCAAAATAACTCTGATATTGCTTTGAAATATCAGGAACAATGACACTATTTCAATAGTTGTTCTTTTATCTGGTTATCTTGACTGATGTTCCAAACCCAGTGTCCCAGAAGACATGTCCTCTATAGGATGAGATGTTATGAAGTCTAACCCTCACCTAATACTTTAAAAGAAAGTGAGCATTTCTCTACCAAGAAAGGCTTTACTCGTGTCACATACTAATCATACACCAAAGAACTGTTTAGAAAAAGAAAGACAACCCCTGCCTTTCCTCCTCAGTAGTAGAACATGTAAAGAAAAACAGTGGCAATAAAAGGAAATAGGAATGGTGAGAAAAAGTACTTTGAAAACCATAAAAGCAAAAATTGTTTTTATCTTACTAGAACTGATATGAAAAAAATTCTTAATACACATGCTCATTTTATCACTGGAGGCCAAATATCACTGATTACAGATTCTACTGGGGTGGAGCTCTCATACATCTGTCTCTAAAATTAGCTCCTTATTTCTCTTTTTTGTGGAGATCACAAGAATCTTTTTCCATCAGCCCCATTATCAGTCAGCATTGCTCTGACCTACTCTAATACTGGAACGTATTCACAGCATTGTGAAAAAATGTATGCCAGAGATCTGTAAATAAAACAGGCTTTTTACCTTTCATTGCTATGTCCTGTGAGTGGAGTAGTGTTTGGTTATGTCTGTATGTGGGGTCTGAGTTGTCATATGATAATTAGGAGTTTAGATGGTTAAAGTATGATTTGTGTGTTTTAAAGAATATTAGAAGTTACATAGTCAGCTCGGATATTGAACTATCTGGTTTTCTATTTAAGGATTGATAATGAAAGGATGTTTAGCTTTTGGGAAAAGGATAAGGTACTTCCTCCTTGATTTTATTTTGTATTTTTGTTTACATGTACCAAGCTACAGAAAGATCTCAAAAGTGCAATGCTGCGAATTACTCTGGAGTTGGGAAAGGACAATTCTTTATTGTTTGATTTCTCCCCCCTTATATCTTCTGATTTTTTGATACAGAGGGACTATTTCTGTGGAAGGAGTTTGTGTCTGGATCATTGTATGACTCCTGGCCCTTAATTTGTGTCAGGATGCAGGAGATTGCCAAATATGTTACACTGGGCAGTGCTGCAGACAGTGCGTGTGATCACCTCTGACATGTAGACACAGGTTACTCACCGTATTATTCAATGGAACTGGCATTACCTAAGTAGTTTTGTAGGTTATTTGGTTAGTATAGACCATATGTCAGAAAAGATCTTGGTATTTTAGCCGAATGATTAGCAAGCTGAATTACAGATGGTCCAATCTATGAATTTAGAAACCAGATCCAGACAGCTGCCTGCACTGGAAGGCAAGAAGACAGTTTCTTACCTGCAACATTGATGATGCTCCAGAATATATAGCACAGTACTATGTTGCATTTATGCTTTAAAAATTGATGACACTCTAAGCATGTACTGTAACTCTATCCTGCTATTTACAGTGACTGAGAGAAACTGGATCCGATGTCCTCTGCTAAACCGTCTTTGACTAGTAATGCACAGTTTTGAAATAAGCACATAAACGTGTGTGTGTGTGTGTGTGTGTCACAGAAAGCTTTTTCTGGTCCAGAAGCTCGAAGTGAAGCTGTGACCCAGCCAGGCAGTCAGCATTTCTAATTTGCAGTCCCTCTATCCTTTCCCCCCTAGGAAATGTACTCTAATCCATAACCATTTTGCATGCTGAGGTGAGATGTTAAATACAAAGAATTGCTTTTAAATAATAAGCTTATGGCACAAACCAGCAAGAACAGGGATCTCAAGGTTAAAGATGGCATTCCTGCTTCAACCTAAGCTGCTGTAAAGGAAGGGAGGAAGAGATTTAAAAAAAGAAAAGAAAAGAAAAAGCTCGAAATACATCAAATACATCATTAAAAGATTTTGAAAGTCTGATATCACTGTATATATATATTTAACTAAGACATATTTGTCTTCCATTGTTAAAATATTTGTATGGAGGCAAGATCTTTCTCAGCTGTTTGCTCTGTATGTACTTGATTCAAATTATCATCATCTTTGTTGCATTTATAACTACTTGGAGAGGCACATACTTTAATGCAGATGGCAACTTTTTTCCCCCCCCTCAGTATGGCAATAGAAAATGGTTCCAATAAAAATACAGTATCTTTATTCAGATGGCCATGGTAGCAAATAGAGGAAAATAAACAAGCTTTTTTCTCAACCAAAATCCCTTTGAAGACAAGTGGGTTTTTTACTCAAGTATCAGTGGTGTTTCTGGAACGCATTTGAACTTTACACGCTTTGTCTGAGCTTCTATTATGATTCTGCTCTGAAACAATCCTTTTTCATAAAGACACCTCTTTCCTGCTTGGCATGCATGTGAGTTCTTCTTGGAGGGAAATTAAAAAATGGTTGATCAAAATGACATGAGATGGGCTGAAAAAAAAGGGGTCATGTATCTGCATATATATTAAAATCTTAAGATTTCTGTTGGATTCTATGGGTGACTTCTGATATAATTTTGTAAAAAGAAATCATGTAATTTGGTAATTACCGGTATAGTTGGAAAAATCTGGCAAAATTTTAACTCCTCAAATATCTCTATAACTCTCAGTGAGGACTGTGCAAGCTGTCCATCTGCCCAAAACATATCTTTGGGTTGTTCAGTCTCTCTGACTCTTGGTAATGTACAAGGAATAATTTTGAGTAGTGCAGAGAGAAAAATAAAAATAAACCCAGTCTGAGAGGATAGGCATGTGAAGCTATCGGTAAGAAAGCACAGCACTTTGTTTAGCAGACTTCACTGTAAAATCATAAGATAAAACCCAAACTTTGTAGTTCTCTTTCAACAAATTCCTTTTTCCAGAAGAGAAGTTCAGCTGAAAAGTGTGATGCCATTTTTCTTTCAAGGTTTCTAAGAATAAGAGAGCTTTCTCTGGAGTCCTTGATGGAACTTGCATTTTTATTCCCATTGTGTCAGGAATTTATCTAACTTCTGCTCATGTCAGAAGAACTCTCAGTTGTAAAATGTATGTGTAAATTACTGTTTGAGAATCTTGAACTAAAAAACCTGGTTTATTTGATGTGAAAATAATTCTAGTTTCATGTGTAAAATATATAATATGTAACAATAATGTTGCGTTGATTGTACTAGGTTTGTTTGGGAAAAAATAAAAGCAACCCTGACTGAACTAGGCAATTTGCAGCCTTGATTAAACAGAGCAGACAGATGAGCGACTGAGAAGAAGAAAGAGCTCTGAAACTATGGACAAAGCAGTTCACTCAGGCAGTACAGCTTTTCTCTTCTTTTTTCTTTTCATGTGCTTCATCTTGATCACCCATTCAGCATCAAAACGATAGGTTTGTAATATACCTTTCCCCAGACATATTAAACTTGGTGCTGCCTTTCAGCAAGGCCCTGGTTTGCCATCCGGGATCTTATCTAAAAATACATCTACCACTGAATGAGTCTCTGGTATTAGTGTGATTTTGGTTAGTCCTGCTCTGCCTGCTGGTGGATACATTTTTCTAGCCTAACTTTGGCACCTGTATAGTGGCATCGGGATAGAAGTTATACATGACACAGGCTTGTGGGACAGCTGCTTTCTACCTCGAAATACAGTGAAACCATGGAATGGCTAGCAACATGAACTATCAATCCATAAATCATTACAATTACTATTTACAGTTATGAATGCTAAGATTTCAATTAGGAAACTCTGGGCACCAGTGTAATAGGCACAACCATGGCTAAACTTCACTGTGAAGTGCAATGAATAAATATGTGATAGATCTGCAGAAATGACATCTTCTATGAATAAATGCAAATTAATTGGACATGAAGGGCTTTGGGTTGGTGGAGATTACCGAGTCTCTCAGCAATGAAGGAAACAGACAAAAGACCATTGCTAACATAGAACCACATGTAAAACTTGGCTATGTTAGTGGGAGATGTTAGGACTGTGACTTACCAACAAAACTGAAGATTGAATTGTTCATCCACAGTGTACAAAGTAATAGTTGTTCAAGGCCGATCCTAGGCTGTATTTCCAAGGGATTTGGATACTTTGGCTTTAGACCTTTGAATGCATTATAAACTTACTGTCATGGGCTCTTGAAAGATGGGCATCTCCAGTTTCCTGCTGGAAACTGAAGTGAAACTATCAAGGTGTTTTTCAAAGCATCCAGCAGATAGCACGTGTTGGTGAAGCAGTACATGTCACTTACAGGCATGATACCAACCCAAGGTCTGCTTAACATGCAGTGTCCTATAGATGAGTTTCTCCAAAGGTCTATGTTCTGGAACTCATAAAGGAAGAAATGTGTTAACTAAGTTTCAAATAACCTTTTACATTGAGATTCTGCAAGCCTCTGAGTGCTAAGACACAGATTTTTGCCAGTCACTAGAAAAACAAACTACTCCTGGATGTAAATCCAGCACATTTGATCAGTAAAAATTGTTTTGAATTACATTATATTTTTGTTTTAACATTGAGTCTTGTATGTGCTCAGAAAGCTGAACAGTATGTCTGGCTTTAGCCTGTGCTCATTTATAATGACTAATTATCTAATGATGATAGTGTTCAGCATGCATGAGAGCTCCTGTAGCAAGATTTGGAATTTTAAAGAAACGCTGTAGATCAAATGATAATGACTCATTTGTATTCTTTCGCTTCCCTAGTCACTATTGCACTTTATAAAGCAGCTACAGAAATGGATTGCAAATACACATCATTTTTGTCTGAGATGAGAAAAGGCTCAATGATTCTTAAATAGTAGTAGAATCTCTTTCACACACCTGACAGTATCACAAGATACTGTTCCAAGCAGATCACACGCTGTATGAAAAATGTTTTAAATTCTGTCTATAAGTGTGCCACTGCTAAGGTCTTCAGGAATAAACGTGCAACTGAAGGCAGCATTAGATCTGCATGACAATGTGGACACACAGTGTGTCCATCTCTTTAGTTGGAGGACCTGGTGATACCTTTGTAATGTTTTTGTGTTTGTGTTGTAGCAGCAGTGTGCTGGAAAACTAATTCTGGAGTTTCCCCTTCCTAGTCTGGGATTTAGGACCATGGGATATATGGGATGTGTGTATGAACTGTGACTTCAGCAGAAGTGTCTGCTTCCACTCTAGGTAGTAAAGGGTGTTGTCCATACCATCTCCAGCATCAGTTCCATCAGACAGTTTCATAAGCGTAACTACATGTTGATCATATTTCAGGCTGGATGCAAAGGGCCAGCGGACAGAGGACATGCCTGTTTTACTGTGGTCTGGCCGTGTCAACACGCTCCAAATGAATGTGCAGATGGAGCAAAAGCCTTTTTCTTGTTGCTAATGTCACAAGCTTCCATCCTGCCCTACTGGGGGAGTAACTGAGAAGATGGCACAAACATGGGAAAGTTTGGATTGACCAGAGTCCCCAAATTTGTGTGTATTTCCAGCCATCAGCTGAAGCCATGCATGAAATTGAGTCTACCTGATTTGTGTCAGGAGGAAGAAGGTTTGGGTTTGTTAGGGTCTAGAGATCTGTGCTTGTCTTGCAAACTGTAGGCATATCAGCATGCTAAATGACATTTATTGCTCAAGAGAAAAAATTCCTGTCATTGTGAACCCTCTATGATTAAAGTGCAAGTTGAAGCAAAAGTGTTCCTTATTGTGGGAACTGTTGAAATCCACGTGTAGCTTACTACACCACGGTATCTTACGCTAGCTTAAACCTATGAGCATATACAAAATTTCCATTGAAGAACTCAATGTTTGCATTAATACAGTAGGCATAAGCAATGCGGTGCAGGGGAGGGAAAATGTATCAGCCTGAACCAACGATGGCTTTGCACTGTATGCTGTTAGTTAGTTAATGCCATAGTTCCATAAACAACACAGTATGTTGAGGGAATTGTAGATAAATACTCTGCTGAGTCAGATGCCCTTCTTCTAGTGCTTTTAAATATGAAGAATGTTATTTTTGACATATTAAAGTTGTTTCGGTTTTCATTATGTAGTTGTTCATTTTACAAAGATGGAAGGGTCTGCAGGGGTTCTGTATTAAGCCTGAATTATGTGATTTTTATCAATGTGGCCATAATTTACATTTAGAAGCTGTTAAGATTTCAAAGGCAAACATGCAGAAGAGTAAAATGAGAATCAAGACTTCTTACATAGTCTTAATTTGGTGTCTTGTATATATGCTGCATGATATTCAGTTGATCTTTGCATCAAATCTTATTTTTCTACAAAAGACTATACTTATTTAGTCATAGGATGGGCAGTTTGGTTTGAATGAGTAGCCTCTCAATTTTTATTTTAAATCTTTAATAGATACTGTGATTATTGAACATGTTTTAAAGGCTGTCTAAATAAAGAATGTTTAGTCTGAATAAAGGAAAAAGCGTTCCTCTTGCTCCTCAGCTCTTCCTTGGTTCTAACACAGAAAGCTGGGGAGCACAGTGGAGATATTTGTAGAGATAAATGCTCCAGTTGGTGATAGCACAATTGTTGATGAGTGATCTCTGGGATAATGCACAGACAATCTCGTTTTGCTGGGTAGAGGAATGGGACTGGGATATGACAATGGAATTTAGCTATGGATTTCTAACAAGTCTGTGAAGGGGACCTTTATGCCCACTTGGTGAGGCACTGCCTCCAAAGCCACCGTTGGACCTGCCAACAGCCGAGGCAGGAAAGTATGTTTGATCTTTGCCAACTGGCTGACCCACCAGCACATGTGCCCAAAGGTTGTACCACCAGGCTAAAAAATAGAAAGGATTGAGGAGAATATGACAAGGCTGGAATATATAATTGAAATATACTTGAGGCATGTAGTGCCCCACTTCTTTCTTTGAGTCAGTGTCTCTATTTAAAAAAGGTGTGGAAATTTAGGGATATCTCTTATAACAAGAGCAGCAATGTTAGAGAGATTTCCTTAACAGCTGTTAGTCCCAGTTTCAATGCATGTATGTGTCAGAATGTTCCAATGACATTGTAGTATTTATAGCTGAAGTGGAGGGCAAAAATAACAAAAGCTTGAATGGCTGCTTTTAAACGAGAAGTAATGCTTGGTAATCCTTTTAAAACTTCCCTGTTTGGAGGTGTTAATCAAACAAATAGATATCCATTTAGCAAAACAAAAATGGTTTATAATGTTAAAATAAATGAACTAGAAATGCGATTATTGTATTTTAAAATAGATTTAGCAGTTTTCCATTGATAGTAGACAATAATTTGGCTTCTATTCTCATTTCAGTATTTTTCACTGTGCAGGAAATATGCTCGTATATATGCACATACATTCATATTTGTCTGCCTTCACAATGCAGACAAATTCTGTGTGCATCTAAACATACGTAAATACAGTTTCATACCTCTCATATCGCACAGACTCATAGCTCGGTTTTCCCTAATTAAACACTTCACCAAAGAGGCAATCAGCAAGCAGTTCCATGCTTTGTTGGGGAAAGACAAATATGTCCAGGGAAGACAGTCTTGTAATTGGAAATAACAAAGAGCAAAATCCTTTCAAGTCCACCATGGATGTAAGTGTGCAAAGCTTTGTTCACCGTTTAGCTTTAAATCTGCAACAGCCTGTGTGTATTCTTTAGTTAAATTACATACTCTGAGCAGTTCCAATGAATTCAGTGGGTCTACCCGGAATGAGCGAAGTTAAGTAGGTGCGTAAGTGTTTTCAGGCTTTAGGCTTTACGAGCTTTCATAATTAGCGCTCTAGACAACATTAATTGAAGAGTACTTTAGGAAGAATATAGCTGTTTAAACCTCTCTGGTGGTTTGGATCTTATTCAAGGATCCCAATCAATGCAACACATGGATAATCCACTCAGAGATGCTGTGTTGGTATGATTATAGTTTAATATAATCTGTATACATCTTTACAATTGTATCTAACTAACATAACTTTATATGAAGTCACTTCAGTTCAAGGATAATTAAATAAAAGGGAGTAATAATGGGAAAACAGCATATGTTTTCTATTTTATTATAGAGTTTCTTGCAACTATAGTGATCTCTGGTAATCAAATATGATAAAGAGTCAGGATTTCCTGAGGGAAGTAATATTTCTCTTATTTCCTTTAGCCTTGGGTCAGAGTTAGGATTTGTATCTCACCCATCCTCCTGTTATTATATAATTGAGGGAGAATTAAAAATAAAGCACTGATTAATAGCTGCAAAATGCTTCAATGGACAAACAGACTTATTGAAATGTTAAGCATTATATTATATCTAATTTATTGTGAAAAGGCTAGTTTGATTTTTTTATTCCACTGTACATGCTATGTAATATAGTCTTCTGTCTTCATGAAACCATCTTAGTATCATGTGGCAAATCTTTTGATGTATGATTGAGAACTGTGTTTGACAGTATAAGAACCCCTACAATAGCTCCACTTAAGGTTTAAGCAGTTTTAATTTTTGACTCTACTTGCCTTTTATGCTGTCTTTTCCTCCCATATTGAGATAATTTCCAAACTTCTTCAGAAGAAAATTACTGCATCTTGTACTGATATAGTTGTAAAGGCACAATAAAATGTGACATCTTCCATTTAGTGAGTCTTGATCAGAAATAGGACTATCACTCAGAACAAATTATTTTGAAGCCTAAAGCAGGAAGGATATAATAGTTAAGCGCAAAATTACCTGATGGGTCTTTAATCACCCAACAATTATGAAAGAAAAGATCTCTGTCCATTATTGAAAGAGGAACAAAAGACCAAGAATAGAAATAGAGACAATGACAAACTAAATTATTGAGGGCGGGGGTGGGATCTCCTGTATTATATAAAAACTTTTACTGCTGCCTAAAGATGCTCAACAACTATGGAGAACCTCAGGCATTTCCTTGAGTATGTTGAGCTTCTTTTCATCTACCTTTGTATTTTAATTGTTCTAACAGTAAGAAAATACTGAAAAGCCCCTAGAAAATGTGGGTCTCTGTTTTTTTTTCCTGTAAGGTTTCCTTGAAATAAAGAAGTGGTGGACCCGGAGTGCCTGCAGGGTTTGAGGTGTGGGAAAATATCCGAGCCACCGGCAAGCTGCCAGCCGGAACACTGGCCCGGAGGGCCAGAGAGAGCAGGGTTGTAGGAGTCCTTTGGGTTAGGAGATGGAGTTACCCCAACCCACAGAAATTCACATCTTCAGAATAGCTTCCATCTCAAAGAGGGACCAAGACATAGAATTATGTTGTTCTGTAAATACTATTTCTGTGTTTTCCTTGAAATACCGGGTTTTTAGCAGTATGTACTTTCCACTCCCTCTCAGCATTGCTCCCACAAATTCCACTTAGTTAAACGAAGCTCCACTGTAGCATCCCGGTTTGGCACAATAATACAATGATTATTAAACAGGTAAGTTTGTATCATCATTTTTCCTCTGGCCTCAACTCTATGCCAGTGACTGCTGATTATAAATACTATTAGTGAAACAGAAATCAGCACGGTGTACTCAAGTTTCTTTTCAAATAAAGGGCTTTTTTTCAGCATTCAGGTTCCCCATAGGCTTTTAATCAAGGTTATGGGAAAGTCCATAAACTTTCTGCTGAATATTTAACAAGCTGGAGGTCATAGCAGACATGAGATCCCAAGGACAAGTGAAATGAGATTGCAATCAGAAGAGCAGAGGAGACCTGGAGATAAGCAAAGCTTTGTCCACAGATAATATCTAACAGAACAAACACCACAGTCACGTTTTCAAGCTTCTTTTGTGAGAATTAATTTTCCCAGTATAAACAGCCATAAAAAGGGCTAAATACAAATGGGTGGTTGCACTGGTTTTAGTCACTGATTTTAATTGTAATGATTATTGTAATCTGGTCTGAAGAAAGTTTAAAAAATGGAAGATGTTTCAGTATAGTTACATACATTGCCTTTTTACTGACCTGAAATCCCAATTCCCTAACAGGTTTTTCAAATAAATTCTGTAAACATCCTCTGTTTTACTGAACTGTAATGCCTGTTTATACATGTTTAGTCAAGAACTTTTGTTCGCTAAATCTTCATAATTGAACTATTTTTAACAGTATGGTTGTGACCGTATTTTTCTCAACACAAATGGGAAAGCAGTCTCGCAGAAACTCTTATCCATGTCTATCCAGCAGCTATAAAAATATAATACTCTGCATAACGCATAGAGTGAATATTCAGAAAAGTTATCTGTAATGTCAGCCCAACACGTATGTAGATGCTGCGTGGTTTGCGCCATGATTTGGTATTGCAGCAACAGAGCAAGGGACAGGAATTAGACGGTGCCACAGAGCGGCTGTGGCTGCAGTAGCTACAGCAGCTGCGTGGTAGCACGGGCTGCAGCCAACATGTCTGAGAAGGGATCGACTTGCAGCATCTGCTTTTTTTGGTGATCCTTGGAATTAACTGGCCAACAAAGTTCTCTGCTCATTAGTGGAATTTGAACTGTGTATTTCCCCAAAATGATATGTCATTTATTCTTCCTTTGTGGCAAAAAGTTAGTGAAAATTTAAATACTTTGCAATATAGTTTCACAGCGTGCTCTGAATAGTACAGATACAAATTCCTTTTATAAAACTAAGTTGTCCTATGACTTTTTATCTGATAAGGGTGGTGAGACACTGGCAGAGGCTGCCACCAGCAGCTGTGGATGCCCCATCCCTGGGGGTGCTCAGGGCCAGGCTGGACGGGGCTGGGGGCAACCTGGGCTGGTGGGAGGTGTCCCTGCCTCTGGCAGGGGGTTGGGACTAGGTGATCTTTACAGTCCCTTCCAACCCAAACCATTCTATGACTCTAAGATCTTTTTTGCCCTCTTGTAAAGAAACATTACAATGTTTATCCTCAAAAAATCTGCTGAACTTCAAGATGGCATTGTAGATCAAAAGCTGGGCACATCCCATCTCTATTAATAGAGCAGCAGACTGTTTTGCAGTAAATCTGTTAGGCTAGGTAGACTATAATCATAATACTGTCTTTGGCTTAATTATTATCATAGAAGAAAGGCTGATACTGTGCTAAATGTTTTCCCTCCTTTTCTTATACCAAATACTGTTAAGAAGCCCAAATGTTAGCAACTCTGTGACAGCCTTTCTAGGTCTGTGATGATTTTCAACACTCTTTCATAAATCAAACCATTCATTTGAGGGTTCATTTCTAAGGATTGGGTGTGTTTTTCTTCAGATTATTCCTTTTGTAATTTCTGTTCATTTTCCTTGAGGGGAAAAGAGAGCCCAGAAGAGAATTGTAAGCAAGCTGTTATTTTTTGTGGCAAAACACTTAAAACATTTCTGTTACAAAGGTTCTACTTTTTACAGCACTCCTATACCCTCTGTTATTCAGTGAATGGATTCTTTAGTTCAAATATCTTGGCGATCACTTCCAGCAAGGAAGGCTAAAAGTGACCCAGTGTTTTTTTCATTAAATGCCAAGAGCTGGAATCCCTTTTCTCTCCCTCGTCAATGAGGTGTTCTCATCCAGAATGGCTGGGCTCTCTGTCCCAGACGCAGTACTGATACTGGCATCCCTTGCCAAATACTGTAATGATGAAAAATTTATGCACCTCAGGAGTAGATATTTTTGCATGACTTCTTTCAAAACAGGGAAGAAAACACCTGTTTGGGTATCCTCCTTGCCAGACTTAATGAGGTGAGAATTCTGCGTGGGGTTATACGGGATGAAAATAACTTTTCCTGTGCAGACTTGACAGGGCATGATCCATCACCCCCTGGTTTTTGATCATGCTGTCAAATCACATCTTTGCAACTATATAAACTTCATATGAAAAAAAAAATTGTCACTTTCTGATGTATTTAAAAATACAAGACAACAATTTGAATTGTGCAATTTTTTAGTCTAGTCATAAAATAACAGTCAAACATTGCAACAATGAAACACGTCTGATAAAAATACTGAAAAACTGAAGGAAAGATTGGTGAATAATATATGTAATCTCAGTGCTTCCCTTGTAAGGTAATCATGTTCTGCTTAAGACTGTACTTCTTTCAAGATAGAAGAACTGAAAACAAGTATATTGTGAACATCCATTTTATATAGTTTGTGCATATATCTTTTTCCTTTGCTAGTCAAATCATGTAGTGTTATACTTTCTGCATAGGACAAAGAGAAACAGCTTCAGCAACTCATGAAAACAATCAGAAAACACGTGTTGAAGATAAATCCAGACTACATGCAGACTGTCTGGAGCTTGCATAGGAGATCTTTATGTTTTAGCCGCACTTCTCAATGAAAACATCACAAAGTAACAGGGCTGAAGCCACAAAAAGGAGGTGTACTTCTTTGTTTTAAATAGAGAAGTTTGTTAAAAATTTAACAACTCTCCAGTAAGAATACCTTGAACAAAAAAGGTTAGAATTAAAATTTAGATTTTAAAAAACATTTTATTTTTTTTCTTCCCTTTGTGATACTGTTAATTTATAAACTCAGTAGCCATGTTACCAGACCGCTATAGGACATTTCAGTATGGGACTGAGTTCAGTTTCTCCCTCTAACAAACCTTAATAATCTCATTATTTTTTAATAAATATATTTGTTGGAGAACAGCAGAAGCATTAAGGAAAAGAAAACCAAAAACTTTTCATGTCCTTTAACTGACCTTTATTCAACATTATTATTTTTTTAAAAATTAGTAATGTGTAGTAGTTTCTCAGTCTCTGTAGAATATGTTTCATAAATTTGAATTTAATCTTCATGGACTAAGCTTAAATCTATTTACATAAGCGTAAATTTATTTATATGTATATATTTCAAGCAATGTATAGATCTTGAGTTGTCCTGAAAAATAAGTATTTTGCAGACCTGCATTTTATATCAAAACTTTCAAAATGTTTCATAGGACATGTACTCTAACAGCACTTAATAGTAGTCGTCCTTGTTCCAGACGATAGATCACACCAGCTGTTTCTCTTAAACTGGTGCAATCCAGGAGCAGTCTCATGTCTCTGTTGCTTTGGGCAAATACAGGCTCAGAGCTGTCTGAAAAAACAGCACGAATGTCCATGGAGAAAGATGATTTCCCAAGATGCCTCTTCTGGTTCTGTAAGATCCATGAAATTAGGAGAAGCAGGAAGAGAGACTAAGATTAGATACCCTCAATGTGAAAAACTTTCACAGTATCTCTGCAGAATATTATAAATTATGTGCTTATGAATAACACATAATCATTGCAGAGATTTCATTTATTCATATGGAGGTATTATGCTGTAAGCACAATAGACAGCATACATATGTCTCATACGTGGAGGTGAAAGTGGTCTTTTTCTATTCTTCCTGCATCTTTGCATTTCCAGTTTCTTTTCTCTGAAAATATAAAATTAATTTTATATTTAGGAAATCTAAATTATTGGATGGCTGGGGGTGGGTGGTTTTGTTTTTCTTTAAGATTAGGAAACGCTAACAAGCCAAATGAGGGAAACTATTAAAAAGGATACAGATGACAGTATTTCAGTGTGAAGCTGAACTCTTGATCTTGTGAGAACTGGAAATTTAAAACCTGTGTTTGCACAAACTATAAGATAGGTATTAGATATGCATAACCATCTATATTAAAGGAAATATTTGTGTGTTGATAGAAATTAGCTGTATTGATAGAAGAGAGGTATCTCCATTCCACATTCAGTATAGTAGAAGTGTGTATCTGTTATCTGATAGTTGTTTCACTTAGCAGGGAAATAACAACATTGTGGCTAACAAATATGATAAACAGGCTACGCAAGCAAAATGAGGAACAGTATCCAAAAACCTGGCAAAACTGTGACAAGCCTTCCAGATAGCTAAAAAGCAGTAATGAAAGAATGTGTAGTCTTGTCATATTAGAAATATTCATAAATCCTGCATAATGTGACAATGAAATGGTTATCAGCAGGATTAGGCAAGAAAGTGCAAAATTGTTTATTTTCCCAGCAAATAAACTAGAGTTCAAAAATGGGCAGGATGACATCCTGTCAGCGTCTCTGAGAACTTTATTTAGCTCGTGTCCTTCATATCTGATCTGTATTTACAAATAAGGATGTTATGAAGGGGTATGTGAAAGTTTTCCCCATTACATTAAGTTTGATACTGTGTTTTTTACTTTATTGTAAATGCTCATTTAGCCAGGTATCTTGATGTAATACAGAGAGCTATGTTGGTGTTTCTATTAGAAAATAGAGTAGATGCTCTCCTGCCTTCTCAGCCTGCAGGCAGGATACACAGCCTCCCATAAGATGTTCACCAATATGAATGATAACTTAAAACAAGATCTCTTGTTCAAGATGAGGCAGGTAAGAAAAAATAGTGTCACTGGTATGTCCTTGGTGCAGTTTCAGATTTTCTTCCATACTGTCTCAAATGAGAAAACAAAACAAAACAAAACAAAACAAAACCAACTGATTTTGCTCAGGAAGTTAAAAATAGTTGAATATGTTTTCATTTGTTCTAATGAGACAGTAATAAAATATCACAACATATAATAAAACCTGATAATCCTAAATTGAATTCTGATAAATGAGTTACAAAAGTATGAATATGGTGTTACGTCATCAAAAAATTGTCAGTTATAGGAGGGCTGTCAAGCAATGAAATGACAGGGGGGTTCAGAAGTGAATTTGAGCGGTCGGTCTGTATATTTTTCTCAAATATTTTCTTCATGTTCATATTTTTAAACTTTTATCATAGAAGTTTATTTCTTTAAGTAATTTCCTAGATAGCCAACTTCAAATGATGCTTATATCAAAGTAATGTAGGAAAGGTTTATTAAATTTTAAGGACCCTTATGCAATTTTTGTTGTTGACATATTTAAGAGTTGGAATTTCCCTAGAGTTATAAAAAGATAATATTTTTAAGGGACATTTTATTTTAGAAACAAATATTAAGTAATTTGTTTATAAAACCACCCACTTTTCTGCCTGTCTACTCAATGAGTATATTTTCAAATGAAGTTATGGAAGAGATGGCGATTTGAAATGAGATTAAACCTGCATTTCCAATAGTAGAACATAAGGAAAAGCTAAGAACAGTCCTACAAAAAGAAATTCATAAAGAAATAGTTCTTCACATGTATTTTTCAAAGCTACATTTTTCATTTTGCCAATCTGATGTTTGACATCGCTCATTCTCATTATTCTGAAACATTAATCCAGCAACTGCATCTCTGCCGTCATGAACTTCCTGGTGTAATTACTGTATGCCATCACTGATGTCTGAGACCAAAATACTTTTAAGAAAAAATTATATTTGTAAGATCTCTAGGTGAAAAAGATGCATGTCATGAAAATTTCCTCAAAAAAAGCAAAAGATCAAGCCCACTCATCTAAAATGGCTCAGTTTCTGGATTAACAGCCATGGAGAATGTTTTTCTGAGTTTTAGCAAGAGGCAATAGGGAGTGAGTGAACTTAGTGTCCAACTGCAAATGTTAGCTAGAGACACCGTTACTGCCAGCATTATAAAATAATTTATTGTGGAATTTGAGTAATAAAGGTGACAATGGAAATTGTCGTTGAGAGCTATATGGCTTGTCAGGGACCCGTAGCCACAGTTGTGCTATAAATCTTAATTTGCTCAGTTTGGTTTTGGTGTGGTTTTATTACGGCATGCAAGTACCTTCTTACTGGTGAAATTACTGTGAAAATTTTGTCCAGTATGCTCACAGAGACAAGCAGATGACACTGGGCTCTATCTCCTTATACTTCCAATTAAAATGGCCCTTAAATAATGTAGAATTTACAGATATATATCCATATTACTTAAGTATGAGAATATGCTGTTATTTATTCAGCATGGGTAATTAGTTTTAATTATGAGAAATTCTAGGTAAGGTCTCTGAAGGGAAGTCAAGAGATGCAAACCTATTGTCTCTTTTAATGTTTTTTGTGTCCATGCAGCAATTGATGTGTTAGGTACATATGTAAGGATTTAAATTAATCTTGGTTACTACTTTATATTTGTGATTCAAGATGAAAAAAAATTAATCTGTTAGTTTTAAGTGTGCCTGCTGAAACTCTGAAACTAATTGTAATTTCAAGTTAGATTCTTCCAAGCTTTCTATAGTATTCAGGCAGTATGCATGTTTTGTGAGGAAAAAAAGAATTCAACACACATTGAAAAGGAAGAATCCCAGACTTTATTGGTTTACAGTTTTTAGAGAACTCTTTATCTGTCTCTCGTAATAACAAATTTTCATGTAGCTTTTCTTTTTCACCTGGATGCTGTGAAATCCCCGGTTAGGCATGCATCCTGTGCCTTTGCTAACGTTAGGAAATCACACTCTCATTCTACGATTCCCTGCAAGGAATTTACTCTTTGTTAAATGTGAATAAAGGATAATTGGTGATTGGTTATGTTTTCAGCTCCCTAGACTTGTGTAAGTGACACTTTCTTTGGAATACGGTTTTCATAGCATGGATTATTATTTCATCAGCAGAACAGAAATCTCGCTAATTTATTGTACCAATGACAGTGCCTGGTAGCTGGCACTTAGGCTTGTTTAAGCTCTTGTATTACCATTTTCTTTGGTGTAGCTTTCTGCTTTCTGCAGTAAATGTCATATGCAGACAAATTAATAATTTGTTATCATTTGCTGAAGCCAGAAATAAGAGAGCTGGAAGTCAGCTAAATAGGCAGGATGACTGCAATGGTAGAAACCAAGTAAATATCACTTGTAGTCAACCCTCAAAATATACTGGTAGAATGCAGTAAAACTGAAACAGTTTCTCACAATTGTTTACCACCTTCAGTGCATTAATAATAGATAAACATTCAATGGTGCTATCAACCCATGTTTGCTCTGTCAGTGTGATTAGGGAGAGCATCAATATTCTGAAACGAAGCATGCTTTAGTGCAGGCATGCATACAAAGCCTCCTCTTGCAGCAGAAGAAGCAGAACTTTCATCATCCACCTAACTGTGCATCTGAACAAGTCAAGTAATTAAACACGTACATAAATGGTCTTTTAATATGTGCTCCAGACTGGGAGTTTCTGAAGAATCTTGAATGTGATGTAACTAGTGTCCATTGAATACTGCAGTGAGTTTCTTCCAGTGTCCTGTGCAAATTTCTTCTTCCAAATAATCTGCATTATATTATCACTTGGAGAGGCAAAACCACCTCTCTTTAGGATGCAGAGTCCCTTCCGAGTCCTTGTTTCCTACTGGGTTCAATCTGAGTTTGATCAGCAAATTATTAGCTGGAGGTGAAGGCTGCACTTGTCGGGAAGTACTTTTTGTTCCGTGGGATTTGATCTTGCCATGCAGAAGGACTTGCTCATAGAGGACACGGTGAAACCATTTACTTAGCTGCAGATGAGTGTAGCTGGCTGTCTGGCTGCTGCTTTTAATTAAATCGACCACCAGCCAAACAACTTGGCTTGTTTCCATGGCCTTGTTTCTTAGAGGGTTTTTTTTCCCCCCAGTTTGTCCAAGGATAATCTGCATGTTAGAGTTTATTTGTGGTTTTGTCTAAATGGTACATTCCTTTATTCTTGGTAGTTTTATTAATCTTTATTAAGCTCATGACCAATCTGGACATGGTCCTTTGCTTTTGCTTTTATTTGTTATTATAGCCTTAATAAATTAAATCACTGTTATCATTGGCAGAGGTACTGTAAGGAGTAAAAAATGTCTCAGAGCAAGGATATTTTTGCTAAATGGTGTGTTTCTTCTAAAGACTTGTAACACATCTAAAAAAAAAAAAAAAAAAGTAAGCTAATTCAATATATAGTTATTTGCTGTTACCGTGATGGATTAGTTTACAAATTATGGTGGTCAGACATATCCTATTATTTATACAATGGCTTTTTTTAAGAAAGTTCATTTTTAAGGTAAGCAATCAAGTAATTCCTTATGTGGAGATGGGGGAATACTTAACCTTGAGTACAACAACATTAACTCCAGTGAGCTTAATGAATTATTCATGCTATTATCCACCTTGAGAGACATCAAATCGCTCAACACTGTCTGCAAAGTGCAGTTTACCAAAAAATAATAGCTCGGTGAATTATATTTGTATATCTGAACATTAAGCTAAAGACAGTACTGAGAAAAGGCATTGGCGGGCATACCTTATAATCCATGCAGAAGCAAGGCTCTGCATGTCATTTCCTAATCCACTTGCAGTCATAACTTGTTAATAATTTGTTTGCAAGGGTTGGCCTGATAGACAAAAATCATGTAATATTCAAGGATTCATATACCAGTAATAGAGAATGTAATCACTGCAAGCACTACCCTTTTTACAAAGAAGCTGTTCTTTATGGTTTCTGGAGTTCAGTTCCACAGCCTGAAGTGTGGAGTTGTCTTTTTCTCTATTGTGTTTTGGTTTTTACAGATGGAAACCAAAATGCTATTTACACTTCAGTATGCAATTCTGGAAGGAAAGTGACTATTTCAAAAGCTTGGTTGAAATTGGTGCTGGCGTTTTCATTGACAGTAACAAATTATAGTCTTTTCAAACTATTTTTCTGAGGTCTGCTGACATATGCTTTTCACAAATATTTCCTGCTTTTCTCCCCCCCATTCTAAAGTCCCAGTTTAGCAGGTTATTTAGCTACATATACATAATTATGAAGCATACTAGAGTATCAGTTTCTGAGTAATGAGTGTTTTTACACTCATTATTCCCAGAATTTCTATATTTAAAATCTTATATGTCTGTTATTTACATCTAGAGTAGTATTCTAGTTTATTTAGGATCATAGAATTGTTTAGGTTGGAAAAGGACTTTAAGATCATCAAGTCAACCATTAACCCAGCACTGCCAAGCCCACCACTAAACCATGTCCCTAAGCACCACCTCTATGTGTTTTTTAAACACGCCCAGGGATGGTGATTCCACCCCCTCCCTGGGCAGCCTGTCCCAGCGCCTGACCACCCTTTCGGTGAGGACTTGTCCCTAATCCCCGATCCAACCCTCCCCTGGGCACCTCGAGGCCGTTTCCCCTTGTCCTGTCGCTTGTTCCCTGGGAGCAGAGACCGACCCCCCCTGCCCACAGCCCCTGTCAGGGAGCTGCAGAGAGCGATCGGGCCCCCCTGAGCCCCCTCTTCTCCAGGCTGAACCCCCCAGCTTGTGGAGTCCTTTTCTGAATTTATTTATTAATAGTAAGATACAGAAGATTCTTCCAATTCTAAATCATCATTTACACAGTGGTTTCATGGATAGGCAGATACACAAACACACATGTGCACTCCATAATGCGAGAACATATGAATGGAGTTTTTTCCTTTTTTTCTGATGATTCATATTTATTACATTTTAATCCCCTCACATTTTAGTTTAATATTAAGTAGCCATTTTACTGGAGCTGGAGCTACTATATAAGCACACCTTAGCTAGCTCCAGAATTAGAAAAATGGCTTTAAAGCGCTTTGACTTTCTACTTGTTTCTACTTGTTTCTTACTTGTAAGATACTTGTAAGGTTTCTACTTGTAAGTTACGGAGCTGTGGCCCTCCAGGCCTGTTGGCCGAGAGCTGTTGCACACCAGCCAGCCGGTGCCCAGGACAGGCTGGGGGGGCTTCCAGCAAACACAGGGAGCTTCCTTCCTTCCTCCAGCTGTCTTGTGCTGGTGAGAGTGTTTTCAAACAGCTCAATTTAATACACATTGAATGTACATTCTGCAAAGGTGTGCAAGACTATTTTTCTTAATAGCTTAATGTTTTGAAGACATTTTGTATATAAAATATGTATGTATTATATTCATACATACATACATTTCTATTTTTAAAATACTATTAAGAATGTCATCAATTTTCAGGGAATATAGAAAAGAAGTACAAATATTACATTGTTTTTCTTCTATTCAGTAGACTGCTTTTTTATAATCTAGAAAGGCTACATGGGTTGGCTTAACATATGATGAGACAAGGTTTGAATACAAAATTGCATGCTTTGTTCCAGAACAAAAGGAACCTCAATAGCTTTAAATACGTATCTATGTACAAATATTTACACTTTTCACTTTCTCTGTGGGCTGTTCATTCTCTGGACCTTAGCACAGAATTAATATAGTTTTCTGTCATATTTATCATTTACATTTTAAAAATTATATTTCTGTATCTTAATAACTCTCCATAATGCTTAGAAAATAAGGGGTGGCAGGGTGTCTGAAGAGGATACAGACACAGTTTTGCTGTCTGAATATAGATAGATACAGAACTCCTGCAGAAAGAAATTTATCATTAACTAAAATTCGGAACATCAAAAAGATTCAAATTGAACCCTCTGGCATCTTCAGCTCCATATCAAGATGGTATTACTAATTTCTGAACATAGTCACTAATTGCTTTTGTCTGTGAAATGTCTTTTAACCCATTAAAAATGCTCAGGGCAAAACCCATGTATTTTATGGATTTAGTTCCTAATACTTTGTAACTCACAAGATCTGATAACTATGATAAATCTCTAAAGACTCCCATGATCTGAGTCTCATCTTTCCCTTGTGTGCTATGCTTGTAGCATTAATTATGATTTATGTGTATATGAGAATGCATTTACTTATTTTGAAAAAGTCAAATAATTTGAAATCAAAATGGACATGAAAAGCTTTTTACCTTCTGAACGTGCAAGCACAGATAAACTTTCCTGGCTATAGAAACAGAAAAATTAATAGGATTGACAATGATTTATATTAGTTCCAACTTTTGCCAAGAAACTTTTAATCAAAGGATTTAGAAGTCCTCCAGTCAATGTCTAGACTGGCAGGAAGATGTTGGGATCACTGCAAATCCTGGTTTCTCAAATTATTATGTATGACAAGGGATTACAAAAATAAATTGTAAATATCAAACTTGAATCTATGTCACAAAGCGGACTCAAAAGGCGAATGTGGCATTGTGTGTTTTTGCAGCCACATGGACATGGACATTTGTCTTTGTTTCCAGGCTGGGTAGGAATTTCTTCCGGATGGAACTTATTGGAATGGGTTCTATGTGTACTATATTATATATAATAGTATATCTATGTGTTTATCGATACACATATGTTTAACATTTGTCATAGAAATTCCTTTTATTAACTATGTTGTTTGCAATTTATCAAACTCTTTTAAAAAAAGAGGAGGAAATGTTAGCTGAAATAGGGAATGGGAAATATATGTTGACACATATTCATTGGAGATCTCTCAAGTATTTTCCATAAGTCATACTATATCAAAAAAATTCCCTCAAAAGTTTGGAAGATATTTTGGAAGAAAACATTTACTTTCAGTGTTTAATATACCTTATGGATATTACCTATATTTTTAAACTCAAATCCAGTAGCATAGAATGAAAACTTTGGTGCCATCTGAAGTGAACGAAAATATACCAATATAAAATATACCTATTTGAAAATCTCAAATGCAATTTTTTTAAAAAAATGTGAATCACAACAGTGCTAATGGAAAAAAAAAAAAGTTGTGTAGATGCTTATCTTGAACCAATAGTAAGAAAACAATCAGGATCTGTTAATTGTAAATCACCCAACTATAGTACAAAATACCCTGGAAAATATCTCTTATAAAATAATCTGTAATCATCTGCTTTTTTCTTTCAGAAATTCCAGGAAATTTATACCAATTTTTCCTCTTATTGATGTCTCATCTTATTTTCTTAGACTGTGTGTGTACCCTCTGAGGCTATGAATGATCAGTTGCAAAGCAGAAGTTGCAGGAAATATTTGTGCACTGACATTTTTCTTAGGGTTTTTCTGTCGGTCTTTGGCGTAGTCCTTTTCCCAATCCAAAACAAAACAATATCTACTTAATTTTCTTTTGTGAGTGGTCCTGAGATAAAAAAATATTGCAGATACTCACAGATACCGCATCATATTGAGAAATATATAACTACTGCACTTATCCATTGCCTTGGAGCAAGGTCATGTATTATAGTATATGTTATTTCAGGTTCTATATGTTATTAGCTACTGCTGGCATTGATTCCTTGAGTCACAGAATTTATTATGCATATTTTAACCAATTTTAAAATTTTGTTGATAATTGCTTGATGAGTAGCAGGGATGATCAACATAAAACAACAAAGATGAAACAAGTTCCATCAGTTTTTTGCGGCTGGGGGAGAAAAATAATATTCTTCAAATTCAGGATGACAGGTTTATGGATTGCGGTTTAAAGCAGGCTCAGCAGATGGACGTACAGCTACCTGATATTTGGCTGTCAAGGACCTTGGACTGTGCTGGAAGCAGACATATTTACCTCACATTTACAGATGGGTCAGGACCGAGGTCATGAACAACACAGTGAAAGAAATCTCAGACTTTGCCTTCTAGCACTGTATCTTGGACTGCAGCTCTGTTCTGCCTGAGTTCAATTTCTAATGCTCCCTGACCCTTACTTTGTTATAAATAATCAGAAATATTCATTACAGAATGGCAATAGCTTTGGAGAAGTGATGGAATGTATATTATAAAAGGAAAAAATACATCCAATTCTCATAACTCCTTGCAAATTGTATTGGAAAGCCTTCAGCTGAATATATTCATTCACATCCTGCTTTAAGAAATGCTGCAAATAATGTGATGACTTGAATTATCCTCAAATAATTCAGTTTATGTAGATGTGTATGTACCTATTTCACTGTGCAGAGGGGTATCATTTTCTGTCTTCAGACTGATACAGCATATTGAAATATTGGGAAAAAAATGGAAAAAAAAATCCTTTAAGGTCAAGTATCACTTTTAAAGTCATAAAATCATATGGATTGAGTAGTGCTAACAAACTGCTTTGTTGATGGGTTGGGTTTTTTCTATTTCCATGCTTTTCTGGCTTTCTCTATCAGCTTAAATCATTAACAGCCTGGAAAATTCTACTTTTCCAGACATTAATGAAAAAAAATTCTGATTCTTGGCTCTGATTCCACAACTCGGTCAGTTGCAATGGATACAAAAGAAGATTGTGCTGTCGGTACCATCATTCCCATGTATTCAGATTTAGTAAAGGGTGCTCTGGAAAGAATCATGAGGGTCTTTCTTTGTTGTACTGTTGAATTTTGAGGGTGGCTTTCTTTGGATCATTTTCTACTTGTTCTTGTGAAACTTGGTGGGGTTTTTTGGTTTTGGGTTTGTGGGTTTGTGGGGTTTTTTGGGGGGAAGGGGGCAGTTCTCTGTAGCCATAAATTGTAGAAGCACTATTGGTTTTGGAACTCTTGCTGCTGCTTTGTTTTTGTTTTTCTCACCATAGAAAATGAAATTCCATACTGCATTGGAAAGCTGATGCTTTAATAAAAGAAGTGAATTGTACAAGAGCAAGGAATGCAAGATTCAAAGGCTTATTCAGGCTACGTTATGGTCTATAGAATACCACACCAGTTGGAGTTCTGACAGGAATGCTAAGTAAAATTTTCTTTCCTGTTCAGTGCAACATAAGAAAAGCAGCTATTATTTTTTGTTAATTATTTTTAATCTATTTAATTTACATGACTTTATTAAATTAAATATTTGGTTTGGTTCTTTAATAAGGAGGGACAATTCTGTCACCTACAGTAGAGTGAAAGCTAATCGTGGTACAGTGGCAGTGGTTAGTGGAGGCTCCTGGGTTTAGCAAACCCCAGAATAGGTGAGAGGTGTCTGCAACAAGTGCTCTGGCACATACAGATTGATGCCCACTGCTCTGTCTACAAAGACACATTTGTATTTGCAAGGAAGAAAATGTAGATGGAAATGACATCCCTTTCAGTGAGCCACACTGATTCCCCACGTAGCTTCTCTATGCTCAGTGCTGTTCGCTTTTGAAAAGGGAGAGTGAACTTTACAGAGGGTTCTTCTGGCACATCTACAGTGTCTGCAAGTGGAGTAAGTGCAGAGTCCCCTATAAATTTACAGCCTTATTTACTGCATAATAAGTTCCCAAGGGAGATCAACTCTGAGGTGCAATGATCCATAGAGGCTAAGAAGAAATTGGAGGCAAGTGAACTCACCCACATTCTTCAACTGATTACTCATAAACCTTGGAAAAATACCATTTTAAACAGTTCTACCCAAACAGTGTAGTGTTTTAACTTTATGTTACCCTAGAAATCTTCATGTGTTGCCCTGGTAATTTATGTGAAGTTCCTTTGCAGGAACAAAAATCTGTCTTACGCTTGACTCTTTTTGATAATTAATTCTCTCCCATCTGCTTACAGCTGGTATGGTAGAAATGTGCTTCCATTTCCTTACTTGCTCATGCCTTGGAGTCATCTTTTAATATAAATAGCTGTGAATCTCCCAATAATTCTGAAACACGCCTTTTTCAGTTTCTGGACCAGCATGTCCAAGTCACATTCCTTGTTGCAGTTTTTAATATGCTGTTAGGGGAGTGCAACCTGACCTTTTTATACTATTTAGTAGCAAGGTCCAAACTTTACTTCATGTATAATCCATCCTGTGCTTGAAATATATTTCTAAGAGCAGTGTGATCAGATTCACATAAACAGAAACATCTTATCTCAAAGTTTGTGGTTTTTTTTCTCTCTGAGAATCTCCACAACGTTTAGAGTACATTCTTTTTTGCAACCAGGCTGTAATTTTCACCTAATAAATAATTCCGGAGTGTTGCTGCCTGCTCCAGCCAGCTTAGTTTAGTTAACATAAGGCATTCTGTATTTCCTTGTGCCCTGGATAATGCATTGTGCATTTGTGTAGGGTAGGGATTTTAAAACATTTCTTAAAAGAGTTATCTTTTGACCCAGTTTTGGGGATAAATGTCTCCAGCTTCTGCCTTGCACATTTGTTGTAAAAACCTGCAATGAGCCAGGAGAGAATTCCTTCAAAACAAAATGTTACAGGAAAAAAGTAGCTGGCCACAAACTAGGTTGTTCTTAAGACCTCGGCAAATGAGCTATGTTGACTTAGGATTCATTGCAGCTTTCCTGCCATTTCACAGGCTGCAGGGCTGGTTTGCTTCTTGCACAGCAAGATAAACAGTGTTAGAGTGGAAAGAGAGCTCTAAACAAGTTTTCTTTCATGAAGCTTTCATGAAGAAGATGTGTGCATGCAAGATGTGGATGCATGTGGCTGTCTGGAAAGATAAATTTGGCCTTTGCAGTTACAGCTTCCAGCCACATAGGTTTTACTTGAATTTTGCAGAAGATAAATAAGATGATTCTTTGCAACTTGGCTGTGTTCAAGGAGGTCTAATTTCAACTAGGCTTTTATTCTAAAGTATTTTATTACTTGTTATTACTCTTAACTGGTGACCAACAAGTACAGATATGTATTTATGGTTTTTTAAATGTTTGATACCCAGTATGAAAAACTTCTGGAAGTCCTATTTTTTGGTTTAATAATAATAACTGAAACATGCATCAGTCCTTTTTCATGTACTGTCAACTACTCTGATGAGCTGTTCATTTGTCACAGTCATTCATATTCTCTAATCCAGTTAAGATCTGCCAGAAAATAACTTAAGGTGTTCAAATAGCTTACACTTAGTTAAATAAAAATTCTAAAAAAATGTTTAAAAAGAAACACTGGAAATTTGGTTCTGTAAAATTAAGTTTAACTACTACTTTTGGATGAAATCATAGATTTTGTTGTTCCATTTTCAAATTAATTTGTTTTAATCTACAGAAAATAATGAAGATACATTTTGAAATTATTTTAAGTAAATGTTATTTAAATGTCTGTCTTTGGTCTTTCAGGGTGTTTTGGTTCTTGGAAACAACTGCATACAATAAATGAAATGGCTGTTATTTTTTATATTTTGAGTAAATATAATTCCAGCTAAAAAATATCAAAGCTCTTCTAAAATCAGTGGAAAAGAACACAGATGATTTTTCTTTAGATTAAATAGTCTATTCTCAGACAGGACACATGGCAGGGTTCCTAGCCAAATGCATGGCAGTATAGATGCTATGCAATGTGACTACAGGGGAAAATATAAATCCAACCATGTTTCTGGTCACTATAACTTGTTCTGCCCACTCGTGAGGATGGCAGCTGGTTAATTCATGCTGTGGCATATATAAATGTGGATTAAAGACACCTTTGATTACTCTTAATGTACAAAACTGAATTGAATATTTCACATTTCATTGTCCTCCATATACAAACCTCTCTACATGTACTTTTTTCGGTGAAGATACTTGGGAAATCCATGCTTTCCTGTTACGTATTTTAAAGTTATTTTCTGTTGCAGAATATAAGTCATAGAATGAATGAAAAAATCATTGTGAATTTTGGCATATTTTGCTGAAAATACATACTGTTTTCAGTACTTGACTACATATGGTCTACCTTGTAAAACCTTCCCATTTGCCGGGATCTGGCTGAGCAGAATTGACAGCCTGATACTGGCTAATGGGATTTGGATATTTGACTTCACGTAGTTATGGTTCAGTAGCTATTTGCTCTGGAACATTTGAGGGCAAATTCTAAACTTCTATCGGGGGTTTTTGTGCTTATTGTTGTAGGTCAAGTTATACCAGATAGAAAAACATCATTGTCATTTCCTGATTTTGCTGCTCCATGGCATGTCCACTGGTAACGGTGACTGGGAAATTTTCTCTGATCTGCTTATAAAGTCTCAATTTCAAGTATATTTTTCAACAATTTCTAGACAAATATGTTTAATTTCTGTCTTTAGGAAGACATTTCAGGGGACAGAGCTAGTGAATTTTAAGAAAGCAGAAATCTTTGTACCATCATATTGGTGGTTTTTCTTACTGTAATCATAGTGCAATGAATTAGCTTGTTCAAATAAATACTTGTTCAAAAACAGACTTCATCAATTTTCTTCTTGACCTTTTTCCCTACATGATCCAAGTACTTCATCAACACTATTCAGTTTACCTCCATACAGCTTCTTCTGTGCGTTGCAATCAGATTCCATTGTAAAGCTGGAAACACAAGCAGGAGAAGACTTTTCTACCATCTAGAAGCTCTAAGATGGGCAGGAAATGCTGTAGTCCAGTTCATTGATCTCCAGACTGTTCATACTGTTTTGACTGAAACAATGTGTCATGACTATGGTAACTCCATAGTTAAACAATTTAAATAATCTGTTAATAGGCAGTTTCATTTCATTTAACGTTCCTTCTTTTCCTTTGATTCATATTTCTTCTTTAAACAAAAACTCTTTTAATTATGTATATCTACTTCTTTCTATTTAATTCTTTTAACAGCTCAACTTTATTACTGGTATTCTAGCCATAAACCTAGGTATGAGTTTTGCAATCAATGCTACCAACAATGTCTTTCAATATGAAATTCGGATTAATTGCAAATATTATTGTCTAGTTCCATGCTCTAATTTAATTGCCTTGTTTTCATATGAATAACTTACATGGCTTTAGAAATGAGCACATTTTTCTTTGTTTTTTTGAAGGCAGACTGGACAATTTACCAGATGAAGGATTTGGGGAAATATCTTTCCTTTCTCCGTAGGGAAGAAGTGATCACAGTGATCACATTTTAGGAGCACCTTGCAGTACATAGAATAAATTCTAAAATAAAGTGGACAAAAACTGGAAAAAAATCTCTATTTTTTTATACTTTTTGGTTTGTGATCCATCATAGAATAACAGTTTATATAAACAAACTACATAAATTTCAATATTCTATTTGTGAGATTAAAATCTTAATGGGACTTAAATGGTTGTTTTCTTTTTGTTTGTTTGTTTGTTAAATGGAGATTAAAAAGTAGTTGCAAAAACATACAAATAATTAAAAGACCTTGATACAAAAGTATAAACATAAAACTGTGATAAACTACAAAAAATTACAATGTTATTAATTAAGTTTTATAATTAGCTTTATAGATTTCTTGGGAAAACCCACCTGGTGAGTAAGATCTTGCATTTCATTAATTTGTATTACAAAGTTTCAATGTATTTTCTAGTCATTGCAGAGCTAGACTAAAGAGGACTTTGATGTGGCTGATTCCTCAGTCATAGAATGGGAAAAGGATATATTGAGGCTCTTGTTTACACCGCTATCTGCTGTGTTAATTTTTTTGAGCTGTAAGTCGTCACGCAGTCCATAAATAATTTCTGACTCCTGACACTCCCATGTAGTGAAACGTCTAAAAGTACAAGTATTACATTACTGCTGGTAGTGAGCCCATCCACTGCATTGAGTCAACATTTACAAATATCCCTCAGGTTTCAAGTGCAGTTCTAATTAAAACCTAGAATTTGGATAGTCAAGTGCCAATTAGTTCATAATTCCCACAGAGCACCTGGAAAATCTATCGTCCACACTTTTTTCCCTATCCTTTAGATGGCAGCATGGCAGATGCAAAGCTTGTGCTGCTGAAGCACCAGCTGCAAAGGTTCGTGTCCGTGGAGCAGAGCTGGGCTCTGTGGAGCTGCCATGCTCACTGGGGCACGGGGAACGTTATGACCCTTCCCTGCTTGTATGGGTAGCCTGCTCCCTTACCCAAATTTGCCCTGCTATCTCTTTGCCCAGGTCAGATGCTTCCAAACTGCCCCAAATTGTATAAATACTACCATTAAATCATAATTTTTTTTTTTTTTTGAATGAGCTGTCTTTCCAAAGTACTACAGAGAGGTTATTCCATCTTTCTTCAGGCAATAGAGTAGACAGCTAACAGAATTTTGTATATGGGAAGTCAGCTGCAGATGTTATCCTAGTAACAATTCTTTCTGGAGCTAGTGAAGCAAAAGTTGTTCATAATAATAATGAGCCTGTTAAGCCTAGTCATGAGTTTAGTTCCATCAGGAGAAGTTTTAGATTATTTTCTCTTCTATTCTGTTGAGAATAATTAGTGGCATGATAATCTGCTTACCTATAAGAGGAATAATAATCATTATCTAATCCCCATACATTGTGTGTTTTAAAGCAAGGCCATTATACGTTTGAGTGGGTGGTGGGTTTGTTTTGTTTTGTTTTGGTGAGCTTTTTAAAATTAGAATTAGGAAAGCCATAAGTGTAGAACAGGTGATACAGTCAGTTAAGTTGTTTTGGGCTGCTTTTCATGAGCACAGTGCCATTGAGCTTGCTTGGTGCTCTCATACCTAATAAAGCTACAGAAAGTTGCAGAGGCTTCCAGGTACGACAGATTTGCAACTGCAGTTACAAGGATAAGTCCCCAGCAAGATGGTTTTTCAGGTATGCACGTAACACAGCATTACCTTGTAATAAGTAGTAGTAGCCTTGCCCTTCTGATTGTCATTGCAGCTGAACTGTGTAGAAGCAGACGCCAAGGACACTTCCAGGACTCCAATTCCAAAGTGAATAATCTGCTACATTAACAACAGCATTATGTATTTGCTGAAGATACAGAGATACCTTGTAATGTTTATGACTAGTAATGTCTGCTGTCTAATGCTTCAGCTGCTTTGTACATGGTAAAATCAATAATGATGGTAGACAGCTTTATAGTTTTAAATATTTCAGATACCCGTGCTAGTACAGAAGCTTGTTGTTTCTAAGGAAAGCAGGTATGCATTTGGTGTCTTAAATCCTACGTACACTACAAGCCATTATTTCTCTTAGAAGCGCATAAAGATATACATGCAGAAAAATTTATGTCACTATGTTCCTGTGACTAAAAAGAGAAACAAAATAGCTAATTCCTGAACTTGTTCCTATTAGTGTTTAGGTCACACACAGGAATAGGTGCTTTGTTTCGTGACGGCTCTTGGTGACTAGGAGCACAGTGACTACTGTGTGTTCCAAACGTGTTTGGGGTTGGTTTGAGCAGCTCTTTTGTGACTCACCTTTTCTGGTGCCTTCTCAAAAAAGGTGCTAATCAAAATCACAGACAGGAAAAGACCACGATCACTTCAAAATATGAAACTTTTAATGGTAATTCCTACTATTGCTTAAAAAAAGGTTTTGAGGCAGTGTTGACTACAGGGTTGGTGTGCACACTGAAGGTGTCTAAAACACAACAGCTTGGTCCCTGATTTATGCCCGGCGTCTTTGTGTCATTTAATTCCTACTCAATTTGGATGGAACCATGAGAAATTACTATTTCTCTTCTGGAGCGCTAACCAGTAGCTATGCTTAGTTTCTTATATTCTCCAGCAGTAAGTTGCTATTTACTCTGGCATTGATAATTGCAAGTTACAGTTTGAAGGGCACCATGGAGGGAATTATGTGTGTAGTAATACCAAACTCCATACCATGTTTTCATGTAGAACATTAAAAAAAAAAGGACTGGTACCACGCACTGATATCTAAAGGAAATGTCAATTTCTTGCTCTAAGTACACCAAAAATAAAAGATAACTTGGAATTAAAATTAAAAGAGCAATGGCTGGGTGAGATAGATAATGACAACAAAGGAGACATTTAAAATAGGTTATATGTATAGCAATCAGCATTAATTGTGAAAAAAAGTACTGCCACAATTCCATGTGCTTTTTAACACTTTATTTCTCCAAAGGAACTAAACATCGGTACTGATTCTCATCCTGTGAATAGTAAATATAATATATTTTTTGTGAGAATATTAGAATAACATTTCTTGTCATGGTTTAATGCCTCGTTTCTGCATCACTAGGGAAGCTGCCTAATATGTACAGAACAGCAGTAAAATTGTTAATAGAAGAGAAGCAGCTCGCAGTGTAATGCTTTAACAAGTACTACCGATAGAACAAACGGTTATCTAGCCTTGTAAAGCACCACCTTCAAACTGAAGAAGGTTGCTGGTTTTATGTAAATTTTCACAGGGAAGCAGACCGTGAAGTATGTCCTCTATAGAATACTTTTGCAGAGGATGGAGTATGTGCTCACTGAGAAATGTATGTCTGAGGCTGCGGTGGAGATGCCTGCTGCACTTCTTGGTGGATTATTTGTGAGAACTTTAAAAAAACCACAACCATAAGCATTTTGTGTTCCCCAGCTGTTACTTTAGGCTGCTTTTCCTAACTGCTTTGTAAGTGGTGTGTGTGTGCAAGTGTGCAGCAGTTTTAGGTTTTAGTGTGTTGACAAGTCAGACAATAGAGCTATTTCTTTAACATATTATAGGTACAGTCTTATTTTGTATTTGCTAACTTGTGCATCATATTTATGTCCTTATTATTTTAACATCTGTACATGACTCAGAGAGATCAGAGGTTATATTAAGGTAGTTTGTCTCCTGCAGAAGTTACAAAGCAAAAATGATTACATACTGAAAAAGCGGTTGTATCTAATTGCAAGAATAGTGTACTCTCAGAATCAATATCCTTGAAAGAAAACAGAATTAAAAGCAATAATAAAATCTATTAGAAGTTAAATTGCTATGATGTATTAGGGTATGTTACTAAAATGGCTTCCTATCTGTTCAATGGTGCCTTGAAAAGTAAGGCAGGATGGATGGATGAGTCATAATACCCATTATTAAGAAATGGTTAGGACTCACCAATATCCTAGGGTCATTAGGCAACTTAATGGGAAATAATTCCAGATCCAGAAAATGACTGTCTTGCCTCATACCTTCTCATAACTGGGTGGAGTATCTATAGCAGTGCCTCCTTGTAGTCCAATGTAAACACAGTATAACTTAGGGTATGTGCCATCCTCCTGGACAGATAATCTACAATGCTTTTCTGAAGCAAGTAAAAGAGAAATAAGGCTTTCAAGAAATGAGTAGAATGGCTGCCATGCATGTAGAAATGCAAAAGTGAAGTATGTAGTAAGAAAGCAGAACTTGATAGAATGACTAACATCTATCCTGGCAAGCTTCTTAAAGCCTGCCTGAGCGCAACCATGTTCTCCCATACCTTTTAAGTGTTTAAGTAGGAAATACATCATGCAAAGCAGATTACATGAATACACATCAATCACAATTGGGTTTTTTCCTTTCCTTATTCTGATATTTTCTTCTTGCTGATACTGCATTTATTTTTCTTTCTGCTTGGCAAACTCTTGCATTTATTCATACGTTTCTTGATTGCCAAGTTTGTATTTTAACAACATGGAGAATTGGGCTATCTAATTTTTCTAATGCATAGACTTAGAGTGCAATGTTGTGTTAGCATACTATGGACCATCAGTGGAAAGAAGGTGCATACTGGAATACTTCTCATGTAGGATTAATAGCACTTGGGTATAAAGATGATTTGCATCATCTTTTATATGTGCAGATAGATAGCAGGTTGTGGTTTAATTTTCCATTATTTCTTTAATTAAACATGAAGTCCAGACCAGGCCTAATTACATCAGTGAAATAGTGTATTTCTCAGTATGTTACAATTTGGTTAAATCAATAAATTCCAAACAAAAAAATTCCTGTAGCATTTTTCTGACACCCTTTGTTGTAAAGTGCTCTAAGTACTCTGAACTACTGGGTCCTAACGCCTCAGACTGCTCATCAAGGATTTATGAGTACCTATAATCTTAAATTCTCTCCACCTTAATTCCTTTAGTTTTTGTCCATCACATATTTAAACTCACGAAGACTCTGTGAAAGTAGAACCATTATTATTAGCGAAGAGTCAGATATCCCAGTGCTGAATGTTACAAAGTGGTAGTAAAGAGATGACTAATTCTATCAAGAGTTGAACAGAGCTATCTTGAGAGCTGAGTCAGAAGTGTGCAGTAAAAATTAAATTAGTCACTGGCTAACAAAGACACACCACCAAATGAACTCTACATTAAATAGAAATTCTTTGTCCAAGACCATATAGTCAAAAACTGTATCAAACTGCATACATACAGAGGCCTCAGAGGTGGCAACCAGAAGCTTAATTCAGGCATGTCATCTCTTCCATGACTTGACTTTTTCAGTCTTAACAGAGTTCTGTATGAAATTAGTGTGTGAAGGAATATATGCATGCATGCAGGATTCCTACTCATCAGTCAAAGCTTACATATTTCTACAGTATGTGGAAAACTATACATACCATAATTCATAATTTTGAAGTATTTTTTTTAAAACTTGCAAGAAATAAAAAGAGCAAGAAGTGAAAACAATAGCAATTATCCATTCTGCCAACATCATACACCGTTGTAGTGTGCTTATGACTCTAGTTCTTAATTTCCTAGATTTCTTTGGTCTACTGGCTTCTCTATAATTAACCAAAGTTTGATAACTGTCTTAGAATTAAAGACCTGGAAAAAGACCAACAATCTCCTGCTCTCCCAGCTTTAGGCACAAGCATGTAGAAAATGTCACTATGTGAGCAGTAATGACAAAAACTACTTATCACTTATTTTGTCTTAGCAATCACCTTGGATTGAGGCTGTTTTCTTTTTACACCACAATAAATAATACTGCATTTAAATAAGAAAGCAAAAATGAGATGAGAATGCATAAAAGAGTAAATTGTGTATGACCCAACCAATGAACAGTGCAGACAGTACATGTTCTGAATAAAAGCTGAGGTAGTTAGCTCCCTCTGAAAACTAATGCAGTGCTTATGAATAACTCTTGGGAATGAACAGTGGCAGATAAATGGTTGTTTCTGCCACTGTGCTTTAGTTTCTTAACCCTCAGAAAAGAAAGACAAATTGCATACAGGATCTTTAAAAGCCTTGATGGAATTATCCTCATGTTTCTCTTAATATTCCTTGAGGTAATCATCACATAAATCATTTGTAAATGAGCAAAAATCTGCTCTTTTTTAGAAATAGTTTTGGTGTGAGATACAGAAAAGAGAGACTTACAAGGAACATTTCTTCCTTTCTTTACTGAATTAGAACTGAGTGTATTTAAAGTGCTTCTCTGGTTCTGCATATCACAGTATCAAAAAAAGTTTGTCTGCTGAGTTGCGAGGAACATTACAGAGATATAATTTACAGGATCATCATGGATCTGTAATTTGCATTCCTGGCTGAGCAGTTGTGAACTAGGTTGTTCAAATAAGAACAAGTTCAGCACGTCTGTCTATTCTCCACCTAATGGAAAGGAATGAAAGAAAGAATGAATTGAGATTTAGTTATCCTATAAAATGTAAACATTACCAATAGGAAATGAAAAAGTCATAAACCGAAATTAAACTTATAGAGAATGTGGAGGACCTACAGGCAATCTGGATATGCCCAAATACTCTGCTTTAAATGGCAGTTTAATCTTGTATTTTTTCTGATGTATGAGGTACTTCAGATAATGTACAGACATCTTCAACACATCTTTGAGTGCAGCAGGTATACCACAGCTGCATCTTAGATAGGAGTGTAAAGGAAATATTTTTTACTTACCATATTGCTCCTAACTCCTTGTTGAATTTTTGACCTGCAGGCTACTGATTATTTTTTGGTTGAATCTCAGTTTCTTGTATTGCTCTGTGCACACAGAGGATAGAATCAACATGTACTCAACTGCTGAGTAATGTAATTATCTGTTAATGTTGGATAAATCTTGCTATCAATAATGTTTTTTAAAAAAATCAAAGGTAGGTTCCACTCAGAATTATCATCTGAATTTGAATTTACTTACATTCCTGTTACCAGAGATGTCCATTAACTGCATCACTTGAGTATGCACATTACATGTTGTCTGAAGTGGAGGTCCTGCTGGTGCACAATCAAGTGTACAGTTTGTCCAGAAGTGAATTTAGTTTTTAATTAAGCCATTATAAATAAAGGAAATAACGGGAAAGCCATGTGAATTTCAAAAAATAATTTTTGTATTTCTAATAACTCTGAGGATGTAAAATGGTATAAATTCTAGTAAATGTAATTTAGCATGCTTTCCTTTTCTGCAGTATTTCCATATATCTGGTACATACGGAGAATAGCTTTCTGGGAAAGTCAGGTTCAGTCACTTCAAAAAGCCCTAAACTCGGAGGTGGTTTGTTGTCTGTTGTAAATTTTTGGAGAGACTGTTGTTATTGCCTTCAGTAGACGATAAAAGATTCTTGCTACAAATACATTATTTAATGAGTTGACTTTTCCGATTTTTAAATAAGTTCTCCTTTAAAATATTTTAAGAAGTGTCAAAAAAATCACATTGGGTAGTATGAAAGAGGCGGGGTAAACACATGAAAGAGAATGTGTTTGCACACAAAGAATGAGTGTCAGTTCAAAGATAGCTGTGACCTTCCTATTTAATGAACACAAACCAGGCATAGTTCTGTTTTATAATTGCAGTCAAACCAGCAGCAATCTGAGCTACTGTTATTCTTTATTCTCTAAGTGCTCCCATTGTGGTGAAACCCCAGCCAATACTGTGCCAAAGTAGTGTGCCTAAGATGAGGAAGAATAATGGCATTTCAAAACTGCAGTACAAATTGTGTGTGGTTACAAGATGCAAAACACGGCAGAAAGAACATCTAGTCTGATGGAGATGTAAAGGAAAGCATTACATTCTTTTCAAAATTCTTTTAATCCAGGGTAATCTACATCCCACTGTTTTTACAAATTCATTTTTCTGTAAGGACTATGGATTTTTTCAGGCATTCTCCCATTTCTTAGGAGACCAACTGAGTGCTATGGTAAGCACACCAGCTGTGGAAGTATTTATTTTAAATAGCCTAACAATAGTAAAATCCTTACTCAGCTGAATAATATTTCCTTATATTGCTTTTTAATTTTATGTATCATAAAGGTATAGAAACAAATACTGGGTTTACTTGAAAAACGGAGAAACTGAGATAGTTTAGATACCTGAGGTCACATAAGATACCAGGTTTAGATTTAGAAATAGCAAATACCTCTCCTGATTCCTGTTCCTTACCTGTTGTTTATATCGTTACAGTATTTTATACCCCTTCTTCATAATAATATTCCGTAAGTTTTGTCCTCACACAGGATAAAAGACAGTGAGAACTCCATTCAAAAAGAACATCTTTAAAGCACCCCAGTTGTCCCCTAGGAAAAACTACTGTAGCAAAGGTTTTATATTTAAGAAGTAATATTATTTATCAGTCTAACAGTAGTACTAAATATATAGCTCATCTCTGTCAATTTATGTATCTATAATTAGTAAAATTCAGTCATTAGGCAGATACAATGCAATTTGTAATTATTTTATTGGTGAAAAGCCTCCTAATTACTGCGTAGTGGTTCTGGGCATTCAGTGCATTGCTGCTTTAGTGGTATTAATCAGTCAGATTTAATTCACCTATTATACTATTATGATCTCTGGTTGTTTTCACCAGAACATTTTGTCAGACAACAAACATCCCAACACTTATCTCAGGTGCATGTGGTTTTGCCAGTCTACATATTCCTCAATTTTGATAAAGAGATGTAAGAAATTGTCAGTGGAAGCAATATCATTAAAAGTATTTTTTAGAGCTTTCTTAATTACAATTTTTAGACAATTGTGGGGTTTGCAAATAATGTGGGATAAACTGCCTATGACATTGGATTTAGACTTGTTTCTAGCATTTTATTTAGAATATCTGAGTTGTATCCTTAGATTTCATTAGAAGTCCTTTTTCATTATCCATTTGCTGAATAACCTCAATAAACAGTCTGTCTTCATTCAGCAGGACTGCTGAAAAATTTATTTGATCTTAATTGTATGTTACAGAATTCCACATTTTCTCATGTGTTTTACGCTCATTGGCCTTTAAAGAAGCATGGCAGTCACAGCACATACTGGGTTTTGTGAAGCACTTTGCAAACTTGTGTCTTTAGGATGCTATTATTTCAAAGATGAAATATGTATAAATCAGAATTTTTATAAAGTTTTCCATTTACTCTGACCCACTTTTTAGTACAATTGCATAAAAAGGATTTTCTGTTGAATGAATTTCTGTTTCTAAAGGATTTTAAAACTTTAGAAAGCTAGATTTGTGATTCTTGACATTGTGATCCTCCTAAATGATGTCATCATGAGCTTGTGTCTAAAACCCGGTCTTACAGTTCTGATGTATTCTTGATATGCTTAATGAAACTGAATGAGGTTTCAAGTTTTAGGATCTCAATGCTTGTTTACACATGTGTACACAGGAAAATTAATGCAAATGAGTTCTGAAATTCTTAATTCATTTTATCTTTAGGAGTGAAGTAAGATAAGCTAAATTAAGAACATTTTAATTTTAAATAAGAATATCTACACAAGGACTTAGGATAATGTAATTAATCCACTTCAGAGTTCATAATTTTAGTTCATTCCAGTTAACCTTCTTGAGTATCATCATGTTGGTAAATTCGTACGAACAGCCTATCTCTAATGTAGTAATGTAGACGAACAGGAGTGCTTCTGGCGTCTCTCTCCAGAATGAGAGCAGAGAACAACTTTCTTGAAGATGGTTCTTTTTTTCTGGAACAAGTTACTCTTCTTTGTATAACCAGGCAGCCCTCTTAACTCACCCTCAACCCTCCTTGCAAAGCCAGTGGCTTCTAATTTAAATGAAAGCAGGGCCTGTGTTCTATCGTCAGAGTCTGCCAGGATTTAAATCACTTCCAGTGCAGGTAAGAGGTTTTGAGGTAGGAAAGTTGTGATGGTAAACCCAGGTAAATCTGCAGTGATGATGTAATCTAAATGAGGAAATGTTTTGCAAAACACATAAGGAAACTTTCAAATTTCTGGCTTCACACTCAGATTTTGGATCAAAATTGTGTTCAGTTAGTCCTGCTCAGCCCTACTTGCTATTTACATTATCTGATTTTATCAGATTCAGAATTTTATCCTTATCTGTTACCCTTCATGTCATATACATATTGCAAATTACCTATTCCCTAACACAGTGTGCACACTTGCATGTTCATGCACAGGGAATAAGTAAATGGGTCATGAAGATGATACGGTTCTTGTTTAATGAGAAGATACGTTTGAATGAAATAGAAAATCATTCTGTCATACATTCCTTTCAAACTGAATCAAAGTGCATTTAATTGCACAGTGTTTTCTTTAGTACGTAATTGCTTGGTACTATATCAACTCTGATAGGTAGGGTACTTCCAAAGAGTGGAGTTAATTTTCAGCTCTTTTTCTCTAAAAACATTTAAAGACCACTTTATCAAAGAGCAATAAATTTCAAGTTTATAAGGAACTTTCCTCAAGACCTTTAACTTCAACGCTCCACAATCCTTTTCTGTACTATGATCTGCCCAAACATATTAAATGTGAGATAAATATAAAATAACCAGTCATCTATTTTTTTAAGTTTAAAATTAATGACATAATATTGGACATTATGCTCTCACACCCCACCTGAAATAAATTTTACTTTATCTTCCAGCAAGTTTGCTTTCTTCACATGGTTTCTATTCCCTAGAGCAATATTGCAAACAGCTTCTGTGTCCCTTTCTTCCTTTAACTTACTGACATTTACTCTTCAGTCAGCTCTTCCCATTAGCAGCAGCAGATTTCCACCTGGTTCTCCATTTTCCTCCTTGCAATATCCTGCACTCATTCTGGATGCTTCAGCTTACAGGCTAATGACCAATTTCTTTTGAGCTCTGTATTTCCTTGTTCATGTTTTCATTTAATCTACAGCCCTACTACACTTCTCTGCACCAAAATAGCTTTTCTTTACTATTTTATTGAACACTTTTCTGTCTTTGAGGCATGTTGTTGTTTCTGCTTTCCCACAGATGTCTTATTCAATACTGCCATCAGCTTTTTCCTGCATGTAGCACCCTATATTTTTTGGACTTGTTTTAAAATTCTCTCAAATCTGTGCTCCCTTCTTATTCTTCCCTTGCTTCCATTTATTTTCATATCACTGCATAATATCTTGTTGCTTTCTTCTGGAAAGAACCTGATGAAATGAGGGTGTTTATCTAACCCTTCTTGTTGGTTTGACATTCTTTTCTCCATCACAAACACCCTTCATTACAAAGAAGCACAACTTTCTCACCTACTTTTTATTCTAATAGGTCTGCTTGTCCAATCACATTTCCTTACATTTCCTGCACTGTTTTTATCTTTCCTTTTATTTCCCTTGACAATAAAAACATGATTAAGCCTTAAGCCTATCAACCTTTAAAAAAACCAAACACTTGAAACACTGCTTCTGCTTTTCTCTCAATTTTTTGTTTTATGCAGCATTCTAATTAAGGTTGCCTGGAGTTCTTTTCCTCTCAATCTTAACTCACTCCAGTTCCTGCACTCAGCTAAAACTACTGTTACCAGACTTTTTAATCACACGTTTTTAGTTGAAAGTCATTCTGATCTTACCTGAGCTATCAGATGCTTCTACCAGTCAGTCATGCTTTTTTTTTTTTTTTTTTTAATCTTCTCATTCCTTGTGTGTTTGTGTTCTGTCCTATTATGGAATTTGTCTGCGTCTGTCTTCCATTTGTCTTACTGTATTTTGGTTTTTAAGAGCATACACCTTTTTATTTCATTATTAGGTGCTTTGTGTTTGTAATAATATAAACCATAACATTTGAAATAAACTTAGCTTTTCCTTAGATCATATTGTTTTGCTCAAAGAAGCTAGTTTAAGTAAGAAAGGAAATTTGAGAACATGTACAGAAATGGCTTATAGAACTAAAATGGTTAAAATTAAACATGGCACCAGCAGTAACAATTTTAGGACATTATCTAAAACTGTAAAGCTAATTAACATTTCCAAGTAGTAAGTAGCATATAGAGTAAATTAGGGCTACCTATAGGGTAATAATAATACCTACCTCGAGGCAACATAAGTATTTTATCCAGTAGTTACAATGCTACATTATCTTCTTATTATACTAGTGATGCTTCATCACATAAGCAAAAATGGGAGAGGAAAAATAATAAAAAAACCCACAGTACTTCATCCTGTACTGTATTCTATAGCAAGTCATTCCAAGAAATTGTTGCATTTTTCAGTGACTTTAAAGGAAATCTAAACATTCGCTTATGTCCAGGTCCATAGGCAGAAATCCAAGGTTTTCAAAACTGCTTGAAGTTTGTGGATATTTTTCACCAATACCTTTGAGAATTGTTCACCGAAATCCACTATACATCTCTGACAAACTACCATGGAATATCATACAATCTGTATACAATAGAATCTCATTGTGTAAACAAAATGTTTCTGAACACTTCATGACATGATATGAAAGAAGTGACTTGTAAAACATCAGCTTCTTCTGTTGGGTAAATTAAGTTGTTTTAATGAGAACAACATGCTGCAATTCCACAGTTTTCAGTGAAGTAGCATCAGAACGCACAGACATGGAATTTGTAGCTAATTGGAGGGGTTAGCTTAAAATCAGCTGGCACTGCAGCCAAAGTAGTTCAGTATCTGTCCATCTTATTTTTAAAATATGCACAGGAAAAGTCTAAGTGACCCCAGTCTTCAAAACATTCTAATTTGCAATAAGATTTCGGAAGTAATCTTTCCTGAACATACAACTGGAAATTTGATCTAGTCTTTAAAAGTTTTAATTGAAACCACTAACATGAGTGCAGGATAATTGCTGCATATGAGTTTCATAAGCAGAATGACCCAAAATATACCTCAGGAAAGAATTGACTGTTTTTTCACTTGATATTAGTGTTAGAACATTACTAAAATTAATATTGTTTAAGGAAAAACAGATATTGGAACATTATGGCGTTGCATATTCCAAGTGTGCTGGTTTTTATTTGCATTTTTCCACATGATTTGACCTTTAGTACCATAAATTTTATTCTTGAACATTGAGAAAAAGTGTTCTAAGGTTAGTCCACAATAAATGAGAGTATAATTTAGAAGTAAATTCAGGTCTTATCAGAGATTCTCTGCAGTGGGAATTAGCATATGAGACTTTATATATGAAGTTAGAAAAGAAAAACAGCTCTGCAATACATATTCATAAAGCTATATCCATAAAGCTCACTCTAAAGTGTACAATTATTGCATTAAAGTAATTCAACTTTTCAATGAAAATGCCCTTAAACATCAAATAATAATTTCTGCAATCTTGAGTATTATTGTCCGTATACGATTCAATAATATCTTACTCAGAGACTAAGATTAGCCATGAATTTGTAATCTTACATATTGTGGGTTTCATACAACCTCAGGTAGAAAATAGTTAATAATTTACTTCTCGTTTAACCTTAGATAGAAACTAACCAATTACCTTCTTTCACAACTAATATTGATTTAGAAATGAAAACAGAAAGAAAAGCCCTTCTCCCAGAAAGATTCCCTGTGATCTGGAGGAGTAACAAGAAGAATGAGGAAAAAACTGTTGTATTACAAGAGCAGTCAGACTAAGCAGACTTTTTGACATTTTGTTCCTCAAAACTTTATTAGAGAATATTATTTCACTATTTCAAGAAGATCACTGCTAGGGCAGGAATATGCATTAGGGAGTCATATACAGGGTTTGGGGCTGGAAAGGTTGCTCGGAGCAGCAAGCCATGAGCTGGGGAGGGCGAAGTGGCTCTGCCCACAACAAGGCACCTTCTGGTCCAGCCTGTTCCCCAGCCTCAGGCAGAGGTTGGGAACAGTGGTAGATTATAGGACAAAAGTTGTCTAAGCAGGATGAGGTAGGGGGAATGCAGGCTTTGTGATGGAATTCTGCTTTTATTTCCTTTACTCATGTATACCTCAAACTGCTGCTGAATCAGCTTTTAAAAAATAGCAGTTGGCTACATACATAAAACTACAGCATGCAGTTCTAGAACAACACAAAAAAGGTCACATTTGGAAAAAAAAATAATAAATGTAACTAAGTAGTATGGTTAACTGTATAGCAATGGTCCCTAAGGGTACGAGTGGCAGAGCACAGCCAACACACGGAAAGTACAGGCACATGGTGATACTAGAGATCCCAAATGTATAAATGCAGATGACTAGTGGTGTATTAATATTCACTGAAGAAATGCAACCATGAAAACCGTGTGAAACTGGTTTAGGGGCATAACAAAGCACATGCATTCATGTCAAGTGTGTTTTAAAGATCTTATGGTGAAAAGAAGATAAAAAGGGTGTACTGAAGAAGAGATGTGCAGCCCTTAGAAAGTACGCAGAGAAAGAACAGAAGGAAATGCCAGGCTCCAGCTCTGGCTCTGCTAAGGGTGCCACAGCTGCTTATCCGCAGTGCCGGCATTTGATTTGCCCTTCAGTACAGATTGCAACTGCAGATTCAGTAATCATTTGTAAAGTTCTACCTTTTACTTTGTGTGTCTTATTGTGCTTGTGAAAATTTGCACTATGGGCCAAAACGTGTGGCTGCCTAATTTCAGATCATGCAGTGATCATCCTGGGGTCAATGAGCTATGTGTGAAATAGGTTTTGTAACTATTGGTTGTTCGAAATGCGGTTCCAGATCTTTCTAGCACACTGCAGCATAAAAAAACAAGCAGAGCTAGATCATCTGCTGATGTAAATTACTCTGTCTGAAGTCTGTGTCAGCTCAGGATCTGCTACCAGAATTTTATGCAGAAATTTACACATAGCCAGAAGGTTTGCTTTGCAGAAGCAACTCAGGCTTTATTTTATACTGCTGCTTGGAAGAATATGTAAATTGTAGAGGCACCAGACTTTTTTCTTCTTGCCTCCAGATGTAGTATTTCAATTCTGATATTGCCAGTTTGTCTAAGCAAGGTTGGATTAGGTCAATACTTCATGCTATTCCTGAAGCATCCTAGTTTTCCTTAGAGTCTTTTCATTGAATAAATTGCACTTTAAGTCAATACTGAGCAAATCACTGTGTTCAGAGGCACTATTGCAGACAATGTGTCAAACAAATGCCTCTTTAATTTGAAACTTTTTATGTGTAAGAGTCAGCCAAAAAATAAGCACTGGAAAAATGTGACCAAAATAAATTTGTTCTGGAATTATTTAAATATCTTAAAAACTCCCCTACTTTAACATGTATTCTAAATGCAGTACTTATCTACCAAAACAACCTATACAACTTAGTGTAAGTTTTGGAGTGTTTAATAATATTCACTGAAAAAGTAAAAATAGTAAGTTCCACATTTTTTTGCCAATATTTGGTGTTTTCAAACAATTTCTCTATTTTTATTCTTGTGTGTTTGACCTATTATTCTGATAATGACATGAGGAAATTACTCTTATCAATTCATGTTTTAAAAAAGTATTATAAATTGGAAAATAGTTTCATATCTGTTATGTAAGTCCATGTGATAGTGCTGTCTCCTCATTAAGATTGCCCAATACTGTGCTTGTTATAAAACGTTTTTACATGTGATTGTAATTCTGGCAGATTTCTAACTCTTGCTTAAACCTAGCATGCTAGGTAACTGCTGGAAACTTCTCACAAAAAACTTTCAGTGATTCTTGTGCAAAATTATGACAAAGACTACACTCAGTTGTTAGTACTAGAAGTATACAGAAGAGGTTGTTCGGTTCTGAAGCCTTAAATGGAAGGTCCATGAGTCTTGTCATTGTTTGTCAGGAAACAGTTTCAATGTTTCTCATCCAGACAAATTCTTGATTGCTGAAATACATTTCAGTTTGTTCAGTGTTATTAAATTTACCATAAGGCAAAATTTCAATATACAGCTGAGGCAGAAATTGGGAGAAAAAAATAAATTAATGAAGTATTTCTCATTCTCTCAGGTATTTTATTACTCAAATGTACCACGTATTATTTTCTGAAACATAAAAACATTAATAAGAATAGAAAAAAAGCTCAGTTTATTTTTTTTCTTATACTTGTTTTGTTCTGTTACCTGTGTGTTAATGTATCAGCACTACACTTACATTTATACTCTTTATATGATGATATTTAAATGGTTGTATTTGATGCATATGTGGAGTACCTTAAAACATACTAGCGTGCAGTAATATTCTGGTGTTTATATAACTGCCCTGGCAGTTGTAAATATTCTCACAGTTCGCCCAACACCTGGAAGAGCAAGCCAACACAGGGGTAGGACAATTATAGTGGATACGGCTTTCTGAGATACAACTGCAGTATAACATACATTGGGAAAGTGGCCAATGCTAGCTGAACACAGACATACAAATAATGAACTTATCACTGTCAATAGCTTGAAAACCTGAGACACTTTCTGTTAATTTTGTTGCATATTAGATTCATACCATGGTAACACCACTATTGGAGAGATACCAACCCTTAAATAAGCAAAGAAAACTCATTCAAAGCTTGTGTTATCGAAGTTTTATTAGGTTGCATGAAAAAAATACTATTCAAGTACAGTTTGTTTTAAAGTGCTAAAAAAAAAAAAAAAGTGTTCTGCAAAATATAGAAGTTTTCTACACAGAAATAACGTGAGTTTCATTCAGCGTAAAAGCATACCACAAAGTATGGCTGTTAATTAATAACACTATCATGTGTCATCTCCAGGTGGAATGGGAGACAGGAGGTAAAAAAGGCAAAATGCTACAAAATATATCAGAGAGGGTAGAATGTAAATAAGTTTTTTAGAATTATAAAGGATATTACTAAAGTAACAGTTACACAAATTAATAGCTATCATGTACACGCACACACAGAGCAAGCTATGGAGTACAAGTGTTTTCTCTGAAATAGAAACCTTGATAATTTTTAAATAAGCTTAGTACTATGCTAAATTCTAAATTGAATATTCAAGGTCTTAAGCAAAATCATAAGATGCTTTGCCACTAGGCTAAAAGATCACACATTTAAAGGAACAAAAGCAGTAGAAGTTCTAACCAAGGGATGAAAAAAGAACAGCTCTTGGAAGAATCTATAAAACCAATTTACAAACTGTGATGTTTCACAATTGTTATGATTAGGAGGAGTCTCAATTGTAACAAATGTATGCATTACTCTCAAATCTGTGATGAGCAAGAGGTCGCTAGATATTTAAAGATCAGATGCTTTCCCCTTGGAGAGTCTCAAGGTTGAGGAAACTCCAGAATGACCTTATTGCAGAAATATGAGGCTGACAGCTGCAGCAGTATTAAAGCTTTCCCACTTAAAGTCAGTGCTGGAGGTGGCTAAGAAATGGCAGAAAGATTCCTTGGCAATACTACAAGACATATGTCAGGGCATACTTCCGAAATGACTAAGTAGCTATTTTAACATCCTTTGGTGGGTTCCACTAGTGGTGTTGTCACCCGTAACATATTTTAGTCCATCAAACAGTATGTTATGTAAAATAGATTTCTAATTCAGTAACAGGCCTTCAAGTCAACTACTGTGCAAAGATCCATGTTTATATCAAATCTGGCCTGTCCTGACAGATAACATAACAACATAGGTCTGTAAATCTGTAATACTCAGAATATACAGAAAAGTTTTCTCTCGGCTTATGTAGTGCAGCAAAATCGGTGTACAAGGAAAGAATTGATGTGATTGCACTGTGTATTGTGGCAGGATTGTGAAGTTATGAAGTAAATAATTTTAAGCAATTATTTTCCTCTGAGAAGAGGGCCAAAGGGGAAGACTTAAAAAAACCCTCAGTATTTATTAAGTATTTCCCCAGGTCTCAGTGACTCCATCAGAACTGGTTTCTTGAGGATTTCATAAAAGTTGTCTCAAGGAAACTCATCTGTCAGAAGTTTATTCACTTTACACAGCTAAACACCGAACACTTTCCAAACTGTAGCAATTCTTTAAGTAGTTGCGCTAGGCTGCTTTATCAACAACCCCTTCAGGATGCAAGGGATTCTGTGAAATGATCAAAGCATAGTTCCAGTACCTTTACTACCTAATGATTTTTGCTTCTATTTTTAACAAGCCCTTTGTACCTTCTTCCTAAAATAGTACTAGGACTCTTCATAAATGCAGTAGTAAATCTCAGTAATGGCATAAGTACTTTTTTTCTGACTGTATTGGGTTGCCTGTCGTTATGCAAAACATACTCAGCAGTAAACCAAAAGACACCCTGTAGGGTACACAACTCCTTCCTCCCTGGGGAGAAAGAAGAAAGTTCAAGTAATACATAGCACAGGTGAAGGAGTCTCATTAAAAGCATTTACCTCCTAATGCCCTGCCAGGTAAAACTGCCTGAGTCTCAAAGAGAAATGACTGTTTAGACTATAGGAAGTAGAACACTGCTAAAATTTTATTCTATTCAGGAAACAGAAGCAAGAGACAAACAGTAAAAGAGGATGAAAAATGCAATTTATAGCAAATGTGATGGCAATTTTAAGTGTTTCCCTTCAGTCTTTACTAATTTCCTGTAATGTTCTGTACAACCTTTTTCATACGAGGTCTTGTGACTTAACGTGGAGAAATAGGGAGAGCTGTGCAGCGGAAGAGCTCAGTGACACAGAGCTTAGAGGTTGATGGTTCAAGTGCAAGCTCTAGATTTCATTATTCAATAGGCTTATAGAAACTGCCAGTTGTTTTGGCACATTACAAAAAATGTAGACTCTGAAGTTATTAGAGAATGCAAGTGATACTTTTCATGTGTGCCTCTATAGGTAAAGGCTAGTTTCCACTGTAGATCATAAAAGTTTATGGTGGTGTTGTGGTTCAAATCAATCAACAGACAAATAAATGAGCCATTTGTCATCCTTTCTTGCTGTTTTTGCTGGTTTAAAACAGTTCAGGACTTCAGTATGTTCTGTGAAAAATATGTTAAAACTTTGCTTTATGTCTGTATCAAACAATTCCACTTATGTTATGTAGTTACACTTTTATAAAAAAATATTACTAGAGTAATGGATTAGGACAGTGCTATGGAGAAAAAGAGGGGAGGACTTACAACTTGGGGGGTGTGGGGGGAGTAGGGGGGGAACCGCAAACACAGAACAAAAAAACAAAACAAACCCCATTCCAGAGAATAAACATACTGGATTTTTTGTGGGGAGCATCATAAAATCTGGTCAGAGAGAATGTATTGTGATTTAGAAATTGTTGCAACTTTCACAGGCAGTGATCAGTTGTTCTTGTGGTTTCTGTTGATGAATTTGAAGCACCACTAGAATGAAACAGAAGTCTGGTATTACTTCTTTCTTTTTTTTTTTTTTTTTTTTTTTTTTTTTCCCAAAGAGAGAGGAAACAGAAGTTAAAGGAAAGTATTCAAGTGGCGAAAGAATAAGCACATGAGTTCTAAGAAAAACAAAAGTAAAAAAATATAGTATATCTCAGAAGTATCTCTTGCTGTCATAAGACTAGTTAATACAATAAAATTATCCCATTCCTCCTATTCTATTTGAACTAGAATGAAAATAAAGCAGAAGAGGTAGAAAAACAAACAGAAAAAAGAACAGCTAGGCTTAACAGGGAATACCAAATTTAGATACAAGATGATGCCCTGTTAAAAGCAGGTATTTACATTCCAACAAATCAGTGTGCAGAAGTGGTAAAAATATATGGGAGTTGGTTTGTCACCATTTTGATTTTTATGAGATAAACACAGTCAGTGATAGCGCGGAAAGTTAAAATGCTAAAGGCGTGAGAAACTGAACTACTAACAATGCATGAAAATGCTTCCTGTGTCAGTGTCGTATGTGCTAGCTGGATACTTTTTTAACACAGGCTGTATGTACGTAGCATCTCTTTGCACTTCTCTAGGTTGTTAGAATTCACTGGATACCAGATCATCTGCTAAGCTGTGTATAAAAGGAAAGCATCTATAGATACATTCCACAGGAGCTTTGGCAATAAATTGGTAAAAATGAGTTCTTAATGGTAGGTTATTTTGTGGGATGGAAACTTGCTATATCATGACCTTGCTGCCAGTAGATACACTGTTCATGCCTGGATGGAGTTTCTGACAAAATCAGCATGTAATCATGAGCACTTTGTCAAAAGTTCAGAGAGAGAAGATACAGTCACTATGAGTTTGACAGGGTCACTTTGAAAATGCATTCAGCGTGCACTCTTCCATACCTGCTGCAGCAATGCAGTTCAATCAAAGGCATTTCAAAAAATTACTCTGTCACTAGATGCTTCATCTATGCTAATATCTTTGGATCCCATTTACTTGGAAAGTTAACAAGGCATATTCTAAGGATAGATGTGTTTGGCTAAGGTAAATCCAATATTGTATATACAATTTTTCATGAAAAGGAATAAGTCACTTCAAAATTAACATGTAGGCATGCATTTCTTCACTGTTGAGGGCCACTATTAAATATGTTTCTTAATATACAATATACTGAAAAGCAATATGGGAGAGAAAGTATCTAAAGCTGAATGTAGTAAAAAATGTTCTACATATTTTGGTTATTTTTGGTAACTTGTCATGTTCTTCAGCTGATCAGATATAACACAAATAGATACTAATGAATGAATGGATGACTAAAAGCTAAAAAGAAAACAGGGTTTTATCCTGTCAAATCACCAGCCTGCTTCCTAATGAAGTAAGTGAAGAAAAAAGCAGTATTTTGCCAAAAGCATCCAGCCTGGGATCCACCTTTTCTGCTGTCCCCTGTAAGGCACTCAGCAAGGAGTAGACTTGTAGCATAGTGGCTGGTATTTACTGCTGAAAGCGCTTCTGCTTCCTAAAAAAAGTGATTTTATAATTGTGTTTCTTGTAGACAGTTGGGGGTCGGTCTCTTCTCACAGATAGCAAGCAATAGACAAGAAGAAACAGCCTCAAGTTGCACCAGGGGAGGTTTAGATTGGATGTTAGGAAAAAGTTCTTCCCTGAAAAGGTGGTCAAGCAGTGGAACAGGCTGCCCAGGGATGTGGTTGAGCGTTTAAACATCCCTGGGGGTGTTTAAAAAAACACGCATATGTGGTGCTTAGTGACATGGTTTGGTGGTGGACTTGGCAATCCTGGGTTAACGGTTGGACTTGGTGATTTCAAAAGTCCTTTCCAATCTAAATGATTCTATGATTGATTCTATGATTCCTGGAAAAGTACATCCTTATATACATTGGTAGCTAACTATGCTAGGAGCCAAAAGTTACAAATGCACTCAGGGTAATCTCTTTCCCACACTGAATTAATGGTTAACGTGTAGGAATCCAAGATTAATAATAAAACCAGAGAAAATTAGAACCGCAGCTGTTTATATTCTGGGTTCATACAGTCTCGGCTCAGGGCCTGAAGCCTCTGGAGTGAAGGAATCGCCAAGACCCACCAGCTCAGCCTCAGCTTTTCAGACGAAGTGCACATTTCCCATGCAGACAAGTTGTGCATGCAAAATAAACCTGATGTTGGGCACATCAGATTTATTGTGTTTGCACAGAATGTTTGCATGTCACACATACGCCACAAATCTAACTGGGACATACAAACACCCAAACAGTGCTATGCCAAAACTGTGGTGACAGCTACAAATTTATATGCAGAAGATGTTTTAGAGTTATGCCATACTGACAGAACTAGAGACCAATACATATTTTAAGAGCTTTTTCTCACAGAGTCAGAAAAAACAATGTTGAAAAGTTCTCACCCAGCAAATGTGAAGTCTCAAGCATGAGCCAAGGAGAAGTAACTGTGTATAGGCCCAAAGTGTAGTTACTCTTGAGAGTGGCCTAGTGATGTGCTTTATCACGTTATTACTCTGTGATCCTAACCAACATGAGTATTCCAGAGTAAGAAAACCTTATTTTTGTATAGCTTGATTTGGCTAAATAATAACTTCCTTGACAGTAATGTGTGATTATTTAGTGATTTCAGTTATACTATAACATAAATAAACCCTGAGGCAGGAGTCATGCTTCAGTTTTAGGATGCACAGTAAAAGCAAGCAGTACGCACTAATGGCTTCCTCGCACACCACTCACCCAGTATATGAAACCCCATCTACATATCTGTCATTGGATATGTGATAAAAGATACAAATCTAACATTAAAATTTCATTTTCCCTCTTCTCTGAGATGACATGGTTCTGGATAAAAACTAGTCAGAGTTGTAGAAAATTCTTTTTATGATTTCATTGATGCGCACACACTAACAAGCTAGCACGACTTCCAATAGCTCTACTATCGCATCATTGTATTACAGTTTATATAATACTAGATATACAAATATAATACTAGAACCACAGAAACGCATAAGTTGGAAAGAACTTCTGGAGGTCATCTAGAGTGAAAATTGAAATGCCGCTGGAAAAGCAGCACAACACTGTTCATAAGTAGATTTTATTCTTGATCTTTATTTATACAGAAAATCCAAGACAAAACTTGTTCTTCTTCCCAGCAGAATAAGAAAAGTAATAAGTACTTTTGTATGCCACGGGAAAGGCTGTCTTAACTACAGCCAGGAAAGGGCAAGCTATATGAAGTGTTTTGTGGAGAAGGCAAAGTAGTGGATATCCAGCAATATTGCTATTGAAGCCAATGTCTGTAGGAGTGATACAGGTCACTCCTTGCTCTTAGTTGCTCTATTGTACCTGTAAGAAAGAATCTTAGAAAGAATCTAATTCTTAGATTAGAAATTATATTTTCCTGGAGAAAGACTTTGAGAGCAATGAAACTTTAATAAAATGTCATACTGAGTGGTATTATTTATGAAAGGGTACTCCTAGTGAACATAGACCAGTCATAGGGATGGCAATGAATACTGGAGTTGTGTACTTCAAGAAGCAGCATGATAAATATGCTTATATTTCTACTACTTCCTTGTATGTGGTCCAAATCATTTTAAAAGTGCTTTTCTTTCTGCAGCAGAAATTGAATAAATATTTCATTCTAGTGATTGGTCATGTTCTTCATGTTGATGATTTTGGGTGGTCACTTCTAAAGCAAAGGTGATTTTTTAAGTGCTTCTATATTGGGCAGACACAGTGGTTTTTCTAATCTTATTATTGAGTTTAATAAGTTTAGGTTAAAGGTCATAAAATGCCAAATTTAAAGTAAACATAATGTATAATTGCTTTCAGAGTGGATTCCTCATAAGAATTGTACATTGCAGTTTCTACCTCAGCCTTATTTACAAATTGTTAATTCAATACTAGCATTGCAGCATATACCATTCCCATTGCCTGAACTTCATTAAGAATGCATCCCTGCTAATTGATTATGGTAGTGCTTTCATAGATATTACTCCCTAATGGCTATCTCAGGATATTTCCTGCTAATTAATTGGCAAATTTCTTTTCTTTCCTACATTGTCACTAAAAGTAAAAACAACCTGAATTTCACCTTTGTACTATAACACCTATAAGCATTCCCCTAAAAGTTTCAGAGAAGTTGCATACCCTTACTTACTTTTTTTTACTATTTCTTTTGCAAAATCAAGTCAGCCGTATTTTCTTCCATTTTGTCAAGAAATTAACTGAATTACCAAAATCTAGTTCACAAAGTGTATTTGTAGAAATATTTTCCTGCTTTATGGAAAAAAAGCCAGACTGGATCAAGGCTAACTTACTTTTGATTCACAACTACCATCAGGAAATAAAAATGACTGAAATCAATATTCAAGTTTTTTTCTCTCAAGTGAAAAGAATTCTCAGGACCAAAAGGAGGTGGTTTAGGTCTATGCAGAGGGGCAAATCAATAAGGTACAAAATGATTGAATTTGTTTTAAATACTAGAACTTTTTACAGATTAAAGGGTTCTTTCCCAAAAGTCCAAATCTGATATATATCATCTGAATCACTCACATTAATTGATGAGCACCTAATCTAAATAAGGGAGTGTTCAGGTTAGTCATTGTGTTACATCCTCTGATGTTTGTGGGTGATAAAATTCAGTGACACTTTCACCTTGTTGATACTTGCAGATTTAGGAAGGTATCATGAAAGTTATTGCAGTGCTGTTAGCAGCACCATTCATCCTGTCAAGACCTAGTGTATAATGAAATAAGGACTACAGTAATAAACAAATGTTTTAGGGCATATTCATGGTTCCATAACTGTATATTTCTCATTACTTTGGTTTCATACATTTCTGCTTGTCATATAAAAAATGACAGAAGTGGACTCGGCCCTCTGCATCCAGCAACATGGGTGATTAAGATGCCAAACCTGAATATGATGTGAATTTTTCAAGACTTCATAGCTTCACATTTGAGACAAATGAGAAGTGGTCTAACAACTGATAAACTCCACCAGAATAGAGACATATATCTCTGCATACTACGCAACAAAATGTGTTTGAGAGAGCTGACTTCAACCCTGTTTCTCAGGCAAACTGTTTCTTTTCTCATAGCAGCTCAGAAAGAAAGGTAATCTCACCTTACCAAAATACCAGCAGGTGACAGAGGGTATTAATAAGGAAGCTGATAAATCTCACTGCTGGGTTTATGTAAGTTCAGTTTTCAGACTTCTTACTGAAGATGCACACAGACATTTCCTTTTGTCAACTGCTGTGGGTGTGAGAATCTATGGAGCTGCCAGCTGTTCTCACCATTCTTCCGCCGACTCCTTTGTGTGTGATAACTTCCAGGAGAGGATTGCAGGAGCAGCTGGTAACTCCTTAGATTATCACGGGAAGACCTGCCAGAACTTCGCTTTCAGCAGCCTCCTTAATGCTCAGGTTTTGTGCAACCGCCCATGTGCTGGCTCTGGTGCTTTCTTGCAACAGAAGTTTGAATATCTCCACATACATAATTACGAAGATTGTCAATAGTTGTGACGCAAATTAAAGAAGTCTGTTTGAAGAAAACCATCAGAATAAGTTATACAGTGAAGAACCCTTACTTTTCCTTGAAGTTTAAAGGAAATGGAGCTATAGTTTTACCTGTCCATTTCCTCAGATCTATTTATGTATGGATTTACTAGTATTTCATATGTATATCTGTTAATTTGCTACATATCATAAAAGCACATAGAAGTTTTGCATTTTATGATGTGGGCCTTTCAATCAGTCATCTAATGGTAATCACTTACAAGACGTGTGGAGGTGAGAAGTCCACTCAAGAAACAGAAAAGAATATAGCCATGTACAGATAGAGTGATTAAGATTTTTTCCTTATGTGTCAATAAATTGCAGTCTGTAAGCTGTAAAATGGAAGTGTAAGTGTAGTCTTCTCCGGAACTGAATTTCTCTGAAAGGTGTCACAGGAATATTTTTTTTTTATGAGAGTTTACAAAACAGATCATATTTTTAAAAGGTACTTCGGTGGTCATGCCATGAAAAAAAAAAAAATCAAAGCAAGTATTTGGCATTCAGCAAATATCTCATTTCTTTGGTAATTTTGTTCAGAACATACTGTGTCTTCCTGTAAGCACACTGACTTTCTCATTTGATTTTTTTTCCCCTTTCTTGCATTTATCTTTGACATTTAATTTCCAGATGGGTGCTTAGTATGACTGATGCTTGTGTGTGTGTGTGTGTGTGTGTGTGTGTGTAATCCAATCCAGAATTCATTTTCAAGGCTGCAAAAAGCTGATGGCTGCCAGTTAGGTACTAATATTTTTAATACCGATATATGGAATCCTTATTTGATTGATTAGTTATTAAATAAAAAATAACATACCAAGAATCACATAATCTCCATACATCTCTGGGTCCCATCATTTCTATCTTATCTGATATATTTTGATCTGTTCTTCGTTGACATCACTGTCACCATAGTTACCACCAAGACAAGTTAGAAACACGTCTCAGTAAAAACAAAGGAGAAAATATCACTAGTGTAAGGTCTAAGACGGCAAAATATTATCTAATAGCTAGAAATTGCAGGCAGTACTCAGGTTTCTTGCATTGTGAGGTTGTTACAGACATGCCTGTCTTAAAGTTGATGGACAGGAAATTTGCATAGCTGTTTGCAATTTCAGTGTGAGAGTAGCCATTACCACAGGCTAGTAATTATTTTTATTTGACTTGAAAAAGCTTGAAGGTGAATACTTGAGATGAACAAAAGAAGAACAAAATCTTCCAAAGGATTTTTAACGAGTGAGGGGCTTTTTTGTTTGTTTGGTTTTTGAAGAGCAGTCATTTGAACAATTGAAGATAAGGAAAATGGTTTGGCAATTGCATAGGCAGAATAAAGTTCAGAGGAAGTGCTGTTTGCATAAGTTCATTTCAGTAAGTTAAGGAAGTTTAGCATTGTAGAAAACAATGATTTAATTTGCAATGGGCCAAACCTGGTCTGAGCATAGAAATATTTTTGTATGGCTTGTGGGAGCATTACATACACGACGTGACAGAGAGACAGACAACGTAAATGTACATACATACCATTTACATTTTCTTCTCTATTTTCCAAAATTAATATTGTACTAAAATATTGCTGTTTGAAAGGCTCACTGATTCTCTTTGTGTGTATGTGTGTATATATATACGCATAAATATATGTAAGGTAGTAGGTATTGTATGCAATACAGTAAATAATGAAGCGGCTGTACTCTTCTGGATAATGTTATGCAGCATTGATGCCACATTATCGAAGTTAGTTCATATAGTTAGTTCGTTCATAATTCAGTAGTCCCTCTCCAGTCTAGATGAATGAAAAATTAACTATGGCATTTTATGTCTCTTAAAGCATCTAACCTGAACTTTTTTTTAACCCCTGTTGTATGTCTTGGATTGATTGGTCCCACTTAACCCTGTATTTTGATGGAGAAGTACTTCTTTTCAAATTGCTATGAATGTGTTGGTATATATTCAATTCAGCAGTTAAAATGCAAAAAGGGAAAATCTTTTTAAAACAAAAGGGTCTTTTTAGAAATGTGTGATTGCATTAGGTTAAGATTCTGGACTTTTTTGGTATCAGATGAAGTCTGTTCATACTACAACTGGATGTGAACATAGAGTGGATATATTCAACTGTACGTTCAAGTTCAGACACTGAAATATTAAAAAATAATAAAAGTGAATAATGCTGTAGATTCCATAGATCTGGCACTTGTTGATTTAAAGTTGCATCTATAGTTGCTGTATTGTTGCCCTTCTATGTTTCTTTTTTAATGCAAGTTCCATCTGTGCGATTAACAATGCTTTATCATATGCTTAGTGCAGTCCATATATTTTTATTTCTAGATCTGAGCGATAACCATTATAAAGTTCCTCCAAGTACCTAACAACCAGTTAATCAGTAAAACTTGTTTTCCAGCTCATATTTACTTTAGAAAGGCAGGAAACAAGAGGTGACATATGAACCTTATTATTAGAAGTAGATTTTTTTTCCCCGTTGAAGTTCAGGAACAGAATTTGAGAAGAACCACATTTTCTAGTTAAACTACAGAAAATCAATGTACACTATCATTAAAAAATTTAAGTTTAGCATTTCTAATGTGTGATTGTATACCTAGGTAGCCTGCAAGTGCTCCAGATATATCAAGGACATTATCTTAGTGAATTATATATATATATATAAAATTATATTAGATGTTCGTGCTATACAAAGTATGTCTAATCCTCTTTGGCAATAAGCAAGTAATTGTTGGAGACAAAAATTTAAAAACTTAAAGTAGAAGCTTTTCAGCACCTGAAAAATAATATTTCAATGGTCATATGTACTTTTAGGATATCCTCTAGGATTTTTTGAAACTTTTTAAGAAGTCCAATTATCATCTAAATTTTAAGCTTTAAGCAAATGCTTAACATAAAAGCATATAATAAATCCATCTGTAACTTTTTTTTTTTTTTTTAAATCTAACTACATTACCGTCTTTGAAAAGGACAATGCTGGTATAGCTTCCACTTATTGATAGTACAAAAACTTGTAGCTCTTTGCTAGCACTAATTTATTTGGTTGTAACAAGATATTGTGCTGCTACTACAATACAGAAAATGTAAAATATTTTTGTAATTTATGTATTCATAATTTCTTGCATTATCTCTTCTGCTTAATAAGCCACTAGTTAGACTGGCATAAAGCACTATTATGCCTTTTTCAGTCATTTTGGACATCCAGTGATGAAGAAACACAGGTCAAAGTGTAACATTTATGTTTAAGTAGTCTATTTTCTGGTTTATTTAACGGCTGTATGTAATGCAAGGACAATCAAAGCTTCGTTGTGCTTGGAGGTGTACATACATTACAAACCAACAATACTACATTAAATAACTAGCAGTCATCAGTATTGCTTCACCTTGTCAAATACCTTCTTTGGAAACAGATCTGACAATAAAAGGGTGTAATAATAATAATAGCTTCCACACTGATTTGTTCTTTGTCATACACTTATGATGTGAAAAAATGTTTTGTTGACTTCCTTTTAAAATGCATAACCCAGTATTAATAGCTCCACAAGTTAGAGCTTGTATGTCAGGTTTCAGCACTGCATGATTATTTTTATGACTAAGTCACAAACCCCATAGTGACTGGAGCTAAAATGCTGATAATTGTCTAAATCTACTGTCATTACAGGGCTTCAGAGATCAGTGAGGTTTTTCAAGACTGGAAAACTGTCACCATCTCTGACCTACAGTCATGGTGAGAGTGCAAGAATCAGTAATTCGCTCAATTACGACGCTTAGAAATGGCAATGCATTCAGTACTTCCAGGGCAGGGGAAAATAGAGACACATTTAGTGAAAATATGATTATTCTTCTACTTTGAAAAGAATTCAGCAACAGCCAATTTGCTGTTAACACAATTACAACTCAAATGGCTGACTAGAATTTTGTTGTGTGATGGGAATCTGATATCTTGCCACAGTATATTATACATGGGAGTTTCTAACCACAAGCCATTAGAAAAAGCCACAGTACCACTCTTTTCGGTTCCTAGCTGCAATTAGGCAGCAGTGGGACACTGTTGTGAAGCCTTTATGAATAGGAACCAGCATGCCCCTGGGCAAAAGAAGTGTGTGAAGTGAAGGGATGGCTCAGCAGCAGCAGGGAACAAACTGACATTTTGAGCAACACTGTATATTGCATGAGCAATGTTTTAATGTGAACAGGCGTCTACATTCACCTGGGTATTACAGGAGACTACCTGCCTGACAACATCAGCACTACCATTCATGACTTGAGCAAGCAGCAAGGATGGCTCTCTTAAACAGCAAGATGTCAATTTTTTCTGTTTATGAAGTTTTTCCACAAGTTAACTTCATAAATAGAGCTAACAAGGCAACTGAATCTTATATAGTAAATCTGTTCAGGGTGCTCTTCAGGTTGGTTCCAAAACTGAGGAAGAAGGAAGGAAAACCTGCTTCAGAAAGGTAACAGGTGATTCAGTTTGCAGTTTTCCCGCCAAGTTTTGTGGTTTGTTATCTAAGGGCTTTGATTTGTGGTAATTTCTTTCTTTGAAGACTGAGAGATTGGGTTGTACAGCCACGACTGGGCAGATAAAATAAACTATCAAGAGCTGTCAACATATGGATGTACTTAACTAAGATAAATCAATGAAGGACCTTAGTAAATGTCAAAAGATGCAGAGCTTGAAACAACTAAATTATCAGGTTACAGAGACAAGGTCTCTGCCAGCAGGTTGGGGGAAAAAAATACCAAGAATGAGAGGGGAGGTTGTATATTCATGCACTCTCAATTTTCATTGTACGGTAAGACTTTCTAACTCTGATGTTTGGGGGTTTTTAAATAAATGCTGTTCTGGGCAGAACCAAACATCAGCTGGTTGCAGTGGTGACAAAAGGGTAAAGCCTCTGAAATGATGTTTCATCAACAAACTGATAAAACAATATTTACTAGGGATTAAGTGTCAAAGTCCAGAGTCACAGGGGAACCACCTCTCCGTCTTTGTGAGCAAAACAGTCGATGTATGCATAGCGTACAGAAGCTAGAACCAAGCTTACCTTGAGGATATTAGAGAGATACGAAACTGAACCGAGGTACATACAGCATGTTAAAAACCTATTGCTAGAGAAGTGCTAATACATGAAAAGGTGTTGCTGATACATAGTATCATCTATTGTAATGAGTAGTTCTGATTAAGTCAGAACAGTTAAGTAAGCAAATCCCAGTAGCGTGGCGTGTTTTTCCATTGTCTGCATATATGCTATACTTACTGATTGATCATCTAACCCTAGTAGAAATGTAAAGGAGCGGTCAGGACAGCATGCATATACTGGTGGATCTGCACTCATGTGATGGATACCCCAAAGTCAACAGTTTTACTATAGTCCCTAACTGCTGACTGAAGTTACGCTTGAAAGATTCTTGATTTTAAATATTAAATGTTAATGAGTTTTAAATCAGAACTGTTTCGATCACTACAGGTATTTTTAAAACTGAAACGTTTCAGAGTCCAAATTCCCAGTCAAGATCCAAACATAATTAAATATGTACTCAAAAATAAGTCAACAGAAGAACTCTATAAACAAAAGATCAGATGGAACAGTACAAAAGCTTCCGAAGATACAAGAGAAGAGGCCTCAGAGTAGAGCCTCCAGAGTGGGAAAAAAGCTTACTTAAAAACTCTCTTTGGAAAATTATCTTCCCCAGTCATAAAAGGAGTCTTGGCATTGTCAAATCAGTGCAAAGTTTGTCCTTGACACTCTGAGTCTGGTTTTTATCTGCAATAATCCACATTCCCAATTCATTTGAGCCAAGAGTAAAGAAGTCGTTTGACCACTTCTACTTAAACAAATTTCTATCAATTAAAACGAGGATAAGGTAGTCCATTTGTGAATCTTGTCTGCACCTGCCACAATGCATTGCTGCCGCCAACATTTAACTTATACTATGTGTCAGTTTATAAATCTACTTTAGAATTACTCAGAGCATAACGGAGTCGTTTCATGTCTTAAAAAGATCAGTAAATTAACATTTACACAGTGCTCCCTTTCCAATGAGCCAGAGCAGGCCAACATACAGATGAGCTGCTCTACTGCACTGTGAGGTTTGACAAAGAGCTGTATGCAGGCAGATTTGAGACAAAATTATTTTGGGCAACAGTGTGTTTAACCATATCAACACTAAGCCATCTTCTAAGTTTTCACTCCGATGCACAAACCTTCAGCTAAACATGTACATTTGTGCTTTTACAACATTAAAAGGTAATTGAAACTGCCAAAAATGGTAGCAGTATTACTCTAGAGAAGTAGTTGTTACATAAAATGCAAGAAAAAAGACACAAGAAGCCTGTTCTCTGATTTTTAAATCATAAATAGAGCAGAACAATAATAAATAAAATATAGATTTATATTCACTCTAAACTAATGATGATTTAAGCCTTCTCCTCTGTCAAAACTGGCCACTGAAGTTACAAAAAGGAGGCATATCCCAAGTCCCAGGTTCCTGAAGATGTATAGAGTCATACTAAATATTTTGAAAGTTCAAATGTTTAGCTCTGTCAGAAGCATTCAATATGCAGGAAGCATTTATTACAAAAATATTTTTTAAATCCATCGTTCTCAAAAATGCTTTTTTTTCTGTCAACATAGCAAAAATTGAAACTATGAAAAAACCTTCATTATCCCATAAACGCAGATCTGAAAGCCTTGTCAGGCTGCCTATTGAATTAGCAAATACAAAAGTTGAGCACTCTGATTGATGCTGCCCTGTCAAAGCAGCAGCCAAGAGGATTTAGGTAGCTTTATTAAAGCTGGGTTGTACAGCAAGACTAAGTATTAATTCTTAATATGGTCGAACACAAGGTTGGAGCATGTCTGCTGAGACTGCTTTTTCCTTCTGTTAGATTACCAGATTTAAGCTTACTGTCAAACTGCAGAACAGAGGTTTAGTTCTAAAGTACAAACTGTATTCCACAGAAAAAAATATCTTTCCATTTTAACCATGTGGCAGTTTTAAGAAAAGGACCCAAAACCCACCCTCAAACTAAAAGAAATAGATTCATAGAATGGTTTGGGTTGGAAGGGACCTTAAAGATCACCAAGCCCCAACCCCCTGCCAGGGGCAGGGACACCTCCCACCAGCCCAGGTTGCCCCCAGCCCCGTCCAGCCTGGCCCTGAGCACCCCCAGGGATGGGGCACCCACAGCTGCTGGTGGCAGCCTGGGCCAGTGTCTCACCACCCTGACAGGGAAGGAGCAGATGCGGTGGCACTATCTTCTGTATGCTAAAGTTTCAGAGAACTGTGCCTACTACAACTGCTCCATCAACAAGGTGGGATTAGGGTTAAGGCAGCCTCTACAGTCAGAAAGGTCCCCATTTCCACACACGACCATTTACAGGGGGAAAAAAACACCTCAGACTGGTTACAGGCTTTTTCCTCAGATGGCAAGATTGAGTTTCTCTTATTCGAGGCTCAAAGTATTACGTGTGTTATTATGTAGGCTTCATTTGTCTACTGCACATTCCGATTAAAGGGGAGTTAACTTATTCTACAGGAAAACAGTCTGTAACAATTAAAGCAGCATAGTTGCCTTGCTTATTGTTAACTGTTGCAGACAAAACAAAAATTGAATAGGATAGAAAGAGTTTCAAATTTTGAAAACATTTCTGAGGCTGCTCTTGTCATGTCTTTAACATGAGTTAAATAGGCAATGCTTATAACTGAAGGACTCATGCTTTTTCATCAAACGCTAGTTTTATTACCTATATATTTTTGTGTATCCAGGAAGTGGTAGCAAACAAGAACGACATTCAAGTGCAAGTTTACTGCTCATCAACATCAAGGCTGTGAACTATTAAAGTGTCTGGAAAGATATATCTCTGTGAAATTTATCTGATTGTGTAGACTGTCATGATCCTATCCAGCTATCCAGAGATTATGATACTGTGTTTGTGTCACTTGTACACTTGATGCCAAATACAGTGTTGGACTGCCACAGACAGGGGATTCTGAGTGAGGCTATAAACCATTGTGGAGAATGGGTAATTTGGCTATTTTTAAACCATATTTAAACCTTCAGAATAAGCTTTCAACTAGTTCAGTGGTTTTCATTAGAATTTTAGTGTCTTGATTGTTTGGGGGTGTCGTGTCGTCGTCCCCCCCCCCCCCCCCCCCCTTCTCCTCTTTCATTTTTAAGGCTGTTCGCTTGAACAAAGCAGACTATGAGAACTTCACACCTGTTAGTTTTTCTGCCAGGGATTCTGTGATGGGATTTTCCCGTTATTCACAAGCCTGACTTATTTTGCAAACTGTTTTATTTGTTTGCATTTTATTTTGCAATGTTTTTTTTTTAAAGGAGCGGCCATGGGCCGCTGTTTGTCTTGGCCTGCTGGCTGCAAACTGGGTCACCTAGTGAGGGGTAGAGAGCAGTAATTCTTCCATATCTCTTCCTAATTTAAGAGGGAAACTAATCCAACTCTGAAGTTGCTTTGGCATAAGGTAAGAAAGGGAGAAAGGATTGAGAATGAGAGACAACCAGCAGGGAGCCGACGTGCAGACAGATGTGGAGGCCTGAGAGGCAGCAGACAGAAACATCTTAGGGACTTAGAGCAGAACAAATAGAGCTTGTAACAATGTCTGAGTTGCTAGACTGAGAGCAAGGCTGAATGAAAGGCCCTTTCAATATCCTGTAAAGATACAGTTACAAAGAGGGTGACCTGTTTATAAATCTTGTGGTTTCATTGTTCCATCCTGATTTTGAACTACTGAAGAAGTTAATAGCTCCAGGTGTGTTCTAGCCAAACTTTGTTTTAGCATTTGAAAGCCCTTTTGTCTGTGGTCCTCATTATAAATAGAAAATCTACACAGATCCAGGGTCTCAAAGCCAGACCGAACTGGAGTCTTGCATCATCTGAAGCTGAAAACGTTGAAATATGCAAGCACTGCATTGTTGAGAAATGATTGCAGCACACTGGCAGCACTCCTTGGACTAATGAAACAGCAACTTCTTACCACTTTTAGTGTTTTAAATAGGTTTCCCTACTCTAGTTTGCAGCTTGAAAAATGGGAGAAAAAAATCTCATATGCTGAAGAAACTTTGCTAGAGATTTTGGGAGTTTGTTTTAAACTAATTAAATGCCTATCTCAGTTGCCTTATAAGCCTCCCTATCTGGGAGCTGCATGCACTTTTGGGTAAGTTTAAATCTGAATGTTTATCAAAAGAGGTCACAAAATACACTTACAATCAGGATCTAGAATATCTTTGCACAATTTTTTTAAAAAAATCACTCCATTTGTGCAAAAAAATTTGCTATTGTAGAGTTTCTCTTTCAGAACCATAACATGCAAGTTAGAATCCTTGTCCTACTAAACAGTGTGGCAGTTTCTTCAAATAACTTCAACAACAAGGACACCTACGTTAAGAAGTGTTTGGCGTTCAAATTCATATGAACTAACTAAAACTGAGAGTGTCTGCTTAAGCCCTAAGGCATACCAGTAATTTGTGAGCTGATCTTTAACAGAAGCATATTGTAGAATCAGGAAGCATGTACATAACATCAAGCTCAGCTCATAGAGTTCACAGCTAATTTTTGACTGACAAACAAGGAAACAAATTTGATAAGCTTTAACATACAAGACAATAAGACCAGTCCCATGATAGGGAACACTACACAAAAAGAAACAGAGAGAAACATGAAAAGCTAATTGCTTTAAATTCTCAGCAGCTGTAATGACATACAGTGAGAAACATCCCCAAGCATACTGCACTAGATTCACTTGCATAGAAATCAAGAACTGGTTAAACAAGCAAAACTGAGATTGAAAACTCTCCCTAGCTCAATGGGTCCAATTTCAACACAATTTTAACAAGAAAATGCATGCTGTTTACCCAGCATGCACAAATTAAAATTAAGCTAGAAATGTTTTTCCTTATTCTTTTCTACTTTACTTTCTGATGAACAATTTTTCTTGCACAAACACTGAACAGAGCAAATAACAAGCTCATTGAAAATATGAGTCAAGAACAAGTACTTGATTTATCTTTGCACTGCAAATTGGGCATACAAATCAAGTACAGTGTTGTCCTCCTTAAAATCTATCTTTTAAGTGTTTATAAGATCATTTTGATTTCCAAAAAAAGTGCTGTTTACTTTACCAGCTGAAAGGTACAGTCAGTTTTCCATTGCTGTATTATCCTGGTTTTAGGTCTTAAATGGAAGCATATCACTCAGTTCGTGGAATATTCACCTGAGGAGTAATACATAGTTTCACGCATAGTTGACATGGAGTCAGTGTTGGTGTGCTGGTGCAAATCAAACCAGTTTTCTTATACCTGTAAAACTGATGTTACAGATAAGGATATAACACTTCTCAGAGAGAGAACAAAAGCCAAACGTCCCCAAACATTTTGCTGCTAGCTTAATCAAAGTACGACAATTAACCAAACCATATAGACTGGAAGATTTCAGTGTCAGATTATTCCATGGTAACTTATGTTGCTATATGCACTGTTACTACTGTCATATCTATCTGGCATAAGGGCTAATGCCCATGAGAATTAGTGTCATAATGATGTGATATGATCTGAATTTTAGCTTGTTTCAGTCATTCAATATAATGAAAGTCTCATACTTCCCATTCTAGAGTTTTAACTGTAACAGTCCAGCAATATTTCCTTCTTGCTCATCTGACATGACTGCATGGCAAGTTTCTGGAAAAATCTATAAAAGGATCTATAACTGTCCCCAGCACTAGCTACCACCAACTGCTACTAAAACTAAATTTACAAGTATGACTACTTTTTACTCTAGCTAATAGGTAGCAAATGAGAATCTCAAAAGGTATTTTGTAACAGCTGGCATCTGTAAAAATCAGGTATTCTGGGTATCAGGTATAGTTTAGCTCTCTCTAATAACCGATAACTCCAGGAGAGTGAAAGGAGTCTTAACTAGCATACTAAAAGTCATGCTACAAAGTCCATTGCAGTCTGATTAAAGTCACCTTACCATAGGAACTCAAGTTGGGAAAATCTTCTGTTAATATTTTGTAGTTAAAACATTTTCTCTTTTTCATTTGGCAGTTGAAATAGTAGACATTTATTAAATAAAAAGCTTGTGGGTGTTAATACTCATACTCCACATCCTTACTGCAGTTGACTAACATGTTAAAAAAAATTATGCCCCTTTCTTTTCCAAAAAAACACATAATTACTCATTTTCCACTTGAATATCAGGTGTCAATCAAATGTGGGCCTCAATTACTGCTGTGCAGTAACTTCCATTAATTAAAATTATATACACAATAAGATATTGTTTCTAAATGCCTCCCAGAAAAACAGAATTCCATTTTTCAATTCTGCAGTTTATTCTGAAAGTTAAACTTTGACTTTAAAGCAAAAATTACATTGCAGCAAATATTAAGGTCTGTTATGACTTACACAGAAAAAAAACAATCTTGCTAATTTTATTCTGACACTTCTCATTCTGTATATGATTTTTGATAAGTTGAATATATTTAGTGCAGCAGTACTTAATATGTTCTTAGCTTGAAAGAACAATAAATAAATCATTAAGCATAAAAAATGGTTAATGCTGCTAGCAACTGCTTCCATTGTAAGGAAAAAAATAGTGATTTGAAATTTGTTTTTCCAGTATCTAAAAAACAATTGTTTGCTGCTTTACACTAAACTGACATAAAACTGTTATATCTCATAATATTTACAGAATGTGTATTGACAAGAACATTTTAACCTTTAATAACCAGAAGATTTCAATTATCATATAATTAACCTGAAATGCCAAGAGGTTTGGGGATGGCTGTGGTTTCATGGTTTGGTTTGGTTTTTAACAGTTCTGGTGTCTGCATTAACAAGGAATGAATTTTCAGATTGGGATATTTTCATAGTTTTTCAGCAGCTGAAGTACTGCATTTTATATCTGTACTTCACTTTCACTGTTTCACTATCCTCAGTGCAGAAGTAAATCAGATATTTCATCCAAGTACAATGGATCCAAGGAACCATCCAAGGCCATTCCATACTGCACAGTAGACCTATTGTCCTGGTCCTGAGAGGGATTTGCAAGCACGGGTTGTTTCCTCTTCTGTGCAGTGGCACAATCTAGGATCAGTATTTTGACAAAGCCAGCTGCTTTATAGAGACTAAAGATGTCTTTAAATGGTGCATAGGCAATGAACTGACGGTGTATTTGAGCTACAATTTTCCACCTCTTCAACACAAGGTGAACTTTGCAATATATAGAATTTAGTCTTACTTAACCATCATTCAGGAAAATAGTAAGGAATTCTAAGCAGTATGCTCAAGTCCTAGTCTTACTATATGAGCGTCCTCTAGCTATCGCATGCCTGATACTGAGAAGCTTTCAGCTAAAAACCAGATTTTTTTGGGGGGGGAAATGGTGTTTGTCCATTAATATGTGAAATCTGTAATAATTTCTCCTGTGTTCTTTGAACTTAGTGGACATATTGATCAAAATTATTAAATTTTTATTTAATTTATGCTAATTATATGCTTAGCAAGCCTAACAAAGTCAGCAATTCAATAGTTACAGGGGAATATTGTGTGTATCCAGCCATGCAATGGGACTTCTAGGTAAAGCACAAACCTAAATCTCTGTATTTGGCTGACTTGCAATAACAAGCTTTTCAAGACAGAAATGCCACAATCCTTTAATTGCCACACAGTAAGACAGACAGTTCATTAAAGAATCAATAGGGTAATCACTTCGGTAGTTTACGTCATTTCTGCAGGTTCACACACAGGTGGACAAGCTTTTGCCTAAATGTGAGTTAAGGCCTGGTCTTCCTAAAGTTAAGTGGTTCACAAAAAGCTCCTAACAAAACCTAGGAGTTGTTTTTATCATCCTAACGCACAACTAGGTATCAAAAACAAGTAAAAGCAAGTCATGGAAATACTAGCTCATGAAAAGCGGTTCTTGTGGATTTTCAGTTAAGAGCATTAGTACACATGATCTGTGTAAAATGGGTTTGTACCAGAGAAATTGTGCTAGGAGGTTGGTTATGTATGGATTACAATCAAAGTGCAGCACATAGACTTCGTAGTTTCATTAAAAGTGAGAAATTTTCTAAAATTTTAAATACATTTGTTCTGTTTTCTAATCTTCTCTCGGCTCTGATTTTGCAGGGCACGGCCTAGCTCAGAGCTTCCTTTCATCCAGCCTCAGACAATTTGTTTCCTTTTAAATAGTGAGCTAGGAAACTAACAAAAGACAACCTGCAACTGCATGCTTAAAGAGTAACCATTAAAGTAAATAAATACAAATAATGTTTTAACAACCTTTCCTAAATGATTCCTAGGATCCCTAGAACACTTCTGATTGCCAGTACCAAGGGTGATGTTTCCCAGTTACAAAAAGGTACAGCCTAGATGGAGTGGGCTGGGGTGGTTGGGTTTGGTATTTTTTAAAAACCCACCGCTACAGGAACATGCTTCAGCCCTGTTCTGGTGAGAGGATTCCTGACAGGCAGGAAGGGGAGCTCATTCTCCATGGCCCATTCAGTCACTGGCTTCTTTCTTTTCCTGAGGCTGCCAGCAAAAGTGCCAATTAGTAGCAATTGTGATGGTGATTTCTGAAGTGCAGTTTAAAGGATTTCTAACTGGGTTGGAGCTGTTGTCAGTTGACTGACTGGAATAATAATAATAAAAAGCTCACTGCTTCTGCAGAAGCTTGTTAGACTTTCCTGTGTGATCTGCTATGGAGTGAACTGCAACAGCTTTTGCATTCAAAAGAGGGATTTTCCTAAAAGCATCAGTGAGCACTTGGCTGTTTTATCTGCTTTAAAAAATCTTAATTTTAAATTCTGTTAAAAACAAAAATAAATGGGGATCTGGAAATAGGAGGGAAAAGAAAATAAAGTAACCTGCAGGGCATGAATAACTGTTTCAATGCACCAGGATCCCTTAAGTGTAGTCTTATCAAGTAGAAAAAAAAAGTATGCATTTTTCCATATACATTTACTGAGATAAAACCATAAGCACTAAATGGGTTCAAACACAAGGGGCCTGATATACTGAGGCTCTGTGTTGATATTTTATTGTCAACATTGAACAGTGAATGCTGTACTACTTATCTAAAGGATGATGCACCTATGTTTAGTTAAAAGTCGGGAATGTCCAAGGACCCTTATTGCCACATGATGGATGTACAGACTGCTAAGTCCTTGGGTTGGTTATCTTTAGAAGGGACATTTTGTCTTCGATTCCTGTTGTACATGCAACATGGCAAAGATGGAGACTTTAAACATTGCGGCTAAGGAATAGAGTCTGCGAAGAGACAACTCCTCAAGGACATTGCGCAGGCACAAGATATGTAAATGCATTCTCAGAATTGTAATGTATACGTAAACAATTTCTTGGAAAACTATTGGATAGGTATGAGTAGCTTGTATAAAGGGGGGACTGAAAAGTCCCCTCGGGGTGCATGACTTTGGTGGAGCGATCCCCCATACACCCAGCGCTGCCGAATAAAGATAACCTCCACTTGCCTGTATATTGCTGACTGATTCTTCAAATCAGTTTGGCGACCCAGATGGGACATCCTCTGCTCAGCTGCGGGACCCATTGAGAGCGGGGACTCCCTAGGGTACCCCTAGGGATTTTCCCGGAGGGGCTTCTCGTCTCATCTGGATCACCGCAGGAGCAGACAAGGACTTCATCTTGCGGAGCAAAGGTACTATCTTTGTTCAAATATTATATTAATTGTAAATATTATATTAATATTCTATTTTAAACAGTACTGTTTCAGATTCTGTTCTGGGACCAGTCCATCTGTAAAGCTGTTCGTAAGGCGTAAGATCATTGTATGCTTATGCAGGATGGCGTATGCTGGGTAGCTAGCACCGCAGGTATACACCTCATTCTGTTTTAGTATTCATTCTGATATTAAGGGAATATCGGAACTCTGATTCTGTTTTGGTACTGAATAATGGGCCATATATTCTTTATTTAAAGAACGGTGTGCTCATGTTTATCTGAGGAGACCCTTATTGTTGACTTGAGGATGCACTAAATCCTTGAATGGGTGAAATAGGGAGTGTGCTAATTGACCAGGCACAAGATATGTTAATATTGTTAACTTGAAGATATACTAAATCCTTGATACTAAATCTTATAACAAAGGGGATCATTCCTCACATCAAGGTCTGGCATGGCATATGTTCCCACCACTCAACGCCTACTGGGTTGCAGCCAACAGCGGAGCTAAAGCTTCTTCTTGGTGGCAAACTCAGAGGCCAACCCAGTCTTGCCCTTGACTATGGTAGGATGTACTTGACCAACCTTATTCCTTGTACTTCGTTGTCAATGCAGAGTTTCATCTGCGCATCCCATAACAAGTCACTATCATGGTAAAACACACAGATTTACATTAGTAGAACTACTACAGAGTGTATTTTATCTCAGTTTTTATGCCAATATCCCCCACAGCCCTGCTGACCAAGGGATATTGTTTTATCTGAACTAGGCAGGCCTCCCCCTTATCATTTTTACTGTAGCAGGTAAAGCATTTTTCACCTTACCTGGAATTTATTTCCAGATATACCTGGTTAAAGAATTCTTTTACTTCAGGGAGGTCCTCTTTTCCACTTTTTCTGTTGAATTAAAGATAAGCTCAAGATTTCAATAATTGGTCATTTTTAACTTTTGGTTTCATTTCTCCTTTTTCCCCCTATCCTTTTCTAGAGCCATAATCAAAGATCAGGTGGTGTTAATCCTGCACTACTCCTGTCACACAAACATATCTGTACACATTACTTTTGTTCTCTACGAAGAATCAGCATAAGCTGTAAAATTGTGTTGTAATATAAGACTTCCTTCGAGTGGCCATCTTTCACCATCACCTAATGTATACAAAGGCCACCAATTCTGACAATATTTTAAAAATGTCTTTTTGTTCAAATTTCCACTGGGAATTCCGCCAAATTCTTTCCAATGCTTCAAAATACATCCCAGGGGTGTTTTGGTATTTATTTCTTGGCTCAGTCTGTCCCCCATCTTCCTAATAAGTCTGGTATTTGTCTACAATGTATTAGTTATTACTGGAGGCACCATACTTATCTCAGAACACACACCACAGTTCAAGACCTCTATTTAGCCTTATTTCTTGGTAGCATTATTTTTTTATTTTTTTCTTTTTTTTTTTTTTGGCGAGGAGATAATAGATCTTAGACACTTGCCACCCTTTGTTTGAGTATACAGACAGCACCTACGACACTAAGGGCAGAGGTTAATTCGTGCTTTTTCCAAATGATGTTAGTTCTAATGTTTTGTCCACGGTCTCTCGCTCTAATTTCTAATTATGCATTCATAAATTGATTTTTCATTTGCTCTGGCCGGCCCCTCATGGGGAACACTGACACGCAGATCGGGACTCCCCACTCGCTTCACAGTGACACCGCGTCTCTCACACACATCACACTCTCCGGGCAGCCCTCAGTCACACAGGCAGTATGTTACACAGTACCGTGCACTTACATACAACTCTAGGAACACTGACACTTCGCATTATCACACAAAGTACACATTTCAACAAACAATTGCCAAAAAACAGATTCTAATTTTTTTCTGGCCTTAAGCAGAGTGTTAAGTTTTCAGCTATTTGCCTAGAATTACCAGAATATTGTTATTTTTTTTCAACATACATTTCATAACTCCAATTTTGAACATGTAACAAGACAACACATAGAAGAAACAAGACACAGAGCACTATTTCAGTTGTTACATTCTAGGAATTCCCCAAATCCAAAGACAACCTAAAGGAAGTTTTTAGCTTCCCAAATCTTAAGACAATCAAATAGGGCTATTACCCTTTTCAGAAGGCATCACTTCTTCTCAACCCTGCGAGACGGCGTCCCGTCTTTCGTCTTATGGGGTAAAACCAACTCTTAAGACAATCAAATATTCAAAACAAAGAATAAATATAAATACCTTTTATGTTGTGCAGAAGTCCTTGTCCACCTGTGTGAGAAGCCGAGGGGTAGGGGAGTCTCACCGACAGAAGATGCAGTTGGAGGCCCTGAGGGTCCCCAGGCCCCCGGACTCCAGCACTGGTGGAGAGTTCTCCTGGCTGGCTCGCCAAATTGATGCCAAAACAGCACAGAGTAACTGCTCAGAGACTAATTTTGTCTTTAAGCAGCAACCCCCACCATATACTCAATAATTCTTTACATTATATGCACTTTAAAACATATAGAGGTTTACACTCACCCCTCGGATGCTCAAGACAGTACTCACACACCCACATTCACACCTAATACAGAAATGTTCTTATATTTACAACATAAAGTAAGTACAATAATTAATATTAGTCCTATAATTATCAATCCTATATATACAGATTGACTCCAAATCACCAAACGTTTTTAGTCTCCAGACTAAAACACGAATTTCTGATATTACCTTAATATTGAAACAAATACTAAAACAGAATCAGAGTTCCGATATTACCTCAATATCGAAAAAATACCAGAACAGAATCGAATATCAATCCTATGTATACGGATTGACTCCAAATTACCTGACGTTTTAGTCTTCAGACTAAAACGTCAATTACCAGATCAGAATCAGATGTATGCCTGCAGTGCTAGCTACCCGGCATACACCTGCACACGGAAATCTTATGACTTACCGATAGCTTTACAGATGGACCGGTCCCCAGAACCAGAAATATCCAGAACAAAACAGTACTGTTCTAAATATAATAGTAATATAATATTTAAAATTAATATAATATTTGAACAAAGATAGTACCTTTGCTCCGCAAGATGAAGTCCTTGTCTGCTCCTGCGGTGATCCAGATGAGACAAGAAGCCCCTCCGGGAAAATCCCTAGGGGTACCCTAGGGAGTCCCCGCTCTCAATGGGTCCCGCAGCTGAGCAGAGGATGTCCCATCTGGGTCGCCAAATTGATTTAAAGAATCAAGTCACCAATATTCGAGTGAGCCGAGGTTATCTTTATTCGGCAGCGCTGGGTGCATGGGGATCGCTCCACCCCAAGGGAACCTTTCAGCCCCCTCTCTGTACAGGTCACTCATGTCTATTCATTAACTCTGGGAACTCCTTAACATATCTCACACCTGGACAATGAGCACATTCCCATTCAAGGACCTAGTATAGCTTCAAGTTAACAACATTAACATATCTTGTGCCTGGTCAATTAGCACACTCCCTATATCACCCATTCAAGGATTTAGTGCATCCTCAAGTCAACAATAAGGGTCTTCTCAGATAAACATGAGCACACTGTTCTTTAAATAAATCATATATGGCCCATTAGTCACCTTACTACTTTGATCTTACAGCTCTGTGAGACCTTATTGCAGGGTTAAGGAGCTCACAGGAACAGCTCCTTTGCAAAACATAAAGTCCTTAATTTCAGAGCTGTATATATTGGTTGCATCAATTATTATACATTCTCTTTTTATATTTAAAGATCCCAAGAGGTGCTTTTTTTAAGTTTAAAAAAAAAAAAAAAATGTTCCCACATACTTGGGCCTGAGGGAGTGGCAGGGGCAGCCCCCAGGCTGTGCCTGTGTCCTCCCTGCTCCTCTCTGGAGGAATTCCAGTCTGTCCCCGAGGCACTGACTGGTTTTCCCTTGCTCCTGAAGTGCTCTTTCTCATCTGGTCACTTCTTACAGAAAGGGGACATGACTGATGAAGCACAAACAAAACAAATCCCACATCAGACACCACAGCCTGGCCTTGCTGCCTGCCCTAGGGAGAGAGATGTTTTGGCAGGAACTCCAGGGCTTCACCTGCCAGGCCACAGCCTTTCAGTCCTGCTTTTATCAACACACTGGTTAAGTCTGACGGGAGGGTGCAGGGTTTAAAGTCACTCTCTGTGGAGCAGATGGTGTGAGTTACTCGTAGTTTGCACCTGCAAGGCAGTTCCCCTGCACTGCACACACCTGGGGCAGCGTGCTGCGGTCCCCAACCCCCAGAACTGTGAGGGAAAAGTCAGGTTTGGGTTGCTTTTATGTGTGTTGGGTCATCTCTTTGTTAAGTGGAAGCATTTAAACTGATGCTGTAACAAAATTAATGCAGTTTGTGATGTCTGGGATGTTTTCAAAGCAGCAAGTTAAAAGATTCTGCTATGTGAGGTGTTACACGCTCATCACATGTGGGGATTTAAGGATAGTTGTCAAAAAAGGTTTGGGGACCACCACAAAGGGATAGTTTTAGTTTTGTGTCTTAAAGCAGCTCTTCCATAGCGTAACTTTTACTTGGAGAACTAAACTTTTTTTTTTTTTTTTTTTTTTCCTATGTGTATCTGTCTCACAATGATGTTCAAGAAGATGTAAATCACAAAAGAGTTTTACTGAGATTTATGTTATACCACTCCTGTTTACATAAATATGAGATAAAACTCTTAATATTGTAATGCAGGTTTTGTACGTACAGATTCGTATTCTGGTTATATAAGTGTTGAGTGCCTCAGAGGCTGAGTGTGTTCTGAAATATTCAGTAACTGCCCTCTGGAGAGAAAATTTGATTAATACTATTAAGAAATAGAGAGACTGTGTGTGTAAAACGAGGAAAAAGGGACCTTTAAGAAGAACCCCTATGTCCTTTTCAGTGCATATTATAAAAGAAAAATCAAACCCACTTGTTTTACTTCTTAACCTGAAAAAACGGAGCTTAGTTTTTAAAAATAAATTTTTACCTATTAAAAACATATTGGGACTAAGGTGGTTTTTGTAGAGTGGATTTTCAAACTGTATGAAATAGTACAGGATTCAACTGGACTTGCTCACAGACCTTCCACTCCTGGAAGAAGTCTCTGTGCAGTTAATAGATCAACTAGTAGTTCACTGAAGTTTTACTGTTTATGTTTATAGTCATAATAGCAAATACTTTTGTTGACTGCAAAAGTGGATCCAGAATAAGGCCATGCAAGTTTATTGTTACTTTCCAGGTATATACGTTTTTCAAATACAGTTCTGTGCACAAACATGCACACATATATGTGTGTGTATATATATAATTGAAATAGATATGTTTTTTCATGAAAAAAATAACAACAGACAAATGGTTTTTTTATGTAAAATTATTCATACAAGGATCTAATGTGTTTCTTTCTGGCTAAACCTTGTCTGAATAACTAAAAATTTTGACATAAATGTCTTATGTAAATATTCCTATATATACCAAGAAAGATCCCTGTGATTAAAGTACGTCACATATTTTTGGCACAAGCAGTTTGCCAGATTCAGAGTTATGATCACAGAATGCTTCTGGGTAAACAAATCCAGCCTGTTTCTGGCAACCATATCACATAATGTCTTTTATGTCAGTCTCTGTCTTAAAAATTATTCTTATGACTGCTTGGAGCTATCAAATTCCTTTAATGGTTCTTAAGTTTTCTAATTTCCATGCCGGTTTATTCATAGCATTTGTTTTGTGCTAACAGTATTCTTTTAATTCAGTTATTATTATGATGAACCATTTAAAAATAAAAATTATAATTGCATTTTGAAATTCATTTTATTACTAGGCAATGGAACAAGCATCCTGTATTCTACTTTGTTCACCATTCAACAGTTGGCCTTAGTAGTTCTCTACACCCATGTCAATCTAACTTCATTTTTTTTCATTGCTGTTTAAAAGAATTGTGTAGAACCATCTAGATAAGACCATTATGCACTGGACTAGAGCATGAATGCCTCCAAAAGCCTATAGAAAAAATACTAAAAAATACTTGTATAAAAAAGCACAGTACATTTATCTTGATCATGATCGTGTTAAACAGTGATGCTTAGAGAGAGGAGCAGCTGGGGCAGTTCTGTAGAGACCCATTCCCTCCCAGTCAGAAATGCCTGTGTAATTCTTAAAATGTATGTAATGTAAGGAAGAAGGGGGTACTTTGAAAAAGAGATGGTAAAACTGAGACATTAAAAAGAAGTATGGGGGAGTAAATGGGAGTTGCTAGCGTGGAAGAATTTTGGGACACAGTCATCCTATTAATTAATATTCAAAAGATATTTTCATCTTGTAACTTTTCCTATGAACTACCCCCTGGGCTACCATTTCCTGTTATTAGTACACTTAAATGTTAATAGTGTTAAATTTCATTCTACCATCATCCTAAGGTCATCTAGTTCTTCATGTTTGATATTCTAGTGCCCTTCGTTTTGATGGCTTCCAACTTCCTGCTGCCAGAAAACCCACCAGCACCTCCTGATCTTTTATGGAAGCCATTAACATCAGATAAGAAGCCTCCAGCCCACTTGTTCCTTTTTCTTTTGCAATTTCTTTGCTATATACCCTTTAAGCAGTTCCTTATCTATCTTTAAAATTCTTTTACTACCACTTTCTACAGATTAACTAATAGTTTCCCTATATGTGTCAAATACTTAAGATTAAGGTTCAGATAGGTTAGTTCTACCACATTTCCTTTATCTATTAAATCAGTTATCATTCTGACATCCAAAGTCATGGGAAAACTTGTGCTCTGTGCCATCCCATTTATCATATACCTCTGTGTCTTTACAAGGAAAGTAGTATCTTGTAGGTTTCTTCCCTCTGTGTGGAAAAGAAATTCATCACAGAAGAGCTGAACAATAAAGGAGAGTTTATTTCTGTATGTTTGAAACTTATTTATATAGGAAGTAATTCAAGTGGTTTTTTTTTTTTTTTTTGGTGGAATTATAATACCCATGGTTTTGTACACGATACTGAGGGCTGCCTTTCTGACTTTTTCTCTGAATAATTCAACATATATCTGAATTTCCTTGGAAAACAAAAAAAACCCTTTGACATAAACATGCAAATACAATAAAACAGAATATTGCAGTGTGCCTAGGTGTGTGGCATAGGAACATTTTGATTACCTGATTTGTGAGAGCAGAGCAGGTATCTACAGTGGAATTCCCCAGACAGAGCAGGAAAACCATATCCACTTTATTATTTGTAATTTTGGAACTATGATAGTCCTTCCAGGAATAAATTCCAGTCCTATATATAGTTAATCTTCAAGAATTTTGTGTTTCCTGGTTGAACTGGCTCAGCAGGTTATAGGAGTCAAAAAGCTCTGCTTCTCAGAGGCAGGGTCCTTCTGGTCAGCTCCTTGCCACTATCCTGTCCTTCTGAAACTTGGTGACTATGAGGCTGGTTTATCCCACCATGCTTTCAGTGAAAGCTAACACTTGCTTCTAAGTTCCTGCAGCCGCTTTGAATCCAGGTATTTCACACACACAAGAAAGAAAAATACAATGTGCTAAAAGTACTCAGAGTAAAAATGATTACAGTATATACTTCTCCCTTGGACTCTGGGTCTTTATGTAAGCTAATCTAATCAAATTTTGGAATGGCATATAGAATGTTGTCTAGATTTCTGACTTTTGTTTTCAGTATGGAAGTCTACCATACTTCTGGACCTTATTGCTACAAAATATGACATATTAATTATCTAATATGACTAAGATACTGTAAGATAATGGTTTATTACGTGTGTTATGTTAAACACAAAAATGTGCTGGTTTTTTGCAAAATTTTAGTTTTTAGTATGTTTATTTTATTTATACTGTTCTCTTATCAACAATCATTATCGTTGGTTGTAATCGTTGCTTGTACAGTCTCGTGCTACAAATTCCTAAGAGACACTCGCTTCAGAATAGTTAGACAACAGGTTTTCTTCTAGCAGAACATCTGGTTTAAGAATGTGCTGCTCTGTTCCACTGCTTGTCTACCCTTTTCTCACTGCTACATCAGTGCATTTGCTGCCCTCTCCATTCTGCCTCCTATACCCCATATGTACTAATACATCTCTTTGTGAACCTGGAAATGGTCTAGATGAACCCTACATACAAATGCACATGAAAAAACCACAAAACAATCCAAACAAAAAAAAACCAACCAAACAAAAAAAAACAACCAAAAACCAGAAACATCAAGTTTTTTTCAACTCTTGTTTTTAATTTGACTTCACAAATACCTGCAAATATCTGTACTGGTGCAGTATGGAGGGCCAGCAAAATGAATGACAAGAAGGATGGGATGGGTGTGTTAAACCATTTCTCAAGAAAATGTATTGTGTAATTACATCCTGTGTCAGCTTTTCAGGGACAAGCTATGTGTCACAAAACTGAAATCTATACTGTCTTTGGTAGTTATTTTGAAATGTAATTAGCCAGACTTCAATATAGTTATGTTTTCAGTGATGTTGTATCCTGAATTGGCAATATTATATAATATAGTAGTAGCTAATTTTTGTTTTGAAGAAACTATCCATATACCTATTGACATTTAATCTGTGAAAATTGCATTTGGGTGTTAACACTCTATTCAGATAAGTGCGGGCAGTTCACACCTTGGTAAGTGCTTCACTGTTTCAGTTTGGTTGTGAACAAACAAGACAGCCATGAATTCTTGTGCAGCAGAGAGTCTGTCTTTGGAAACAGAACTAGAATTTTTTAGTTAAAACGTTCAAAATCTTACTGAATAAAGCATAACCTGTAGGAAGTTCTGAAATCCATAAACTTCTCTTACTGTTTCACTTCCAAGTTCCATTTCCATGAAAAGCTGATTTTCCTTTTGTTTTATACCATCAATATAATCTTGTGCCATAGGGAAACAGTACTATTTGCATTAATTTGTGTTTAGGATTTCAGAGTAATCTGGCTCCCATACAGTTCCATGGAAATCTAATAAATACTTTTTCCAGTGTGCGAGTATCTGTATTTCTCCAATTACCTTCCAGGGATTGAGGGAAAGAAACTGATATCACCTTGCAGAAATTGCCTTTAGGGATTTTTATAAAGCTCTCCTCTCTTTGCCCCACAATATTAAAAATTAAAAATTGTTCAAACCAAAATATTTGTCCTTAATTCATTGGATAGATGACTTGCATGTTCTAACAGCAAACCATGAGAAATCTTGCACTTGAACTTCTTGGATATTCAACACACCTTTTAAAGCAGAGTAGCTAGATATGATGAATGTGAATTATTGATTGGTTTGAGAAAATGTAGTGATTATACCCTTTGCTGTAGAGTAATTGAATAAGCCTATAAATATGTAAGTTGTGAATACTGTCTATTGTCTATGACAAAGTTAGGTTTTATTCTACCCTGACATGGTATCTTAGCTCGTTTTTGTATCTAAGCTGTCAAGTATTTCCATAGATTTGAAAATCTGTCCCCTGTTCCCCATATTAAATGTCACTGTCAGTTTACTTCATGAAAAATGAAGTTTATTTAATGCGGTTGTCATGATACTTGTATAAGCAGTGCACCTATCACTTTTTTCTGTGAAGAAAAAACTGACATGATATGTAGTCAGACTTCTTTTCTGCAGTGTCTTTTGCAGAGCAAAACTGTAGTAATGTATATTTTCTTTACTCAGATAATTTACAGAATACATGAACATGTAATAGTCTAAAGAAAAAGAGGGGAGATAGGATACTTATGTGCTACACAATAGGATTTACTCTGTCCGGACAAGTATGGCTGGGAATACTGCCTGCAAACACTTGTATACAGTGCGTGTTTGTTCTTACCTATAGCAAAAATTCATTGTCAAATAGTTATGAGGTCTGATCTGTAAATATTCACCCCTAAGCATTTGTATAGATTTCTCTGGCTGTTTCTTTAAATTGGGATGAAAGAGTCATGCTGACCGCTTACTTAGTGAACACTTACTAATGAGAACCCTCTTAGGATCTTAGTCATCGTTCCAGTCAGGCTGCAGAGTACTGAGAAGTGAAGGACCTAAAAGCTATTCCCTTTTTCTAGGGAATTCTCCTTTTCTGTGAGAAAACTCCAACAGGAACAGTCTCCATTGTGACAGTCCCCATTTGGCTTTGATACCAGTATGCTTGTGTGGCTTAAGATGTACGCAGTTATCTCCTACATCTGTGAGTCTGCCTGTTGCTCACAAGTCCATGAGGACATGGGAAAACCAAATGCCTTAGTTTGTTCACTTTCGAATTTTATGGCTTATCAGTCTTTTCCATACTTTCCCCTAAAATAACAGTATGGGTTGTTCTTAACCAGTTGACACTATGCTGTGAGCAGTGTGAATGGGATGATGTTCCTAGGAAATGGCTTGGCATTGCTGCAACATTGTGCACAAACATGACCAATCTTACATTGTCGTTACGTGACAGATTTGTGCTTTAAGAGCAGTGTTTCTTCAGATGGTTTTCCAGACCTGCATACGGCACAGGCGTATCAGTCCTTTCAGCTGCCTGTGACATTAGGCATCAATCCTTCTAACTGACTTGAGTTAGTGATTTTTATGTCCCTTGGTTTTTTCTTGTTAATTCCTCTGTACACTACAGGTGTATTTATATTGCAGTTGATCTCTTTTTTTCCATTGTGGTTGTTTATTGGCCCTTTCTATTGTATTTTAGAATTGTCTCTATCACTGTATTTTCCCATTGAGTAACCCCTCCTAGGTTAATCAACGTTCATATACGTTCTCTCATAATGATACAGAAGGCATTGTGTATGATAATCACTTCATTATGTATGTTTGATGACCAGATTTGCAAATAATTACATTCTTTTATCATCTGTAGTACTCCACTTAGTAGTACAAATTTGTTCAGGTCCAAGCGACTGTGTCAGGAGTATATGTATATGCGAAAGAATGATTTTTATCCCACAAAAATACTCCGAATTTAAAATGGCCAGTGTCTAGCTGGCTGCATGATTCATATCCAGCAAGGCTAGTGTATACCTGTACGGCAGCAATCTTGCTGTCTGTGAATGGGGGTTTTGTCTTATTTATTAAAGAACAGTATCTGCCGAGTTCACAGAACACCTTAATTCAGGTTTTGCAGCATGACTGGGCTTCACTGAAATTTGTCTCCTGTACAGCTGTTAATGCTGTTCTTAATTATGACATGGCCTAAATCACCTGTCGTCAGTGAGAAATAAAACAGGTATCTAATGAGCCATATAGTAGCCAAGAGGCAAATCCCATACCTAACATTAATTTAGGTATAAACTTCCTAACGAGTGTTTACAAGTTATCATGAATGAAGTGAGATTTGGTGTTTTAATTAAATACCTTTCCTACTTTAGGAAGCCTAACTTAAAGTATTAATGTAAGTTACGGCATATGCTGGCCTGCAGTATATTCTGGTAAATAGAGGCATCATTGAAGTGAATATTTTAGTCTGTCAAACTTGCCTGAGCAGTTATAATAAATGTAAAAAAATAATTTTCAAGTCTAGCTGCATTATATATTATTAATAATAGCCTCCAAGACATATCAGGCACTGTACAAAAATGTAACATTGGCTGTGATGCCAAAGGGCTTACACACAAAAAAACAGGCAGATAAGAAGCAAGAATGTGACTAGAAACCTGTAGTTTTTCCTTTCAATCACTATAATCTCCCCCCCATTAAAAAAAAAAAAAGGCAAAACCCAAAAACAACACCAAAAAAATTGGTTGCTTGTACATCTTTCCATCTTTTCTAAGTTTCATTTATTTTTATAGTACAGCTCTCACTCACTACAACACTACAGGCTTGATATGTTTATACTTACATTTTTACTTATATGTTCCCCACTAACGTGTGATTTTGGTAGTTCAGAATGCTTCTAAACCTCATAAAGCAATTTTAAGGTCAAAATTTATTATAGGGAAGAACCAACAGAAACAAACAGTAAGGTCACGCAGAAGGTACAAAGAACTGAAAGAGGTCTCCAGATGCAGGACAACTCTCCAGCTATTTGGTGGTCTATTCTCCCACCTACTGCCTATCATGGTTTTTTCTCCTTTTCTTTGTGCCATTGCTTAAAACTGCAAAGTACTGATTCTCACCTAACCTAGTACACATCCAAAGAAAACAATCCCCAGTTTAGTTTTCAGCAACTTAGTCTTTGCTTTTGTTCATTGAACTCTCCTAATTGAAGGGAGAGAATTACTTTTGCAGAGGAGATGTGGTGAAGCTGTGATATGAGATATGGAAGATGTGGAGAGGATAGATTCATATTTTCTAAACTTTTCAAGGAGGAAGGGCATAGAAATGGAAAGCTGGCCTGTTCAAAACCAGTGCAGGGAGACGTTTTTCTCTTGGGACTAATGATTAATCTGCATCACTCATTGCCATATGGTATCCTGGACTGAACATTAATAAGAATAAAATAACACTCTACTTGAAATGATTAGTATTTAAAATATGTCAGAGTATTGAAAGGATTACAAATCTTCATGCTTCCTTGCATAAATGGTCTTGTGGCACATGTGGTAAAAAGGACACTTCTCACAGGGTAGATTTGTCTCCTAAATGAAGAGGTTTGGGTTTTTTTCCTGTAAAATGTCACTGTTGAAGACAGGATTTGGGATTAGATGGATGACTGCTTTGATCTGTGCTGGCCATTCCTCTTGACACTCCAGTCAAGGAGTTCTAGAAGCAAAACTTGTCGCCTTGAAGATTTCTGATCATCTGGCTGCCTTGGGAGATGGAGGGTTGCTCCATGATCTGACAAAATGCTGGCAGTGAACATTTAGTGACAAATTATCACCTACTCGGAAGTAGTTGATAGTAATGAAAATGCTGAGGAGTCCTTAACTGTGTTTGAGTAACCTGTGCTGCTGTAAATAAGTGGGTGAAAATCTTTGAAAAAGTATTTTATAATCTACTGAAGATTTCAGCTTTGTTTCACATCTGTAATAGTGGTAGCAAACAAATGCACTTGTTTAGACAGAAATGTTTGAGTGAGGAAGAGGCAATGTCTGAAGTTATTCCCCAGAAACTAGCATTTTATGTCTAATCCAAACTGTTGTTACTGTTAATGAAGGTCAGTATGCCTTTTACAAGTAGATAATGTCATAAACTAGACTACTGATTTTGGTTAAAATACTACGTTTAATTAATACATACTGGAAGAATTGAGGAGTAAGGGTTATGGAAGTGATGAAACAATAGGATCATGTTTTCTTGTCTAGAAGTGACATGATTTTATTTTGATTGACTTGGGGAAATACTAACAGTGCATGCTTGTAGGCCCACACTCTCTCCTTCACTCTCCTGCCCTACGTGTCTTCTTTATGAAAGGCTGGTCACATTTTTGGCACGGGTTTTGGTTGGGTTTTTTGTTTGTTTGGTTGGTTTTTACTCAAAACACTACATAGTCCCTTCTTTTAGGATGCCTTCACAGCACATATGGTATGCAAAGTTTCCAGTCTTTGGAGAGTCCTGTGATCCAGGATGGTAGTTAATAGTTTATAAGTACGGCCATCTCGCTCAGGATTTCTAAGTTAAAAGTTTAAGCAGCTCCTTCTGTACAAATTTAGTTTATCTAATGCTCACTTGAAAAGTGTAACCCAAAATGTCAGCTCAGAGAAGAGTATATGGTTGTATGAATTCAATAAAAATACTTTGTATTTTTTGGAAGTGTTAAATTTGGATCATAGTTATTATGGATCAGTGACACTGCATGGAAGAACAGCTTACCTTGAAACCAGTAGGCTGGAAGGAGATCTGCAAATATTTGGACATATCATCTATCACAACAGATGCTGATTGAGAAACTCTCATTTCTAAAACTCACATTAATGCTAAAAAACCCTCTGGGTATATAAGCATCTATGACTCTGCTAAAAGTATCTTTTCCAGTTCTTGATGACAGGTGAAGATTATTAGGGGTGGGAGAATGATGAAGTCAGTGTCTTCACATTATAAAAACTGTGCAGAAAAAGTAGATTCTTTCTTCACATGATTGTGTATAAGAAATTCTGCTGAGCTCTATTCTCATGCGTTCATCAGTGGCTATGCCTACATTGGGGTTTTTATTTTGAAGTTGCTTCTTTGTTTTGGGAGTGATTTTCTGCCTGTTTAACTTTGGATATATTCACATCCATATGACCCCTGTTTTGTAGCGCAATCCAGTGCATGCAGTCCGCAAGGTGCTCTCAGCTGTCCCTTGCTTGGGGCGCTTGCCACATAAATGCTTACATCCTCAGAGTCTCTAACCCAGTGGACATGGCATGCCTCATCCTTTCTGCTTTGTATTCTATAGGCTCTTTCTACCTCTCATTATAGAACCTTAAGGAAGGCATGGGAGCATTTTTATTTTGAACCAGGGCTTTTCAGGTCTCTAAGTCAGAAGCACAGAGCTTGTTACATTCCTGAAAGTGGCCACGGAGATTTTCACATGAGTACATGTAGTCCTGGTAGGGCTGGGATACTCTGAGGCACGCTGTCACAAGGTCATACACCTGCTTCAGTGTTCTGAAACATTCCATTTTTGTATGGATCATTTAGGAATTAATTTTTTAATATTTTAATTATATATAATATAATTTAATATTTTAATAATATGTTCAGCATGATTCACAAAGAACTGTATATGTGTTTGTATAGCAGGTCACTAGGATGTGTGAAGCATGCAGACAGCATTTGAGGGTGGTTCTGAAATATTATTTGGAAGACTGAGCTGAGAGGAATGATGCCTGGTGCAGCCTCTGCCGTACTAACTTGTAGAGTAGTCCCAGGTTTCATCTAGTGGGGGATTTATTGTTTCCAGTCCAAGAGATTTTGGAAATGAGTCAGCATGTGCATAGTGTGGGCAGGAACATCGGAGCAAGATCCAAGGGTGATCCGTGTTGACAGAACTAGCTACTCTTTCTCTTGTTCAACTGCATACAAATTGCAATGTGACTTAATTGATCCAGTAAGCTTAATGCTTTTCCCTTTGTTTGTTTAATTCACCAAAAGCCCTTCCACTGACTTTCAGTAGATTCTGGATTAAACTCTCAAGCAAACCCAGTGAAATAATTGTGACTACTAGAGGAGCTAAGGCTGACAAGCTTTTAATTTTGCAGTATTTCTAGACACTTAGGGACTCAGATTCAATAAAAATACTCATGCTTTTGAATCTTGTTGTTGTTCTCTATACTGTATTAAATTATGTATTAATGTATTATATGTTCTATTGAAAGGTGATCCACAGTTATGTATGTTTAACAGTGGAGTTTTATTCCCATGTTATTAAGTGGTGTATAAATATGTAATTAAAAAACCCTTTGAAGATGCTTATAATACTCACATAATTGGAAAGCACAACACACACCTTTTATTTTTCAGTGTTTTAATAGGTGCTAAGTATTGAGTAGCTTTGTCTAGCCTAGCAGCTATCCTTTGCTAGGATATTCTTTGTGACTATTCTTTGTGAGTAGCAGAGAAGAGATAGGAGTGGAAGGGGAGAGGAGATGCAAGCATTATGTCCAAAGTAAAAATCAGATTGTCATTTTATTTTATGTTACTGCTAAAAAACCACAGTTTAAATGCATCTGTGTTTGAGAAGACTTGCAGCCAGGGAGCACTAGAAGAAAATACATAATTTTAGAAGAAAAATCCTTTCTGTTGTTTGGGAAAAAAAAAAAAAAAAAAAGAAAGAAAAAAGAAGTTTAAAGTATTGCAAATAAGTGCTTTTATAACTTCTTTCAAATATGCAAGGAACATGGTATAGTTCATAGATCTCTTCAAAAGCAGTAAGCTATTAAAGGCTCAAATGTAATAATAGATTTTAGTATGATTCAGTAACACAAGATTCAAACACACAGGCTGTTCTGATACTTTATAGGAAGAAGCAAGCATCAGTGAAGGATTCTAACTTGTTTTCTATTTAAAAAAAAGCAAGTGTAAAAAAATTTCTGAACAAACTTTAAAGCAAACACTGGCAAAGACTCCCAGTATAACCTCAAGAGACATTAATTAACTTTTGCTTCATTCACATCTAAAATGCTCTACGATCTGATGTATAAGTTGAGTATCACTGTATTACTTCTTGGGCCCTTGTGAAGGTAAATCTTAAGCATGTTAAAAGCCTAAGTATATTAGGCATTAACTCATAATTCAGATTTATTTTCATCCCATGTATGTAGGGTCTCCAGTTAAATACAGTCTTGATATGACAAGGATTGAGCTTCTTTGTGTTCTACAATAATTGTTATTATAACCATTATTTATTTTACAAATTATTTATTTTACAAATTAAAAAAATACTATATTACTTTTACAGTATAGTGACATCAGTTGCATTGTTCTTAAATGATTTCTTTTAAAATTAAGGCAGGCAACCCTAGACAATTTTCACTAGAGGGAAAAACCTGTAGGTATTAGTGGTTGTGCATTTAAAACACTGTGTGTATGTGGGTGTGTATGTAGAGTTCTAGAAGAATAGTAAATGAACATGAACACCCATTTGCGGTGCATTTCCAATTCTCATGAACACCACTGCTGCACTGGTTCAGGCAGTTCCTGAGCTGCAGATGACGGCAGGCTGTGACAGTATTGCTGTCTGCTTGGGCATTGCTGGAGTCACAATGCTGTGGCAAATGGTCCTTTTTGCATGACCCGGTGCAAATTTTCTTATATACTGAGGTTAAGGTGATTCTCTGAGGGAGAATTCTTTGACGTTGAGATATATGTGTATTATAAATATATTTGACAACTTGCAAAATTTATAAAAGATCTTGTACTGATAGGGCAGAGTGTACAGAAATAAGAGTGCTTAGCTCGTACTAAACTGACCCAGAACTTTCAAAACTTTTTAGTCTTCTGTTTCTCATTTCCACTTTGTTTACACTAATATATTTCATTACTCTAAATGCTTAGTTGGGACTGCAAAGTAGCTCAGCCAAACTAGCTTTGCATGGGCAAATTTGGGTACAGTAGCAGGCTGACCCTAGCAATACAGACCTCACTCTAAACTAATCAACAGAGCTTATCAGTGTAGATGTGTAAACAGATTAGGAGTTTTCCAAGTGAACGTTTTAAGCATTTATTTGTATACACCAGACCTGTGACAAATACCTGCATGCTATTCTCATCTGTGGATAAATTAGATGGAAGATAATGCACCTTATAGGGAGTATTTTGTATCAACCTATTTTTTATTCACTTTCTTGCCAACCTCCTGAAGAAACAAGACATATCAAAATTAAAACAGCAGCAGCAAAAAATAAAATTTAAAAAAAAAAACAGTTACTGAGGTGAAGTTGAGAAAAGCGAAAGTGACAGCAGATATACGAAAAAGCGCTGGCTCTTGAAGTTAAGCTGCTCTGTCACATACCATCAATTGGTCTATTATCTGGCACAGGAGGACTGTAATAAATTGTCAGATTTTCTTCTTAGCCGAAATGATGGGATGGAAATTGTACTGCGTATTTTTGGACAGGAATGGGGGGGGGGGGGGGGGGGAAATCCAGCATGTGGCTGATTTCCTCACATGCCAGACCTGCCAGGATGCACAAACCCAGTTTCCAAAATGTAGCTTTTAGAAATCTTGTATGATAAAAACTGAGATGGTTAAAAAGAATTCCTATCTCTTTTCTGGGAAAATAAGGTCAAGGAGGAGAAAAGTCACTAATCACAGACAAACCATAATTTTTTTGTAATATTTAAAACCAATAAAATATGTGGTTTCAGATGGTTTTTTTCTCCTTGTCAGAGAAAATTGTGAGGAATGCAGTCTTTTGTAAATTGCTGTTTCTGGTTCTGTAGTATTTTCATTTGAAGTAAACTTTTATAAATTACAGTATCAGAATACTGGGTTTGCTAATAGCTGGATCTGATGATCATTGCTTTTGTGTCGGTCAGGATATTTAAAAAATGTTATTACATATGGAAATACTTTGTGGGGTTTATGTGATCTGATCGAGATTATTTGTGATGTTTTTGGAGAGTAGCTGATAATAAGTAGTGATGGCATGACCCTGTAGAAAAAACATTTTCAAAGAGATTTTCTTTTCTTCTCAGAAGCACAATATTGTCAGTAGAATTATTGTATAATTAATATATACATATCTGTATATTATATGTGTAATAAAAGGGTATTGTTTACTGCTTTTAAAGCCTCAGCTGAATCATAATGTAACTGCTGTAGTCAACAAACTTAAATTAATTTCCATGACCAGTATCCTTAAATCATTGCTAAGACTTCATAGATTCATAGAATCCCATAGGTTGGAAAGGACCTCTGAGATCATCACATACAACTGTTGACCCAGCACTGCCAAGCCCACCACTGAACCATGTCTCTGAGCACCACATCTATGTGTTTTTTAAACACCCCCAGGGATGGTGGTTCCACCCCCTCCCTGGGCAGCCTGTCCCAGTGCCTGACCACCCTTTTGGGGAAGAAATTTTTCCTAATATCCAACCTAAACCTCCTGTGTGGCAACTTGAGTCATATTCCTCTTGTCCTGTCATTTGTTATCTGGGAAAGGAGACCGACCCCACATGGCTACAGCCTCCTTTCAGGTAGTTGTGGAGAACATAAAGGTCCCCCTCGAGTCACCTTTTCTCCAGACTTCAAGGATCTTGCATGATATTACAGTTTTCTGAAATATTTATAATTCTGTAAACAAGAGATTCCATAATTGACAACTATTCTGAATAGAAATAGATAGAAATACTGTAATAAGGGGTTGAATTTAGAAGCTAGTAAATTTAGAAGCCATTAAGGCTACCTGCTTTGTTCCTGTACTTCATTGTGACCATTAGCTGGTCATTCACCTTTTCCTTTATTTTCCAGTCAGCTGCAGCAGTAGTCTGGTTGCGTAAAAACCCACCTATGAGTCTTTTCAGTGAGCTTGGGGAAATTAAGATAGTGAATAAAATGCATACAGTAGAGAATGTGAAATCCTGCCTACTACCTTCAGCTTTCCTTTTGTGAGTCTTTGCAAGCCATTTAATGTGGAATGTTGAAGCTATGAACTAGAACAAGAACTTATACCTCAATGTACCTTATGAAGTATTCTGTGTGTATAATATTTCCAAGATTACATAGGGCTGTAAAATGTCCATGTTGTATTTAGATCTTCTTTCTTGGCAAAAAGAATTGTCTTATATCAGAATGTGTATTTTTATATCAGTTCAAAGGTCTTGATGGTAGTGTGAAATAAGTTTCCATCAGAAAATGGGAATTTAATCTAATGAAGTCAAGAAAAAAATGAGCCAAATAGGAAAGTGTGGAAAACCAGACAGAGTACTAGAACTAGAGAATATAAACCACTGGATCAATGTATGGATATTTACTGGGTCAATCAGAAATATGAAGACACTAAAAGAATCAGCAAGTCTATCAGAATACAAGGAAACAGCATAGTTTAAAATCATGAGATTGTGAAAAATCAAGATTATTTACTTGCATTATTCTAGTGCCATTAGAAACTGACCCAAAAATGGAGGTGCTGGAGCCTGCTGAAGAAGTGTAAAGTCATCAAGTGTAGACTATATTGATCCATGAATTTTGAAGGAACGCACAAATGTGAGCAAGCTGTTAACAACAGTGTGTAGTTTGCATCTGAATAAACAGTGGTGGAAGGAAGAAGGTAGCAACTGCTGTATCTGTTTTTTACAAAAGGCTAGAAATGATCCTCAGATCATTTAAATCTGAGAAAACTTGTTGAGAAAATGTTTCAAAAGATCTAAAACCTCCCATCAATGTCAAAAGAATTCTAAAAACCTAAATTATGCCAGCATAGCTTCCGTAACAGGACGTTTTCCCATCCGACTTCTTTAGGATTTCCTCAGTTCATTGATTGAATAAGAGATACACTAGAACATGTTAGAATAATTCCTTGGAATGTTAAAGGATTAAAGTCTCTGACAGATTAATAGAAAAGAAGTTGTCATGAAACTTGATAAGACACTGAAAATAGGGTAAGAGTGAGTAAACAATTTAGAACAGTGTTGCCTCAAGGTTCTACTCTGGTACAAAAAAAAAAAAAAAAAAAAAAAGGACTTAAAAAAGAAGTTGCAAACTGATAGATAGCACCTAAGAAAATAGATTAGTGAATGTCAGAAAGGTTCAAAGATTTGATCTCAGCGCTAAGAAACTTTGGATTCACCAGTTGATAATAACTGCTATTTTCTTTGTTTATTTATGTGCTTCCCATAAAGTGTTGTAGCAATGTGTGTTTTAAATCCTACTGGATTTTGGAATTGCATGTTTCTGCTTGTCTATGTTTTCTTTTTTATTGGAAGTATGACTGCAAAGAAATATGAACATACTTTTTGTTCTTTGGGTGCAAAATTTCTTATTGTCTTATCAAACCCCATGCTTTAACTGAAACTGAGTATTTCTTTGATTTAAGAAAAAACCTCGATTGTTCTATGAGGTGGTGCTATTGCAATTGATTTTTTGGTACTTTTGGTATATTTCTCCATTTTGTGGTGAAAGCAGTGGACAACAAATCTTTACAGCCTTTACAAAGCTTACCAACCATGAAACAGATTTCACGTACCATCTGCTGTGTGAAGGACACGTTTAAGTACTCCCCCATTTCTCCCAAGCATCAGCACATTCATGCAAATCCCTATTCTCCTCCCTGTGCTTTTGAAAGTGATGGAGTGTACTGTCTACACAGTTCATTGAATCATATTTGAACTGTGTGGTCTTGTTCACTGTAAGACTTAGATAGCGAGGTAACACCTAAAATGCAGAACACTCAGATGTATTCAACATTTTCACTTGTAGCAGAGGTACTCAACTACTTAATATTGATAATTACTCTGAGAATTAATTTCATCCAATGTCCCATTAAGGGTATAACAAAATTTTATAAAAGCAGTTAAAACTTCTGGAGAAGGGTAAACTCATGACACTCAATGCTGAATTATTAGCAGTTCCTCAAAGAATTAATCCATTATTTGTCACAGTTGAAGTTACTTTATTGAAAGTCTGTTTGAACAGTGAGGCAAAAAAACAAAGAAAAAAATGAAAATGCATTAATAATGAGTTTGGTGGGGTTTGTTCGTATTACTGACCGAACCAAATCATTTAGGCTATTTAAATCGGGTGTAAAGACTTTTCATCCAGATTGATTACAGTTACTTTTGTACACCAGAAGAAATGTTTCTGGTGACATAATCTAGTGAGCGGTACATATACATCTTTAGATTGCAGCCTTGCTGTAGACTTTTACTTGTCTTACACTAGCACGATGATCTCAGCTTAAAAGAGCTAACACACTGGAAGATTTCTTGACAATCAATGTTTATTACTTTTAGTGTAGTGCTCAAAAGCCCCACTATATTATTAATTGTCAATAGAAAAGTGGTAGTCAGCAAAATCCAAAAATATGAAACTGTTCATCTTAATCAGTAGAACACAGCAGCTACCTGGGGAGACTTTAGACTTTCAGAAACAGAATAGCAGGCAATCTGCGACATAGCGCTTCTGAAACCCTGCATATGGCCCAAATCGCGCTTGAGTAGATTTTAGCACCTATTTACTTGCATTGCTCATATTCTACTTTGATATTCATGGGAGTACTCTATACAGTTACAGAATTTAAAGCAAACCATTCCAAAAGTATTCATTCCTTCGTGTGGCTCTGAGGATCCAGCAGTTCCGCTTCCATGTAACAGGAAATCCAGTCCTGAGCTTTGTGTCACGGATTCTGTGCTATTAAGATACATACGTGGAATGGGTCTTTGATTCAGGGAAGTCTTTAGCAAATACATCGGTTTGATTGCTTTACCCAGAACTTTTATTTTGGAGGAAAAGAGCTCCTTGTTTAAAAGAAATAAGGAAGATGCCTCCTGTGTAAAACTTTCTTTTTGCTCACTTGTAAGGCTTTTATCTTTTTTATTGAGTAGCAAAGTAAGTTTAAAAGAAATTAAATTCCGTATCTGGAATTCCTGTCTTTACTACAGATTGAATTGGAAAGTTTCACTGTTTGAAGAAGTGTTTTTTTCTTTTATTCATGTCTTGCATCTCAGAGCTATCTCCATCATATAATAAACGCAAACAACTAGGTAACAGAATGAAGCAAAAGAGGAAGATTTTTAAAAGTGTTAGCTGTGGGGCTTTCTTGTCCTTCAACATTGATTTTTTACTAAATGCCATAGGCATAATTGTATTCATTCTTGGGAAGTGATTCCCTAAAGTGCACTATGAAACTTGGCTTATCACCTTAAAGACAATCTTAGTCATTCTGGAAATCTCATAAGGTAGTCTCACAGGAAACATTCCTTTCACTTGCTTACCCTGGTTGGGTTTCTCTTATCATGCTATCCAAAGATAGCTTGCTTAGTTGTGTTCATTCTTGCCCCTGTTCTATTCATAAATAAGCCTTAAAGAGGCTTTGTGGTATCTCAAATCTGACAGTGCAAACTACATCTTAAAATAATAACACAGAATGGGGGGTACAATCTAGTCCAAATTTTAAAGCAGAACCTATCTGTCCGAAATCAATGTTTTTGCCTATTAACTGTGGATTAAAAGGAAAAATCATGTTTCATTCCAAGGTAAAGTAATCCAGGAATTCTTTCAGGATTCATGAAATCAGCTGTGCTGGTTACATTTTAAATCAGGCTGTTATTTTTCCAAATAGATATAGCATGGAATTTTGAAGAAAGAGGAATTGTATATATTAATGGAATGTTCAGGAAGTGAATTTGGTATAATCACTGTTAACAGTATGAGTAGTTACTGACACTGTCCTATGCTTTTGTCATTTGTCCTGCTTGAATATGGTCTTAGTGTTAGTTTATAAAGATTTGAAGTCTAAAGCTAGGAAAACACCAGAAAAATCAGAGAAATAGCAGATTAATCTCTCCTTGCCTGTGTAAACATAATTCTGTATATTGAATTGAGGGGTTGCTAATCCCTTACAATCTTGTTTCTTCCAATTAAGTAGCAGGGCTTTAAATACTTTCAATCACAGGAGGGTGAAGAAGCAAGTGCAATGTCAGGAAGGAGAGGAGGTGGTAATCCTAAATGAAAGTAATTTTATTAGGAGAGAAAGCAAGCAGCAACCAGAAGTTCTGAAGTGGAGCAGTTCAGAAAATAAAAGATTCTGCAAAATGCTCTGACCCCCTAGGGAAGCGAAGAAATAAAATTGGGATTTTCAGCTTGATTAAAGTTTGATTTATGAGCTGCTTTTTGTTAACAGCAGAGGAACAGGAGGAGGAGAAAAAGGATTTAACTTGTAAGGGAGAAAATTCTTTTGGAAATTACCTTCAAGTTCATGGAGTTAAAAAAAAAGTGACAAATGGAACTGTTTTGTAAGTATTCCCCTTCTAGCCTCTGCTTTGCTCTCCACTCCCCCACACTCCCAATCCATAGTTAGTAATAATTTATAAATAGTAGTGAAGTAATCTAAAAAGCCAGCAGTTGACTAATTTGATGTTTTATTATTGCTCAAGAGTGAATAACTTAATATTGGGGCATGTCTTCTGTATTTATATTGTGTGCAGTCTTACTTAAGTGCCACAAAAATGCATCAAAAGACCTAGAAGGAGATCACAAGCTCGATTTCCGTATGTGGGAGTCTTTTGCACAGAAGTTTTTTTTATGTAGGGGATCAGGAGGTGGGAAAAAAACTTCAAGAAGTGCTGAACCTCTGTGCAAAGGAGTGCAGCCTTTCACAAATGGAAGGTAAAATACAAAATAATGAAATGTCTCTTATTTTTTTTCTCCTACTGGGAAGGAGCTGTGGCTGAATTTAGGAAGGGAAGGGAGTAGTGGGTGGTACAGCTTTCTTCTTCCTCTGCGTATGGAAAGATTTTTCCATCCTTGTTTCATCAAGCTTTTACCACAGTTATACAGCTGGTGATGTGAGCTGTCAGTCCACAGCAAATGGGAAAATAAATCCTTATCTGATACTGCTGTCCCTTTCTCTGCAAAATATTAGGTAAGTGACTCCTGGACCCAGCAACGTAAGGCAGGATGCAGTTTCGACAGGTCTAGTTCTCCAAAATGGAGTCATGGTGACATCCTGCCTTTTATCCAAAGAGAGATAATATATTAAAAGTTACCAGTTCTTCAGTGCATTGAAGGGTTAAAGAAAACGCTGCCATGCTTTGTAAGTAATAATGGGTTTACATTGCCGTACAAATTGAAAGTTACTATTGTAGAATACCTTTTGAAGGTAAATGTAGGAGTAAAATTGCTTTTCAGTTTGAATTGACTCAGACACTGAAAATTTTGAATTGTCATCACAAAAATTCAGCCTGATGTGCTTTAACAACCCTTTACCTTTCCCTTTTAGACAAAACACCAAATCCGTGTAAAGTAATAACACAGGATATTTTTTTTTTCTCTGACAAGACATAACTTGCTCATCAAAAGTTTTCAGTGTTGTCATCCATGATAAGATAGTTTTGACCACTTTGCAATTACATGAAATCTTTTATGAATTTCAATTTTACTTGAATTCTAAATAGACTCCCCAAATTTCATCCTAATAAGAATGAAGTTGTCTCTGTTCTGGTTGATACAGTAATTTCATTTATAAACATTCAGATTGTGCATTTGTTGGTAAAACATACTAAGTAATACACAGTAGCTCTTGAAGCCATCTGTCACCCATCATCAGAGCTTATTTCTAAAAATTTACCTGTTCACTATAAGCCCAGCTCTACCCAGTTTGCTAATGCATACTATATATCTCACTGAAAAATTGAAGAAATATAAGTAACTGATTTTAAAATTATTTTTCTTCCCTTTAAAATATAAACCAGTAGATACTGCATATATTTATATAAAATTCTTGGATTTAATATTATGTTGGCTGTATATCAGTAGATATTAACATCTGCCTAAAAATAAGGGTACAGACGTGCAAGCTATTATTCATCTGTTCAGCTAGCAAACTCTCTATTTCACTCTATTTCGCTTCAACAGAAATCAGTATGAGATATAAATGTTTTCCAGTGATTAGCTAAATCAAGATTTTCAATCTGGAAGTCAGTAGGCTGAAATTTGTCTCTAGTATCTGATGATGATAGGCAATAATACATCACCGCTGTCAGTATATCGCAATTTTAAACATCCTCTGTTTGCTGTTCTTATGTATGTGTTACTTTCAGAATGCTTAACCATATGTATATGATACCAAACCATACTGGAAGCAGTAGCCACAGGTATCACAACAGTATCTTTGTGCCTCCTTTACACCAGAGTGCAGAATCTTAACTCCCAACTCACCTGGCAGTTGAACTGGAGAAGATCTGGGAGTGGCCATGTCCCCTATCCTTTCCCCAGCTTCAGGCACCTTCCTCTCCCCATTGGTGGGACACAGAGCAGAGGAACTCCACGGACAAGGTGGACGTGAGGCTGACACAGGAACGGGTGAGAGAGGAGGATACTGACGGTACTACAGCACACTGAAATGAGAGCAGAAGAGATAGCTTCCCTCACCCCAAGCTGCCTCTGCTGCCAACTTTTCTACAGCTACACCCTTGAACAGGTTATAGCTCTGTAACGAGAAAGCAAGGTAGTTGAAAGAGGGAGAGAGAAGAGATTTGAAGCATCTAAGTGTTTCACATATATGTTATGTAGCAAATATAATTGCATGAAATTAATATTAATTGTCTGTTAAAGACAGTATACTGGCTGAAAAATCTGAGCAAGTGCTCCCATCACAAGTAGGAAACCTAATTCCTTCTCTGGGGTTTTTGCTTCATAAGTATGTAGGCATCAGGATAAAATTGGACACTATAAAAAAATCTGGAATGCATACCAAATGTATTTAATAAAGGCAGAGTACCTTCTGTTCCGTGAATGCACACACGCAGTACCGGCTTGGATGCAGTGACAGTAAGTACTGGTGTAGGTATATTTGCAAATATCAATCTGTAAAGTCAATGTCTGAGATTAGAAAGTACAATTTAGTGTCTTCCCTGTGATGAAGGGTTCTCTTTATTACAGTATATGCAGTAGATGGCTTCTACATGTAGAGATTTCCCCCTACAATCATTGTACCTCTAAGACTATCATCTTGTCACTTGGGGTGTTTCTAGACTGTCTCTTTACCACTGTCACTAGGACTGTCAGCAGACTCCTGGCTGCAACTGTTGAGCTGTTGGAAGAGAAGTGGGCTTAAGTACTGCTGATGAGTGTTATCCATAATTTACCATGAAAAGCAGAAACTTTCAGGGTAAAAATTCTGCCCTCTCATATCTTTTCTGGGTGCTATTTTATTTTTAATGTACTCTTACAAGGTAGCTTTGAACTCGATTCGCATAAAAGAGCCTCCAGCTGTACATCTTACAAAGAGCACGTAGACCTCATTTAGTCATTCCTTTTCTTCTTCTGACTTGAGTGTGATCTCTGTTCCACTCTTACTGATGGAGCTGGCACTTTAATTTCATCCAAATTTATTCTTCTTCTAATTTAGTAGAACACACAGCAGAACAGATTTCCAAAGTGGAATAATAACCACTTAAATATTTAAGTCCACCTCATAAAGAGGCAACAATTTCAGTTTCTTCAAAATTATTTTACATCTTCAATAAACATGATTATTCTTTCTCCTGCTCATTAAGGTACCATCTAAGCTGCAGCATTTCCACTATAGGCCAGAGGTCATTTTATGTGATCATTGTTACACCTTACGCTTTGCAATGATTTTTTTTTTTTTTTCTTTCCAAAGGGCTTACCACTGTGTTGAAGAATGGTTTTTGTTTTCCTCAAGCAGAAACTGGGATAGTTCTGCTTGAACATAAGCTGCCGAGGGGGGTACTTCACCTATTCCTTGTCATTAACAATGAAATTTAGCCTTTTGAGTCACTTAACTGTAATTCCCAGGCCACAGAATTCTTTGATAGTTGAATTCCTGAATCTTTTGTCATCAGATTGGAGTGGATAGATCAACAGTAAAACATCTATTGTTCAGTTTCTCAGAAATACTCTGATTACTCAACCTGCAGATGAATAACACTTTGAAATTTATGACTGTCTTGAAGCTTTGAGTCAGGTGGGAGATGTTACTTTTTCCCATCTACCTCTGTATGAGTAGAACTCTAGGTCAGCTGAAGTGGAATTGTATTTAAGAGTTGGAGCATCTCTTCTTGTTAACCAGTACATAAAGGAGCAAATAGACCTCCATTCCATAGATTCATCTGTGCGAAATAACATTTCAACAAACTTTTCTGTACAGCAGTGTCCCTTTCCGTTCTTTGGCAAGCAGCTTCCTAGAGAGTAAATGTAAAATAAAAACATTATTAAGGCAAAGTGTGTCCTGGATCAATCAAAAATTGTTCTTGTCCTCTAAGTGGTATTTCTTGGTCTACTTTTTGCTAGGAAGGGCAATTTTTGTTCTTTTTGAAATTACTAAAAAAAAAAAAAAGGGGGGGGGGGCGGACAACAGGGCAAAAGGGCTCCCCACCAAACTCCAGTCATGCAGTAATAGCTAGTTCAGTTATGCCAACATATTGCTTCCCAAACTTTCAAAATGCTAAATATAATAGGTATCTTTATAATATAAGGATGTGCTGCACAAGCTGGCCATCAAAGCAAATTCATATTTGAACCTGGAATACTCTGGCCATTGGCCTTTGATTTGGTACATGCAGAAAGGAATTGCAAATGGTCACAGAGTTCATAAACTAGCAGCAGCACTGCTGTCACAACTGTGCCATGAGTATGACATGTCATTTCCTCACTGTGATTAACTGCTTCATGAGAAACCCATTTTTCAATAGAACAAAATGGGAGAATTAAGTTTCCTTTGTATTTCACTTAGTTCATTGTGACCATAGACTTCAGTCCATCTGATCCAAATTGGTTGCATTTTAAAGCAATCTGGCATCCTTTCAGATCCAGTTTCTGCTTTCAGAACCTCATCTTACTAAAAGTGAACTCCGTTTTATTTTTTGTTATGTAAGCTAACTTGTGAGGGGTTCTCATAATGTCCTATCTTCACGGAGATGGCAATGAGTGCCTTACAATTCAGACCAAATCTGTGACTTTGCTGTCCGTGTTACAGTATTAACTAGAAGTAACTGATCTTTTCAAAATGTCCAAACTCTACAATTCACAAAATTGAAAGTCCCATGTACAAGTGATCTGAGGCCTTAGCCAAATTTCATCAGAAGTGTATTTAGAGCAGAAATTGGGATCCCTCCGTTGAATCTCTAGCTCTTCCATCGATTCACTATTTTTCACCTAGACTTCAATTCTTTCTTCATTAGTGGTTGTATTGCTTACATTGTTATAGGGGCATGACGCCTAATTATTACACTTGGCAGACTGACACAGCCGAATGTATTTTAAGATATAATAAGGTATTGTGACTTGAATGAAAACAGCTCATATTTTCACTGGTGCTCTCATTGCGTAGTGAGGCAGCCAGTCCTCAAAGATAACCAGACCAATCAAATACAACGCAAGTAACCTTAAACAAGATCCTAAGATACAGTTTCTTTTAATGATAATAGGCATTTTTTTTTTTAATATAAGCAGTGCAGTACAGGTCATCAGAATGATTAATTTGGTTTCACCCAACACTGAAGAAAAGGGTAATGTACAAAGCTCAATAAATTTTGTTGCGGTATAAGCATTTTAGATGTGGCTTCACTTGTACTATTGTTATGATCAACTTTGATTATCCACATTTCAATTATGTGATTCTCGTACTGGATTAATTCCTACAAAGGGTTTCTGGTTTGTTTTGTTTGTTGGGGGTTTCTTGAGGGTTTTCTTTGTTTTTAATTTGCTAATATATCTATTCTTAGGACATCCATCAAACATCAAATTGTACTTTCTCAGATAATCTGTTCATTTGTGGATCATATATTTTCTTACAACATGGTTATCTGTGACCATCCATCACAATGTTTTTTCTCAGTAACAGAATAACATTATTTTGAACCATGTCTTACTCATTTTTTGCCAAGCATGGTTCAAGATTGCCTTAATATATTCTTGGTCATCGAAACATGTTACTCTAGGGTTCTGGAAGTTCTCAGGGTCCGTGAGAATTCAAGTTATGGGATAGCATAAGAATATATACATGTGTGTATGTGTAATACTTTTTGAACAACTTATTACTAACTTCTCAACATCTTATGTTAAGAGCAGTTCTCAAAAGTGTTTGTTTAAAATAATTGAATTCTCTTCCAGCTACAACGGTACATGCAGCTTTGGTTTTGGGGTTTTTGTGGGGGGGTTTTTGGCTTGGTTTTGTCGGTGGGTTTTTTTGTTGTTGTTGTTGGTTTGTTTGTTTGTAATTAAGGTTCTCAGAGACATAGAACAAATAGAATGCTGCAAAGACATATTCTGCTTTGGCCAAATTGAATGACTGAAGATAGTTTTCAAGGTAATGAACACAGATGGGTTTGCCATTATCCCTTACCTAAGAAAAAAACAAAAAAAAAAAGACAGCCATTTTATGCTTTTGGATGGCTAGTTCATGCTAGATACATCTGAGGCAGCATTTCCAATATCAATTTCAATTTAGTCCATGGCTGAGTGCTACACTAACAAGACAACACAGCTGTGATTCCCTACAGTGCAATGATAATCATGACTCACTGCAGTTGCTGGTTAACGTAGTAACTATCCCTCTGATGTGCCAGGTGAAGCCCCTGTGTAACTCTTTACGATGGATGCTAGCTGGTTTGTTTGCTCACATACACTGTAGTGGTACTTCATGCTATTTTTTGTGTGTGAGGGGGCAGCAAACAGGCAGGCTGACTGTTTTATCCTGGCTGCTGTACCCCACGCAGTTGAACATCGTGGGTGGAGGAGGAGTGGGCCAGGTCATGGCAGATCCAGAACCATGGACAGCCCAGGTCCAGACAAGTTCATCTCAAACCTCTAATCACTTCACATCTACCATGTACTTACATATTACTGTTGATGTATTTTGATGAATGGCAGTTGTCATGTTCATGGATAGCAAAAACATAAATTAGATTCATGATTGTTTTCATGGCTCTGACCCTGCAATAACAAAACACTATTACCTTAGTTATTGCTTCTTTAATTGCCACTGGCTTACAGGTGAATGCACAGTGGATTTACTGCTGAAGTATCATACATACACATTTGCAAGCAGCAACTGGTGTTTATATGAGCTGAGTTGAACAAGTCAATCTGTAACACATGCAAAAAACTTTGAAAATTTCAGACAGGAAAAGACAAGTTTAAGGACTCTTCTGTTTTCTGAAAGCGCTAATCACAGTGGTATTTAAATATATAGAGGTTCTGTGCTTTCAGGTATTTCAGATACAATTTTACCAGCCCTTTGAAAATTAATTCTGTTAATTTTCATCTATTTCTGTATGTCGTCTGTGTGTTCCTACTGTGAAGATATTCTTTACAATTTTAATTCATTTCTAGCTACATATTATATGACAGTACCTTGCACCGAAAACAAAAAGCTACAATACTAAGGAGAAAAGGGAAAGAAAGCCTCTCCTGCTCTACCTGTTCAAATTTGGAGAATAAAGGACTAGTCTTAATCAAATGAGTATCTTTTGGTCAACCTAATAGCACAGCATTGGCTATGGTTCTCTTCTGAGCTTTGTAAATGAAAGGAGTTCAGTGGAGTATTGCAAACTGTGTCATCTGGGAATTGATAAGGGCAATGTATTGCCAAGGGATTCTTCTTCTGGGCTTCAGCTGTTCAGGAATTGAGTCCTGTGGAATACAGATCTAAGCATGTAAGTGCTCAGAAACTCTTAAATTATATTCAAAGGAACTAAAATGTTTTTCAAGGGTAAGCCAAACTGTTTTCTTCCCCTGCTATTTCTGGAAGAACAGAATATAATAAAATAAGCTCTGTAATAGTGACCATTAGGAAAGCACAGATCAAATGGTTAAGCTGTTTTTCCTTTGTTTACTGGCCTTCTTTTTTATTATCTGAATAATACCTCTGCAGTCCTGTCACCCAGAAACAAATCCCTGCCCATGGTAAGAAAGCTGAGGAAATCTCATCTTCTGAACATTTTTTAATTAGTTTGGATGGAGGAAAGAAGGCAATTCAAGCAAAACTAGAATAATTCTGAATATAACTTGTTGCTATATACTTTCTGTCCTCTGACTTAAACCAGAAGTACATGTTTTTAAAAATGAACTTCTATTCATTACAAAATCTTCTAAAGTATGCTGTTTTGTGACTAAGACTGTTTCAAAAGGATGTGAGATGAGTATTAATGGTTAGTGCAGGGAGATATGTTAACACCTTAGTTTATCCCAGCTAACGCAGCCATGTGGTTGTGGGCTCCCAGGGACTGGAGTAGCCCTACGCTCCTCTCACCTTGGCTTAGGTTTCTCTTCCCATTCTTGTATTTACTGTGATTGCCAAGTGGGTTGGTTTCTTTTCAAGCAATTCTTTTGGTTTGAGGTATCTGTTGTAGTTAAATCTACCTCTGTTTTAAATCTACTTTTCTTTTAGCATTCACAGACCAATTTATTTTGTATTAAGTGACCTGAAATCCTCATTTGTGCCCATAAATAACATAAATTGAAGCAGAATCCAAGTTTTAAGTCTGCTTCCTGACAGTTATTCACTAAAATTGAAGTTAATGTAAGTTAATCACTCAGTTGCTTAAGAGAGTTGTAATGCTGGATATCTTGCTACAGCTCAAATGAAAAAGCAATATTTGATTTTTTTTTGTTATTGTTATTGTTGAATTTCTATATAGAAAAAAGCCATACTACAATTACTTATACTATTAAGCCATGGCTAAGGTGTGATTGCAGATCTGTGGATTTACAGATAGCAATCCTTTCATCACTCAGTTGTGTGTTTTATAAGCATAGGATTTGTACGTTGTGATAGTTGCTATGGTATCCACATGTGTACCAGGAAGATTGTAGGGGAAGCATAATGTATGTTAACAACAAACTGAATTTTAAAAAAAAAAAACAACAACCATGTGATCAGAGGTGACTGGTTAATTTTCAGTTGTGTTCCTCAAAAATAGAAACCTCTTTCTTTTGGTGTAAGGCTAAAATTCTGATTTCTCCTGCCTCCTGCCAAGCAAATGTTCATGTGGAGATATGCTGATGATTTGGGCTGGATCCTGGGGCGGTACTGTTTGATACATCCTGAATATAACTTCCTTCTGTTACCTGGCTGTGGAATGCTTTCCCCTGATCTTTGAATCTGTAACAAATGCCACAGTCACTCAAGGTAAAATTTAACTGTATGAGGGGGAGAAGCAGGTGTGCTAACACCTTAGCCTAAGAAATACAGCAAAATACTTGTTTTCTTGGAGTGGCCATTGGCCCAGTAGTTACAGATGCCACCTTTTTATTTCCATCTCATCCCTTTAGTGGAACTGTCAGTAATTTGGTAAGAAATCAGCATGTTCAGTTCCTTGAAGTAAGGATGGGGAGAGCTGGCACTTCATCTTCAGCAGTATCCCTTCCCTGTGGCTGAAGGAGAGGCAGCGGCAGGAGCTCTGAGCCCTGGGCCGTTCTCTGCTGGATGAAGCGTGGCTCGGCCAGCCGGGCATGTGGCAACAGGGAGAGCTCAGGTCTGGGTGCACAGGGCTGCACAGGGACGTGACAGAGCAAGAGGAAAGGGAGAGCTACAGCCCTGTTGTAAACACGAGCTTTTCCTCTTCTGAGTCTGAATTCTGTCTGTCTTCTAATTAAGAGAGGTAACTGCTTAATTCCACCTAATTAGAGGGGGGTTTAGATCTGTTCTCCATTAGGGGCAGTGTACATTCAAGATCAGCATCGTACCTTGTCTGTGAACTCTAATGGATTAATCATTTATATTGCATGGTTTAATTACTTCAGTTCAACACTCGTTTACTTTTGAATTCTGACATACTTTATAAATGCCATTATTTGTACTGTATGACTCCTTAAGGCAAAACTGATAATACTGATTTTTTTTTCACTAAAAATAAAAAAAAAAAAATACCTAAGGGCAACATTGTTCAAATAAGAGTATTACGTGGGTAAATTTGTTTTCTAAGAGATTATGATTTGGAGAACTTAAACATATTTTCACACAGGCCAAAAGCTTTTGTACTCACAATTTTGTAATTTATCTGAATTGCTGATTCTCAGTTCTGTTTAGTAGTTTTCCCCTTTTGTTTTCATGATACTTGGTCAGCTTTCTGAGACTCTGGGAAGACTTGCCCTTTGAAAAGAAGCTTCTACCTGTGTGGGTGGAGATAAAAAGCTTCAAAACATGAATCCTGAAGATGCAAAAATCATAAAGGTACAGGTGAATGAAGCTCTATGAAATGTTCTCTAAATGTGACATTTTGCTTGATCTTTGAATTTGATTTTCTGAAACTCATCTGACTGCTTTAAGAAACATGACAGTTCTTGTGTGTCATTGGATGTCTGTTGCCAAAACACAGCAAATGTAGTGTAAAAATGCACTTTCAACATAAAAGAAAGAGGTGCAGATGTCAGCTGCTTCCTCTAACCCTACATATATTCCTCTCTAGGGACCCTGAGATATAGGTTGCTAATTCTCCATCTAATATAAGCCTGACCAGATGGGAAATGAGGGAATACCTGAAGTTTTTCTTCTCTTCCACTTCATTGTGCCTTGCTGCCCATCAGGGGAACCAAGGTTTGTCCTGTACCCAGCTTTTAAAATGATTGTTCAAAAAGGTTTGAGTAAGTTCTGTGTAGTATCCCCCGTCTGCCAGCTAGGTGAGGAAACCTGACCTTTTGCAATGCTGCTTACAATAATAATCTCCGTAGCTGACTGTATAAGTAACATAAAATATTGGATTAATTATTATTGCTGTGATTTGATTGCCTTTTACATGGGATTTTGTTTTCCCTCTGGATGCCTGCATGTTTTCCAGTGGAATGGTTAAACATTAAGCCTCTGGCCGTAGCTAAAATATTCCCTATATATTTTGCAAAACAGCTTATAGTCTCTAGATACATGGCATTCTAGTGATGCAAAGTTTATTATTTTGTGTCTAATAAATGTATTATTTATCCATCAATAATGAATGATTTATGTATATCCTTTTCTTTCTTTAACTTGTTATCATTAGTTATAAAGTGGAAAGTTTTTTTTCTTTTATTTGGTTTCTTTTCTGCCTAGAACCATTTTCACCTTAGGTTCAACCCTTACCCAATTTATGCAGTGACCGTCTCCTACCTTGAAGAGTGAGAGTCTTCTACTTAAAATATAAGAAATATGTATCGGCACATAGCTTTGTTTCATAAAGAGAATGTTTCCTTGAGAGAGTAATTGTTCAGGGGGTTTTCCTGCTTACCAAAGGAGCTTATCAAATCCTTTTACAGAATTCTTAATATTGTTGTTTTTCTCCCCTGAATGTGAATAAATGCTGCAGACAATCTGGAGGAGAACTGATTCCCAAGTTATCTCTTTTTCTTGAAATCCAAAAAAAAGTCTTCCACAAATTGTGAGTTAACTGTTTTCAGAAAAAAAATATTCTATATTTTTGAGTCCTGTAAACAAGATGATCACTGTGCCTGCAAACTATATTGCTTCAAAGGCAGGCAGGTCTCCTTGGCTCCTTAAAGAGCAAGCCAGCATAGAACAATATCTAATAATGCAATAGAATTATAGGTCAAATTTGTTGGGTTGTAGAATGAGAAAATATTTTAAAGGGTGATGTGCTGATGATCTGTCAATATTAGGACTAAAATGGGACTCAGGTAGACAAAATCTAGTGGACATTTGTCTAATTAGAAATGACCTTTATTAAAGCAGCGCTGTCTGAATTAAATTTGTTATTGCTCATCTGGTACTAGCTTTCTTTATATCTGAGAATTTAGCAAATCTCATCTAGAATGCTAATTCTGTCCTTCCATCTTTTCCTCTAAGGGATCTTTTCATTTAATAATGACTGTCTTCATTGGTTTTAAATTTAGGACAGAACCCTCTCTCTTTCTTTTTTTTTTTCTTCCCCCCCCCCCCCCCCTTATCTGTTAATTTCTGCACTGAAATATAGAACTTATTACAGAAAAAGTACTCTTGAATAGCAGGGTAGCATCTGAAAATTGAACTTCTGTCTATTTCAAAAGATTTGAAAAAGTAATCTCTAGCATTTAGCATCCTCCCACTCTAAACCTAAGCCTCTCATCTGGGAAGTTCTATGGTGCTACTGGTTTAGATTTCTTCAGATGGGCACAGGTGCTACGCTACAGCCTGAAAAAGAAGCAAAGTCATGGTCAGGAAAAGAGAATGAAAATGTAGCCCATGCTCAGGTTCCCAAAGGGCTCCTTGTCACCGTTGGTAGCCATTTGACTAGCTGTTAACCATGTTAATCAACATGTGCTTGATTCTGGTGGCATCTGCTGGGGCATTGTGGTTGTTTTGGATCACATGGGAGATTAGTAGCTTTCCAGGGGATCTGCACAGGCAGCTCTTGAGAGATCAGGGAATACCTATTCCAAATGCATGGGAGCTTTCCCGTAATGTCACGCAATACGCTGCACCCATACCCTGAAAGCCATTCTGTTGTATTTAGTGTTTCACGTGCAAAGTATATCCCTTCAATAAGTCGTTCTTCTCACTCTTTGGGTTAATAACTTCCCCTTGTTTTAATAAAGGTGGTTCCATCTGAACCTGACTTGAGTTGCTGACCACCCAAAGTTTTAAAAGTTTAGGGCTCAGCTATGAAGAAACTTGAGAAACTACAAAGTTATTGTTGTTATTGTGAGCTCAAACTGCCAAGATGCCTTGATAAATGGTACTGAAACGAATATACAAGGGTAGAAGGGATTACAGATAGAGATAGAAGGATTAGGCTGTGAACTAGCTGCAAGACTTGCTGTAAATATGTTGCTTCAGGCTTTTGTTTATGATTTGGAGAAATTCTATTTAAATGCAGATTAGATTTTCTACCTAGTACAACTTATTCTTTGTTTAGGAACTCTACAAAGAAGTGAGAATACAGTGCTCTTGTTTTTGTCTCTTTGTGAACTTTGACAATCATGTTGCTTATCCTGTTATCTGGATTAGATATGCAAGCTGTGGATATAGGAGTTTTAACAGTTTGTTTAGACACCCTAGTTTAATTAATCAGTGTAAGGTTACCAAATTGCCTTGGGATGAAAACCTGAGTCTGAGAAGTTGTAATTGGTTACTGATTAAACAGAAAAGCCCATCTCCACATAGGGTATTTGGGAGGGCAAAGGCAGGGGACAGAAAGGTAAAGAAGAAGAAAGAAGCAATAGATTAGACAAATATTGAGTCTTCTGTGAACGGAAATATTTTCATTCTGTATACAACTTAACCTTTTTGTATTGCTGTATATTCTGTAATCAATCACCTCTTAAAATAACATTTCATCTTCCTTAGAAATAAAAACAAAATCAAAATTATTCTTCATCAATTCTACTGACTTAATGAAAAGTGGTCTGAAAAGTCTTTACTTTAAATAGACTCCTGACTACAAAAATTTTTTTCTCTTCCATGTTGCAGGCTTACCTAAGATAACAGTATCACTAAAATGTAGCTAAGAGAAACATCACAATCACTTCCCATAAGTTTATTTTTATTCCTTTATCCATTCTTCTTGCACCTTGTCACCAGCATCTCTGGCAACCCTTAATGATATTCTCAAAATTATGATAACATGATGCACATACCTAAAATAACTTTTTGTTACTCAGCTGCCTATCCTAAAAAAAAACAAAACAAAAAAACCCAAAAAAACCCCAAACAAACCAAACAAAAAAAAAAAAAAAAAAAAAAAACAGAAAACACCAAACAAACAAAAAAAATTGCCAAGTTCAAGTTCAAAACACTGATTTCAAGGGAATTTTTTCATTTCACCTTTTTCTTCTTTCCCAACATAACTTGTGAGTTATTCACCATGTTTTATGACAGAAGTTCCACACAATGATTGGCATGAACTGTCACTGGGATTCATGTACAGAAGTACCTGAATTCAAATGTGTTTCAGGATCTGAGATTTTGACCCAATTTTAAAAAGTATATGAGTAGTTTCAGGTTTTGGGATATAGAGGTACCTTTTGTTTGCTCTCTAGTATCTGATAAGAAGGCCACATTTGGCTGACTGGAAATGAAGTATGTTCTTTAACAAAATTTACTTCACTAGCCATTTAGCATGATCAGTAATTTTATATTGAGAATTTAGCATGGAAATAACATGCTAGTGTAATAGATTTAATGTGGTGTAATGGTAACAGGGTACTGTTTAGCAAGGCAATGTTTTAGTATTATCCAGTTCATAAAAGCTCGTCTGTTGAGAATATAATGAAGACTTCTCAGTGCATTACCTAGTTTTGTTATGAAGTGGAAGAAATAAAAAGATCAAGCCTTTGGTTAAAGGAGGTCGATGAAAATTTTTTGCATCATACTGGATACATTTTCTGTGCCTTGTGGTTGTTTTTTTTGCTTGCTTTATTTGTTTTTGATGGACAAGCTAAAGCAGTAACTAATGTAAAAGAAGATGATCCTTCAGGAGATGAAGAACCCTAGTCCAATAATTTACAGGAACTAACGTGTTCTTAAGAGCTCACACAATCCCACTCAAGGTTTCAGGGCCATTTTAAAATCTGAATTTAAGCAATACTTTTCTGTGCCTCCTCTTCAGCAAGCCAAATGTTTCCCTTCATCAATTTTTGGTAATATGATAAGATGTGCATAAAATAAGTCAGAAAAAATGGCTCTGCAGTGAACAATGCATGACTGGTGAGTGATAGCAAATGGTACATACATTTCAGAGAAGTAATGAATCACATGGTACATGTATATGAACACATCAGTTTCTTATAGAGGGTCAATGGACAGACTGAAAGGCAGGTGTTAGAACAACTTGTTTTTCCTTTATTGTATCATTTTAAAGTTGTTTGTTCCCTTAGGCTACATCAGATATTTATATTCTTTTCCAGAAGTTTCTTGTAACATTCTATTATATGACAGAAATACAGCAACTATTAGATTTAATTTAAATATATACTTGAATCTATGATCTCTGGGCATTTTGGTTTTTATTATTATTTTTTAATACTTATTTTTTTTTTTTTTTTGGCATGTCTACATGTGTGCATTACCATTTCAGGCTAGCTGGCAGCACCAGCAAAAGTTCTGAATGCTAACTTTAGCTGTGTTTAAGTCATGAAGATATTGTGACAGGTTTTTGTGCTGGAAGAAAAGAGAAGCTTATATCCAGGATGCTAACTGTGAGCCCGTGGGATTTATGAAGCACAGTTGTATACAAAAAAAATCTTTGGACAAATGGCCTTTATACTGGGTACTTAAGGCTCAAGTTAGAAAATACAGTTTTCTGAACAGACCTTTGGGGTGGCCAGCAAATTGTTGGTTGTGAAGGTGAAACCATGTAATGAAAAGTCTGCAATTAAAACCTGATGGAGCAGAACTCTTTTAGAGTACATTTTGCTTTCCCCACTTGTCTTTTTTCTTTCATGAAAGGAAAGATAGTCGTATCTGTTTGGTTTTGTTGGGTTTTTTTTTTTCCTTTTCTTTGGATTACAAGAATATGACTGTTCAGTTCAGAACTTTGATTCTTCAAGTTGACATAAGCATAGGGGCCAAATGTGAAGCTCTTTTGTTATAAAGAGTCAGATACCCCTTCCTCTCTCTCCTGCTTTGTAGCAGTCCTCAAACCCATTTACATGCTGTTACATAATTATATTGATATAATCTATACTGTACATGAAATGACAAGGTCTAACCCATTTTTATATGCTGCTTAGTTCTCTGTATATGCAACATAGTCTTTCTAGCGAAAAGGGGTGCAAGCTCATCCAAGGAAATTCAAGTATGGCATTGCAGTAACGTGGCTTGAACGCTTCTGTGGTCACAGAAAAGCTGCACAGTTGCTACCCTGAGTCCCTGTTGCTGTAGCCGTAATGGTCGTTATGCCTGAGCTGCCTGGGTATAACTAAATGAGCTGAGCATATTGGGCTGACTGAATAGACCTCTGTGTAACTGTACGTAGCTGTACATAGCCCTTCTGAATTAATTCTTAACTTTCTGCCATCTGTATGATAACAATTTGTAAGATTTACTTTTCCACAGATGATGATTGTATTGGAACTAGAAAGGGAGAGCAGACTTCCTGCTATCAAAAGTATTTTATACTTTCTTCTGCATATGTCTCCTTCCCTTCTTTTCATTAGCTGTCTCTGTATTTGGCTTGTTCCCTAAGGAAATAAGTATTTAACTTCGCTGCATAGAAATTGTAGCCTGTCTGTAGTGGTTAGGAAAGAAAGGTTACAACCCATGTCAGAAATATCCAGGGGAAAAAAAAATATCTTCAAAATAAAATATTCATCAGAAATAGCAGCACAGTAGTTCCGAGAAATGCTGCTGCATGTGTCTGTTTGTAATTACTTATAGCCCAGTCTACTATTAGTTTACATACAAAATGCTCAAGATTTTACAATGGGAATAGTTTTAATTATGGTTCAATCTATTTTAAAAAAGAATTGAAGTTTCATTCCGAGAAGCACTTTGAGGAATTTCTAGAAATTTGTTTACCATGTAAAATTTTATGAAATCATTAAATCTTATTAAATTAGAGGTAATGATAAATTTTAAGATATATCTTTTGGAAAGATTTGATATCATATCAAAGCACATAAAATCCTGGAACTTCTAGTGGTTTATTAAAATAATGAACTCTTCATCACAGGACTATTTAAAGTGTATATATATGGTTTTCTGATGTTGTGTTTGGTTAGATTTACTAATGACCACGAAAGATAAATCATTAATATGCCCCTTTTTTGTGTACATTTTGAAATGTACAACACAGTGCTTTGATGCAGAGAGAACAATGAATTTTTGCTAATATATGTTGTGCCCTTCAGGTTTCTTGGGGTGCCAAGGGCATCATTTACTACTCTGACAGATACACTTTGAAAGCTTAGTATAACATCAAGTGTTCAAGTGTGCAAAAATCTGGTATAAGCTGTCTCAAGTTGGGCAGCCAGAAATGATAGACTGCATTATTTTGCTTAATTTCTTTATGCCTCAGTTTCCCAGATGCAAATAGCCTCAATAAAGCAAATAATGCACATGGGATATTATTCATGTTCATGAAGATTTTGCTTGTGCTGTGAAAACAACAACAAAGTACACAAGGAAATGAATAAGTCTGCATTGAACCCAAGGCTTTGAAAGTATTAATTAAAAAGGTGTATGGCCACATGCTGATTAGAGTAGATAAAAAGAAATATTGAATAACTACTTACTCTCTAAATAGGGCCCAAGGGTCCTATGAGAAAAATAGTGTATGATAATTTAATTAAAGTTTGCATCAAAACACATATACACAAGGGAGCTGAATTAATATTACAGAATTTGTACTTCCTAACTTTTCAGTGCTTCACTGGGAAAAGTTAAATTTTTTTTAAATATAGTAGTTCTCCACTATGACATAATGTACTTATCAGACACTTGGCATGTTCACGTCACTGAATTTCTCAGATTCAAGACATTAATAAAGGAAGTATAAATCTTGACTCAGAAATACCAAATATTGATACAGTGCAGTTGGATGTACAATTCCATTGGATTCTGGAATATGATAGAGGGAAGGGGGGAATGGGAGCTAGGATGTATGTTCTGATTGAGTCAGCCAGATAAGCCTATATATTTAAACATATTTGAGCACTGATATTTATGATTGTACTCATATTTAATATCCTCTGTAAAATGTCTAGGCAGAGACTGATGAGTCTTCCATTTCTTGGGCAGGTCTGGAGTGCTCTACTAGTGGGTTTCTTTTCCCCCTTCCCTGAGGAAATTTAGTTACTCAAGTCTTGAAGCTGCATAATTACTCAGTCTAACAAAACTAGGAGAAAGAAAATGGTTCTAGTATGTGCAGAATTAAGAGTATGAGTGTATGAAGTGGAGTAACAGTCCTTTAGGGAAGTGGCCGTGTCCAATATACAGCAGTGCCAGTATAGGAGAGAAGCAATTCTCCCTATGCTGCAGATGGGGATGAAACAATAACTGGATGAAACAATAACAACTAGAATATTGACTATAATGCAGTGATTAATCAAGTGTTTTCAGGCTTTAAAATAAATCTCCACAACCCGTATTACAATTACAGTGGTACCACATTCATGAGAGTTTCACAGTGCTTTCCAATTCTACTGTATAATGGACTTATAAAGGCAAAAAGTATGTTATTTTTTTCCCCATTCTAATAGCATATGAAACATGTCATAAATGCTGTTGTATCCAGCCGTTCCTGGAATTCAGATAATTTGTACATACACAGAAATTGTGGTATAATACTTAGTTGTGGATTACCCAAAATCTATTAATTACTGTTATAGAAGGGTTAATTACAACAAATTGCAAATAAAATAACTTGGTGTTACATTATGCAGCATTACAATGAAGCCCTTGGCTGCATGGACCTGTTGATTAACGGTTTGTGACCCTTTGAGTATCGGTACCGTTTCTGTACAGCTCTGAATGTCGCCGTCACTCCTGGCGCCCCTCCGTATCTCTAGGCTCTGGCATGCAAATGATGGCGAGCAGAGCCTTAATGATCGCTTCTGCCTAAAGGCAGCACAGAGGGTGAGAGAAAGAACCTCTGAGTGTGAAAGTAAAAAAGACTCAGTGTCAGGAACCTACATATTTTGGGAGTTAGACTTTTGGAAGGGGGTGATGGTGGTGGTGTTTGTTTGTTTTCCCCTTAAGACTTTAATGTCCTTTTCTGCAGAAGTTCTGCAGTCATTACAGTTTCATCTCCCAGCATTCCAACAGCCCAGTTGGTGGGAGGCTTTTTCCCAGCCATGATAAATTATTCTCTGTCAGAATCCAAATCTGCCTTTTCAAGTCTGATCATTTTTGATGAATTTATTCTGTTAACATGAGCTTGAATAGAAGCAATAGAGGATAATAAATTAACTTTGAGCATATTAATGACATCTCTAGGAGAGTATGGATGAATTAAGGAATAAATAGATGAAAGGTTCAATAACAGGCCGGTGAACACTTAGTCAGCAAGTGAATGGTAGCTTTTCATTTAGGTCCTTTGATATCCTATGGTTAATTAAAAACCATAGAAAGGTTTTAAAGCAACCTTTTGGAATACATACTAAGTATGAACTCCTCCTGCCATCCATACTAGCTGTAGAGAAGGCGGTTGTCAAATGTATTCCACTGAAGCTTAGAGAACATCAGAACATTCAGAAATTCAGGTTTGTACCCTCTTAAAAAGGAATCTGTGTGCCAAAAGTAACAAGAGCTTTCTATATGCATCTGCCAGAGCAGCACTTACCCCAGACTTAAAATATCCTTTCTGTACAGCCTATGAAAAAATAAACATAAATTATGAACTTTGTAGATTTGCTGTTATAAACTAGAGGTTAGGGTAGTATGTGAACTTCTGTTCCTAACAAGAACAGTTGTGATTTCATCTTCTTTGGTTAACTTTAACATGTCCCTGCCATGTCGAGGATTTCCAAACCAGGTTGCAACTTAGATTTTCAAAAGAGCTGGATGCTAAGCTTCAGTGACTTTATAAGAACGGAATGTTTCTTAAATCTGTTTCTAAGGGATCCTCTGTCATATGCAATACAGAAATGGCTGATTGAGGCTTACATACTACAGAAAGTGATAAGTTTCTTGACAAATCTGATTGCTAGTACTTAACCTCATTTAATAATATATGTTAGGCTTTTATTAGCCAGCTATAGTCATGCCAAAGCTTATCAAACAGGAGTGAACATTAGTTTTTTGTGAAGACAGTTATGGTCTGTTAAATATATAAAACCACAAATTATTGTTTTATGCTAGGACATCTTGTTATTCAAATAAGGCTGAGTCAAAACTTAACACCTACTCTGAAATCTGAAGCTTGACAAATATATCTCTCTTCAGAATCCTCAATACAGACACACACAGGCAGTGTGCGGTTATAAGATGTTTATATAATTAAGTTTATAAAAGCATACTTTAAAGAGCAACCAATTTTTTAATTCCTGTTTTAAAATGTGTTTATCTTTGAAGTAATAGAATTTAATTTCCTGAACAATTGGATACCTCGTGTAGTTTAACTTTATACCCCCACAATTTTATACTTTTTGCTTTCAAAATAATTTCTTACAATGGATTAATAACAATAAATGCACTACCCTGTTTCAAGCATCATCATAATCCTCATGGCTGCAGTCACAGAACCTGTCTTGACAGCCATTGAAGTGGGCTGAAAAGATGAGTCAGCAGTTGCTCAGTCCCACTCCCTTGGCTGATATTACTGACCCTAAAATCTTACAGAATAATCACAATAATTACTCTTCTCTAACACTGTCTTTTTAAAATTACGTATGTTATAAGAAATCCTGTTCTATAAAGAATTATGTCAAATGTTGATCTGGCTCATATTATTCCAATCATGTGTCAGTTGTCCAGGTGCTGAAAGAATCACCTGGTTTAGAGAAGGAAACTACAAGTTTACTAATTCTACAGGGTAAAATTGGAATATATTTACATTATGATTGAAAATTATTTAGGAGAACAGAAAAGAATATTAAAGAAAATCCGAAAGTCGCTGTTGGAAGTTGTTGAAGGGAAACTGAGGGTTAAAACTAAATAGCATATTTACTGAGAGGTAATTCTTTTTCTTTCAGAAAAGGAAAACAGGGTATCTTGTTTATATATTTCTATCATGACAGCAAAATTCCTTATGCCAAAATAGGATTTTGCTTATTCCAAAAAAATAATGCCAAAAAATTCTCAGTAGTTGGAAAAGTGATACAAGAATGTTCCAATGAAACAGCAAAACCTCAGTGGACAAACTGGTCACAACTGAATGTTTAAAGAGATGGCAGCTGTGAAAGTATTGCCTCATCAGGATGGCGCCAAAATGTCCGAGGGTGCTAGCAATGCCTATAAAGGCCCAATTAGGAAGTCATAGCCATCACAGTTAGTAGTTTTGAACTCACAGGAAAATGATGGAAACTCTAGCCAGACAACCTTTTTCTTCTTTCAAATGTCTCTTCTGAAAGAGGCTCTGAGCTAATGTGAGGAGATTGCTCCAAATCACTCAGAGCCATACTTCTATGCCTGACTGGAGCACAATGAAGTTTGGATTATGCTGTTTTAAATTATCACCCATTTGAAGTAATTTTCTTTATAAAACAAGATTAAAATGACTGTAATTCAAAACATTTTACCTCAAATTGATGTGAAAATTGTAGTGTTCATATTATTTCCATTTTTCAATTTGACAAAACATTTCACTGCATGTATAAGCTTTTCTGTGTTGTCACTGTTTTAAGAGTGAAAATATGCATTTTACTCTGTGCATTTTACTCTTTCCTGATGCGTCTTATTTCTTAACACTACTTATTTAACTTTTTTAAAGCCTGTCTTTATATAGTCTATTGTGGTTCCTGGAGAAAATATAAACAGCTTTAGGAGGTTTGCTTACCTCATTTCTACCCCACACAATAACAGTTTATAACTTCATATTGTTAAATTTGGTCTTTGGTCTTTGCACATGCCTGATGGTGAGAGAAGTGTTGATGATAAAGCAAAGCAAAGAATAATTTGAAGTTTTAGCTTGATAGAGTTGAAACGCAGATTATCGTGACTGTTATTTGTATGGAACTTCCTTTCATTTGTTTTCATACTGATAATACCATAGTAGAAAATTCTCTCGATAATTTTTTGCTCAAGGTTTCATGTCTCCTGAAGAAATCATTTAGGGAAAGGATAGTTTTTTCTCTTCCTCAGAAGTTTATTTCATGATCAGGCAATTATATCAGTAACTCTTTTTTAAAATCAGTGAATTCTGAGTTACTTACTTAATTTCCCTATTAATAAAGGTATTTGTTTCATTTAATATAGAGTGGTTCTTACGGAGTGCTTACAAAGTTCAGAACAATACTGAAAAGCACTAGAAAATTAAGTGACTTTCAGAGGTCCGTGGCTAACTTATTGGTAATGAGAATTACAACTAGGAAGTTCCTTGCCTAAAAATACAAATTTACTTGTTTTTAAATCATACTGTATTCAACTGTCAGTGCAACAGAATGCCAAACCTTATCACTTAAAGTAATAGCAATATATATGTCAGCTATCAGACCCTCAGACTCTGGAAAAGAGCTGCTTTTGTGCACTCAATCTGCAAAGGATAATTCATTCCTTACTAGGGGGTATGATTTCATGAGCTGAAAGCTTTAACTAGTACATATGTATAGAGTAGATTTGAAGTGATTATGGAAATGTCACCGCAGGACAATACATTATTAGTAGTCCCTCATATGTTGTATGCTGTCCCCTTATGTTTGCTGATAATTAAAAAGCAGATTGGGATGCCATGGTGAGGATCAGTGCAAAATGTCCCTTTTATCATTTGCAATAAATATGAAATACTGGTCTTTCTGTATCCTTCAGTGATTGTTCTATTTGCGTTGGTGACAAATGACATCTTTCTCCTTCTAATGTGCCTGCAGGGTTAAACGACTTTATTATTATTAATGAGTCATTGCTCCAGCTGCCCAGAAATAGAGGGAGTAGGAAACATAAGAGATTTAGACCTAAGTAATTACAAATGTAATTATTACCTTTCAAATTTCATTTTTATAGCAATCACAAAGTTGTTAATCAAACATGGCTCTTTCCGTGCATTCACACTTTTTGGGGTCTTCGTCAAAGGGATGAGTAGCTACGTGGTTCCACTGAGGGTAGTCTGTGGCAGATTGACAAAGTGGTAATGACAGAAAACTGCTGTGAAAAATTGGTTAGAAAATGTTGTCTAGTCATCGAGGAGTTTGTGGTTCAGATGATTTTCCAAGAGAAACTGCATGATTCTCTTGGAAATATGAGCTGCAGCCATATGGAGGAGAGTGTCCTCTTGGGGAGGGCAAAAGCTGCAGGAGGGGAATCCTTGTGTCCCACGGAGATAGGAGATGTCAAAGTTTTACTCCTCCAGTCTGTCCTTCCACAAGGTTGTAGATTGTCATTAAGGAATCTAATAAGCACAACATGGTAATTAGACACTTTAGGGGAATTAAAAAGTGTGCCCTCTTGGCCCTGCAGTAGTTACCCTTATTACATATAATTCTGGATTGTCAAAATTTTAGGTGGAGCACAAGGCTTGTTCTTTTGTAGCAATGGTAAGGGAGTCACAGGGAACTTAGAAAACAGAAATGGTTCCACATTGTGTTAGACAATGTTGCAGATGCTGTGAAATGTAAGCAGTGCTGGTTTTCAGAATCATCTGAACTTGAAATTTATTGTTAAATGGAAAATCTAGTGAAAAGCTTTGGAGAAATGAGAACATTTCCTTTCAATAATATTGTTTCTGCATAGGGTTAAAATATTAAGGATTCCCATATTTTAAAAATCTAAATGAAAATAAAATTAATAGAGAAAATGGAAATTATTAGTTTCTGTACTTTTTCACCCCAAAATGTCATTTGGGTCAACACTGACAAAGAACAGTTGAACTTTGAAACTACATTTTTGATGTAAAACTGTTTTGTCAAAAAAACTCCAGCAAGCTTTACTTATATATTCAAACAGAATAAATAGATTTTATATTGTTGATGGTTCAATGAAATGTAATTTTGAATAATCATAGTGTGTTACTTAGGTATCAGCATAGGTGAATATTGTAAAAATGTTTAGAAGTATTCAGAGAATAAATAAAGTCATGTTATTAATAATAAAAACAAATATTTTTTGTTTATATTCTAATAAAGAAAAATGCTTTTTTTTTTCCCTCCCCCCCTTGAATTGCAGTTGGAGTTACAGCATAAAAGCCGTAGAATATGTTTAGATTGTTGTAGGGTTTATTTTGTTTGACTGCAAAGTCAATAGAAAGAAACCGGAGCCACATTTGGCACGTAGCTACATCAAGAAACTCTTCCTGAAGTGAATAAAGGGTGTAAACACAGATCTTTCAAGTAGAACCGTAGGTCTTTTATCCTGCACCTGTCCTTTTCAGGAGCTGTCCTGTGTGAGGTGTCTCAAACATAACTGAAAATGAGCAGCTTCTTGTCCCCTTCTTCATCACCCTGCCTGTATGCTGCTGAGGATGACTCACCTGATCTCCTTATTGTCACAAGCAATTCATTATCAGAGTGGTATGGAGAGTATAACAATATTTTCATGTAGGTCTGTTATCAAGAGTAAATGTTACTGACCTTATTCCACCTAGAAATTCTGTTCCCTTCTTATCTTTTTGAAGTTCATGCTTTTTCCTATCTCTGAACCCAGATCTTTGTTCTCTAGCCAGAGAACCACAAAAGGTAATTGATTTTTTCATTACAAAGTCTGCAGCCTAAGCTTTAAATGTATTTTCTGCTGTTTCCACACAAAATGGGTTTATGTATATTCAGTGATTCTTCTCTTTATGAATCCTTTTGAGATATTTAGTGATTTACAGTAAAATCATGAAAGTACCTCTCCTTCATATACATACTTAATTTTATTTAAAACTTAAACCTTAAAAACTGAATATAAAACAATCTGTATACTTACATTGTAGATATTGTAGACAAGAATTTTCCTCTTTTTAAAACTTAATGTAGATATTTGAATGCAAGTGTGAGTGAAACTGAGGACCCTCTTTAGCTAGGTTTGAAGGAGAGAGAGAACAGATTTTAAGAATTATCAGTCAAAATTACTGCTAAGTTTATTTATTTGCCTATGGATTAGCTCTGCAAAGCTTCATTTTGAGGACTGCTCATTTTATACTTTCAGACAATCTTTCTGTACAGACAAAACCTCAAGCTCTTTGTATTGTTTTAATGTATTGTTTTCCTGCTTTTATTGGGAAAGTGTAGTAACGGCCATATTTCCATGCTACATTTTCTTGCTTTGTTTTATCCTTTTAAGATGATCAGTGCCTCTTAAAATAGTATTGGTCCGCTCCTAAATTCCCCAGCAAACCCACGTGCAGAAGATTCTTCTCAACGTTGAATTAAACGAAATAACATACTGTGTTGAACTGACTCTGGAATAAATAAATAAATGAATTTAAGAAAATACACATCTATTTAATTGGTGGTAATGAATGCCTATATGCATCCCTAATGAGGTATTTGAATAATGATTTGATTACTACAAAGAGATGTAAATGATATTTCAGGGTGTACAGGGTTACCTTGTATTCATTAAGTGATTTTTCTGTCTTAGTCCCTATTCTGCTTTAACATGTTTTGACTAAATCATTTTTTAAGATAAAAAATATGCCTGCATTATGATAATGAGAAATAGTTAATCAGTTATTTCTATTCCAGTTTTTATCTTGTATTTTGTGGTATTTTTAAACTTTTTTTTCTAATACAGTTTAGCATAGACAGTTACATAGTAGAAGTAACTTTTTAGATGGGAATAACCAAAGGCTGTTAATTCCCGAAGCAACAGGCACAGCAGAGCTTGTCTGACATTATGGGATGACTTCCACTTGCATGTTTAAGAGCAGCTTTTACTGAGCATCTGAAATTTAATCTCTAGAAGTTCATATGAGGTATGGCATTCTGCATAGATCTCCTACATCTCTTATTTCAAATAATGTTTAAGGATGTTTAAGAACGTATAAAACTAGGTTTTATATACGTATATATGTGTGTGAGCTATAAGGCTTTAGAAACATCATCGTATGAGAGAATTTAGTGAAAGCAGTGTTGTACTTACTGCTTCAAACCCCCTAATAATGCTTGCAGGTACACTAACAGTACTACACTCGTTTTCCCTGTAACATGCAGCATTGATAAGCGCAGCTCATCTTCCAGGGAAGGCAAAAGGGTTCCAGTCTCAGGAGTGCTGAGGGGTGGGAGCGGGCGCCTGTGTGGTGCTTAGCTGCCAGCTGGGTCAGCCCACCACTGCAAGGCAAAGCTGTTACCTGGAGCAGCAGTCATGCCAGGGGGGATAATTGCTGGGTATCTACAACTTTCTGTAGACTCTTGTTTCCCTGACTGCAAGAATTGTATCTTAAGAGGCTTAAAAAGAAGTTTTACATGTCAAGGGAGAAATTTTGCTGTGTTACCAATGTCCTAATGAAAAATTGTATTAAAAATGTTTCTTCTTCCAGGCACCAGCTAAAAAAGTGACAGCTGAGGCCCTTTTCCATCCAGCATATTTCTGTAGGATGTCAGGTTTGTTACAGAAACTTCACAGCAGTAGAAAAGCTTAATACGTATTACCTAAAGTGCATAGTCTTCTCGGGTATGGGGGAAGAAACACAAATTTCACTCTTTACCGTGTTTACAGGTCACAGGTCATTGCTGGAGGATGAGCCATTTTTCACTGTGTAGTTTCACCTTGTTTCATTTATTTTAATTTGAATTTATATTCTGTGCTAAATAATGAACCGTGTCTTAATAATTAATAAGCTTCAGTACAACTGTGAAACATTTCATTAAATATTAAATAAAGCACATTGTATCACCCAGTATTGTAATCAATATACTAGATTTTAGGCTAAGTTATGGTTAAAATTCTCATTGATAACCCAATATACACTTTGTAGGATAAGAAACGTGCATCCTTTGCAAATTACCATTTTTTTTTTGCAAAAATCAGCAACAAAACATGGACATTAAAGATAAATACAGTTGGACTGTTGAAGCGGTAAGGGTCAGTGCCATGTATTCTACAACCCTGTTACGCTCATGTTCATTAGGCGGAAACAGAAGAGGTTGTGGAGGGTTGGGGGCTTGGCGTTTTTTGATGAAATCTCTTCCTATGGAAAATAGCAGTTATTGAAATAGAACTTTCTATGGGAGCACTGCTTTTAGACCATTTCTTGGTTCCGATTGATACAAGATTGAAATTCCAGTCAGAATAACAATAAGAGATGACTTAATGAAAGATTAGTGTGCTTTATTTATGTGGCCATTATTTGTGGAGGAAAGATTCACTTCACTTCACCAGCATAGTTAATTATACAGGAATTACCATATGCTGTCTTTTTTTGCCTGGTACTTCCTCCATTCCCTGTCTTCCTCACCAGCTTGCCCCAGCCATCTTTGATAATGTTTGCTTGACTGTTTGAATCCAGGTGCAAAATATTCACACCTCATACCATTGAGGTTTTATAATAAGCAGCCTAACTGATGGCAGTTTTTAGGATTACATTCAAATCAAAAACTATGACTGTTAGGATATAAATTGTGTGCACTAGAATGGAAGCAGAACTTACTCTTGCAAGATACCCAGTACAATCTGGCAAGCCTAGGTAGGACATGAAAATGTGTGATTTCCTGCATGCATGTTGAATCCTCAGAACATCTGGAGGATCAATCTTCCTCTGAGCATGACTTCTCACAAGCAAGGCAAGCTCTGTACACACAGCTGGAAACTAAAGTGGTGTGGCCTACTTGTTCTTTGAATAAAAAGGTTCCAAGGCTAGAGCTTAAGTAACTCTTTTAGGTTTTTAATTTATTGAGACATATACGGGAAATAAAATATTCATGGGAAACTTCTCCCAAAGGTATTTTATTATTAAACCAAAAAAAAGTAGGGTATATTATAGCAGCAGCTATTTAAGGTTTCTACATTCAAGCTTCTTCCTCCTGACCTTATTAAAGCAACCCAGTTTACACTAACAACTATTGTCCCCTCCCTTTTTTATTGTTAATGTCATTTCTGTTCTTCTCATGTAGTGGAAACTGCTCAGTGATGTTACCCAAGTGGCTACTTTTGGTCACCAGGGTAATTCTGGACTATAATTTCCCTATATTATGCTTGAATTGCTGCTCAGATTTAGTACCACATTTAGTAAATACACATGGGCAAAAAATGGGGGGACACAACCCATTCCTTAGGAACTATTGGCTGAGATGAGTAGTATAAGGTTGTCATCTTCATCACTCTGGTGGGTTCCTGCTGAGCAGAGAGCACTGGAAGTGCAGTGGGAGCTGTTTAATACGAAACGCTTCAGTAAATGAGAGGCACTTCTGGATGCTGACAGAATAGCATTGGCACTGCAAGCCATGTTATTCATATATGTGCTGTGTTGTGAAAATATGAAAAATAACTCAGCAATGGCATAATTATGGGCAATTTGCTTAATTGCTTGCTAATTGTTGCTTGCTTTATTATGAAACAAGAGTGCTCTAAATGTAACACTGGATGGTTTGCATCCAAAATGTGTCAAATTCAATGCCGGCTTTTCATTAAGACTTCAGCTACACAGCTTTAAAATACAAGCACTCTATATTCTGTGTTTCATTTTGTTTTCTTATTTTTTTAAAAAACTGTCTTTGAGATTTTCTTTGCACGATTTATAAGCTCCTAAGCTTGCGTCAGTACAGTGCAGGCTGACAGGTTTTGACCGTCTAATGAATCTGAGTACTTTGCTAACAAATACATGTACAAATGACCTTTGATCATTATTATACATGTGGATAAAGGTGGAGATGTTTTAAGGTTTCTCCAGGAGCTCATGTTCTTGATTGTTTAACTCTTAGAAATGCACATGTCCCTTTTAAAACATGCATTCGGGGTTTGTGTTTTATTAAGGGATATGTGCCATTCTGAAAGTTTGGCCTAAACTTTTGGAAAAACTATTTATTCTGTTTTGACTGAAATCTCCTGCTTTGAGCAGAAGGTTAGACCAAACATCTTCAAAAGTCCCTTCCAGCTCAAGTCTTTTTGTGATTCCATGATGTGAGTGATGACTTTTATGGCAGACTGAGAAAGGGACCAGCCCTCTTGATGTTGTCTTAGTAGTGTGCCTTCCTTTTGGGGGCAGAAGGGAGGGCATAGGGGTAGAAAAGAAAGTGCATCGTCTGTACACCAAGTATATGTTTCAATGATCTTAAAGGTCTTTTCCAACCTGAGTGATTCTATGATTCTAGCTTTTCAGCATTCTGAGACTGTTGATAGCACAGCTGTACTAACAGCCTGTCTTCCTTTAAGAATTCTCCATGAGAAAAATTCTTAAATCTGGAGCATAATATTAAGCTGAAAATGCCAAAACGGGCAATACGGAGCCACATCTTTTGTAGACTGAGAGGGAGAGTAGCACTGTAGAGTTTTTTTAGCTTTCATCCCCCAAAACCAAAGACAATAACCAAAATTTTTATTTACTATCTATAAGACCCCACACAGATCTTATAACCACAGAAAGTCTGTAACCAGAACAGGAAAAAAATATCAAATTGTTTTGACCAAAGGATAGTTATCTGGCAAAGTTGGAATTCTACATTTTCTTAAGTGAAAGTAAATATTCTTACTGAAAACTGATTTGACCTATAAATGATAAAGACTGTAGAACAATGAAGAAAGTCTTTTAACTATTGTGCTTTTTAGTTATATTTGACAGTTCTGATCTAAACATTTCATAAGAGCTGACAGACATGTTCTTTAAAATGTTCTTAGTTCTGTGGCAGACAATTTAAAAAATAGTTTCATTCCTAAAACAATCTGGAGTTTAAATCAAAGCGGTAAACTCACATGTGCGTGAGTGTGATCTATTCTATGAATTAACAATTCTCTTTCATATTACTTGTATGTCATGGTTGAAGAGTCTCCATGTAGCATGCAAAAAAATATAAAAATAAGGGTTTCTTACTGAGTAAAGCAAAGAAATGAGGTAGCCTGGTAAGAGTTCGATGGAATGTATTGTTTATTCATAATATATGGGGGATATGTAAAATTCTATTTCCATTTGTAAACCTGTCAGGTCTTATGTAAGAAGATGCTACTAGACACTGAATTCCAGTAGCGAAAACCATCATTTCTTCTGAAATTATTCAGAGACAGCAGGAACCTTCTTTTCCTTGATTGGTAGAGGCAGATGTCACAGATGTTTCCTACCTCTGAGTACTTACCAGACTATACAGAATAATCACCTACATTACTATTCCCGAATGACAGAGAAGGGCTCAGAAAATTTTATTTTTACCCACATTTAGCAATGACTTGCAAAGATGCAAAATAGAAAAAAGCTTAAAGAGTAGCAGCTAGAACATGCCATGGTCAATTTACACAGCCTCTGATAAATGGCTGCTTGAGCACTGAACTTCACACTCACCCAGCTGCCTGGCTTGAATTCCTCCTCAAATGGTCCTCTGGGATGCTCGGCTGAGTCAGCCAGAGAATCATTTGTTTAAAGTAGGCAGCAAGTGGTGGAGGAGAAGCCAGCCAAGGTGCTGAGGACAACACCTAGTGCTAGTTACAGTGACCTCTTCGCATGTTAAGTCTGTAACAGAATATTTGGAAATCAGCTGCATTCTTTTGGAAGTTGGCATGATTAGTATAATACATTGCTGACATAAAGCTCTCTTCTCTGATAAAATAGGGAATTGTTAAAAATGTATTTTTAATAAGTAAAGCATAGTTTAGATGACAGTGCAGTGCCAGTGCCAAGTAGCTATTTAGAAGGATTTCAGGTGCTAAAGAAGCAGGAGAATGATGATATGCTAGGAAAATAGAAAATGAATTAGTCTGACAGAAAGAAGCTACATTTCATGGCCTGGAAGAGCAGGCAAAAAAAGATAAACCCTGGTGAATATTCATGCGGAAGATTTCCTATATTTGGTTCTAGTTTCATTCAAAACCAGATGAATTATGCTCTAAGAGTCTTTTACTTCATTGTGCTAAAACTGTAGTATTCCATACTGCTTTTTTAATTTATTTTTACTTTACACCTGACAAAAACTGTTTTGCATCCCAGTTATCCTTCCTAGGACTATCTACTACAGCAGATCAGTTGATGAGATTTTTCTAAGTTTCCTTTAAATGAAGATATTGGGGACCTTGCCTGCCTCACACTGTATTCATCGTGGCACCTTTAGTTAATTTGGTTTCCTGCAGCAAACCCGGTCTCCTAAAGACTGCCTCGGGATTGCACTATGGCATATATGCAGATGATTTGGATTAAAAACCCCACAAAACCATGTTATTAATTAAAAAAAAACCACCAACAAAACAAACAAAAAACCCAAGCAAACAAAAAAAAACCCAAAAAACACCCCCCAAAAATGTACTGCTTTTAAAGTTAGTCTAGGTGTTACGGCTAGAATTGATTTTTTTATTATTATTTTTTTAGTGAGTACAGTATATTATAAAACAAAACTTTACTTCCTGTTGGAAAAAAAATGTCAGACATCATACAGAAATGTACCTGGTTTTGCTAAATATGTTTTATTTCCTGTTCTGCAACACTGCAGAGGTGCTTAGTAGAAAAGGGTTTTTTCAAAATTAAGGAGAACTGTGTATTTTACATGTTAGTAACCGTAAGTGGTAACAGCAAACATACATGCATTACATGTACCAAATACCAACGCTGAAAGATTATGAGTGTATCTTCTAAGGAATCCTGCATTGCAAGACTGTTATATAACAAAACCCAACTCAAAGCCAGAATAATTTGTATTCATAACTTATGATTATGCCCAGGATGATTCTAGATTTTTTGGTGGTTTTGTTTGTTTGTTTTGGACAGAATTACTACTCAGATAAAAATATCTCTTCATAACCAGAATAAAGACTGTCATTCTGACAATGTTCTTACTCTTAGCGTGATAGCATGTTCCAAGTCTACAGGTAGTCTGGCAACACATGGCACAAAATTACTGTCCTACTGATCTGTTGAGATGGTGTAGAGTAAAGTTTATAAATGAGCTTTTATTTCTGCAGTTACCTTGTCTAAGGCTCAAATGTTATTTTTTTATTGCCAAATGCTTCTTTTGATGGCTTAGTTTTGTTTACTCTCTTACTGAATTTAACAGTAGTAAATATAGTATTTATTTTATATATATACAAGATAGTATAAGTATTGTAACCGCTTGCTGCGAAGAGCTAGAAATGCATACATATTATTTCCAAATAAATAATTATGTGGTTTTCAGTTTAACCAAATTATTAGCATTTTAAAAATTATTAGAAACCCTTGAGATAAAAAAAAACCAACACTGAGGTACTGAGTATCAAAAGGGGTTTTTTTCAATAAATACAGAAAAGATCAGTTTCTGTATAAAATGGGGATAGCTCCACGTTTTGTCAAGGTTGTACCTGATCTTAATGAATTGCCTTTATCAGAAGAGAAGCAAACCTGGATAATTAAGAGTTTAACAAGACTTTTATACACTCAGATTTATGTCTGTAATAGCAGATAGTAGTCCACAGAAAGGTTAGACTAATCTACCAGTAGTATTTTTTTTTTACAGGAACTATTGCCTCTGCTGAATCGTTTCCATATTTATGTCTCCTATTGCCCATCAAAACTGGATTAGTATTTCAAAAGCAAGATGCCAAAGCTTTGTCAGGATTACACTGAAAAACACTGAGACAAAATGACTGGAGACAAGTTCAAATGTCAGTAATAAGGCAAAATGGCATTTATACACAGTGACTTGTCTAAGTGGCACATACTCATACAGTGTACTTAAGGAGAAATAATCAAGAATATACCATTCATGATAGAGCAAGCAACCAGTGTATAGTTAAACATGGTAGATTTTAAGAAGATGTATTCTGTATTTTGGACAGCAGCAGTATATATTTCAATGCCTGAAGGAAAAACTTAATTAATTTGTATTGAGATGTAACATGGAAATATGTATTTATACTTTGTAACTTTACACAGATTTGAACATGTGAAGTATTTATATTGAAACAGAAATGCAGCATGGGTTTAAACATAAAGCTCAGAGGGTGAGAGGCTCCTACTCAGAACTTGTATTGCTATAAGTAATTTCTAACAGCATGTGTTCTCCATTGGTTATGAGCCAGAATTCAATTTTAAATGTTATATTCATGAAGATAGATATTAAAAATATGTACGTATCTTTCATTGGAAAGTTTTCTGAAGACAACACAGTGAAATATCTGATCAGCTACTTTTCTTCGCTCCTGATGTGTTTAAACCATGTACACAGCAAGTGAATGCAAGATTAACACATATTGTATGAAAACTATTTCAAGGAATGATTTGTAGAAGTTTAATTCTGTTCATTTGAATATACACAACATGGTAAAGCCACAGTTTAAATGAAACCGATCAAGATTGTTTATGTATTGCAAATTACGTCTTTCAGATTTCGTAGTTTACTTTGCCTTTGAACAAACTATAATTTCTCTAATCCTTTTTCAAGGGCACAAACCTTGCTTCTACTGAAGAACTCTTGTTTGATTATGAGTAAACTACAGAGGTTACAGCTTCTTTTGCTATTACCCTTTGATTTTTCAAGGTTTCCAGTACCGAATGCATGGAGAGATCAATTCTTTTTAAAATAGCTGTTACACTGTCTTTCGTTCTTAAAGCTCTTGAGTGCATCTTTGAAGGCAATGTACCATCTTTGGCTGCATGTCCAAATTAATTTTGTTTTGCCAATAACAAAGCAAAACAATCAAAAAAACCCAGTGTTAAGAGAATGTTAAAAAAAAAATATCCTAATTTTATTTTTTTTCAAGTAGTTGTATGCAAATATATAAAATTATGGTATTAGGTTATTATAAAGCTTTCAGTTTTATTGCACCATTTCAAAAAGTGAAAAGACCATTGTAAGTAGAATGTATAAGGGCTTTTGTTATGTAGCTGTAACGATGGTATCATCTGTTCATTAAATATTAACTTTTTTGATGATAGCCAGTGACAACACTGTGCACCCCGAACCTGCAAACACCTAAACCTTCACTTAAGTTGGACACCTGGAGGTATTTTCTTTCTAAACTGTGGCCATTATTGCAGAACTGGGATTGCTTTGTTGGCCTCGATTCCCTGTGCACATCAGCCTTCAGAACTCTGATAATGTCTTCTCTTTTTCCATTCTCCCAGCTATCGAAGTAAACCTCCAGAAAGCCCTGGCTGAAGCCTCTGAAACCTGCACGCAGGAGTGTCTCATCCTAGGCCATTCTGACAACTGCTGGATGCCGCCTGCGTTGACACAGTACCAGCAGTCCAGCACCTCTTTGCCATCGTTCAGCTTCCAGCAAGGCTGGGGCCGAGGCGCCAGGCCTGAGGGACGACACACTCTTGGGAGGCCCCTTCCCAAGGACGACACTGACAAAGGCCAGGGTGGGCCCAGGCCCCAGTTCTACAACACCTGCGAAAGACATTGCGCCAGCGAAGATCCTGTCAAAGTCATTCCTCTGGCAAACTTCGCCGCGTCCCACCAGGCCCCGGTGTCTGGGAGCAGCACTACGTTTATACATGAGCACCAGCTATAAACGTGTATCTGATAAACCCATTATTTCAGGCTTTAAGTGTGACTGTACATAGTCACGGCCTAACGCTGTTCTTAGCACACATACAAACTTGTTAGGCTTGTGAATATTTATGTATATAGAATCCTAAATTTGAAATTGAAAAGCTAAATCCTTAGAACTTAGTTAAAAGAAATTTACCATAGTTATTGGTAAAATCCACAAAATGGGGACGAAAACCCGCAACCCATAAGCAATCAAAAGAAAAACACAAAATCCTGTTCCATTTTCTTATATGGGCCATATAGTGCAAATAGCTCCCAGCAGTTCTTTCTCCCTGTTGAAGGCAATTTCTTAGTACAGTTTGGGGAATATTACAGTCTAAATTTAGCTTGCTCAGCTTTTTTCTTTATTGTTATAATTTATAGCATATTCATAGATTTCATTTTTCATTTGCTTTAGCAATAGAGATCAAGTGGGCAATTGCTCATTTGTTTACCTTACATAATAGAATGAATAAGATCCTAAAATCTAATTCTTAGAAAGGATGGTATATCTTCCCACCAAAACTTATCTTTTACATAATTAAGTAAAATGTACTCAGAGACATGACAACTGCTTTTCATTTTAATTTTTACTAGCTCAATCTACAGGTATTTATTCTTTGAAAGAACACAGTAGATGAAATAGAAGGCTCTCAACTAGGCTTTTCTGTGTGAAATAAACAACACGATGATGATAGGATATGCAAGATCAAACCTGGGGAAAAAAACATATTTTTTTAAATTTTCAAGATTGTCCTTTCTACAATAATGCAAGCAACAATATGATACATACTATGCTTTTCAAGCATTGTCTGTTTCTAACTTTTTAATTGTATTTTTTTCATCTTGCAGAGCTTGCTTTGGCTACTGTTCCTGTTAGCTGAAAATTACATGGGCACTGCTGAAAACAGTAGGGAAATGGGGTAGTTTTTTTGGCTGATGCTATGTCGTGGCTGTAAGCTACTGGTGTTTAAAAGAATATTGTAGTGATGTATGTGGCTTTTCTTTACAGCTATATTCACCTATTGTAAGTGTTCAGTAAAAGGTTAGCTATAATATTAGTTACTTTACCACAAAGCTATTAGATGGAGTACTCATCATTGTGGCTTAGTTTATTAGAGAATTACTAACAGTTCTCAGCAAAGAAAGAAGAATCTAGGTAATGAAAACAGGATAAATGTAATCATAAACACACCCCAACCATAGAATTTGATCAAGTCTAAAGATGAGGGATTTTTTCCAGTTTTCTGTGTACCAGAGGATATATTCTCAATAGTGGCAGAATGAAGCTGGTGAATTCTACAGTGGATGAAAAGGAGGTTCCTTAGATGAAAAAACACATTTTCCTTCTAGTGTTTTGTTGCTGCTTAGCCCTTTTGTCATTTCCATTATGTACATACCAAGAATTTTTTTCATTTAAAAACTGCATAACTTTGTTTAGTTAGTTTTATTGCTACACTAAGTGAGACAATCGAAGTTGTTTGGAGGGGAAAAAAACCAGTGTGTGAATATTTCCTGTAGATAAAATTCTCTGTAGGCTTCATATTATAACTTAAATCTGTAATTTATAAACAAAACTGTGTGTAAAAATGCTGTAATATTAGCTGCTTGTAAAATTTACAGAAGTTCAAGTTGTTGAGGGTTTCCAATGAATGCTAAAAGAGCTTTTCTTATGTGCCCAGCAGGTATAAGTAGCTTTATATATCGCTGTCCCCACTGTAAATCTATTCAAATCACATTTAGATTTTATGTGCAAAACAGAAGATGCTTCACTTTTAACCTACTGATAGGGTTTAATTAATGAACATCAGATTATCTAATGATGTACTTCTTTCCTTTTCTTTTTTTTAATGTAGTTTTCAATAACGTTTAGCAAAGATGTGGCACACTGGCTTCAGTTGCATGTAAATCCTGGAAAAAAATAATAATCCTTTGGGTACTGACACAACTCATTTCCAATTCCAGGACAATTAAAAATTTGACAAATTCATTCATACATAATATATACAAAGCCTTTTGTTCTTTGCTTTGGAGACATCAAGATGAGAAAATTTAGCAATCCTTTTCAAAGACACGCAAAAAAAAGCTTATCTGTAGTTTACACAGATTTGCCAAACATATTAATTGTGCAAATTTAGAATAATGCTGACGGTTAATGCTTCCTATTATAAGCAGAGGGCTTTATTTTTTATTACAGAGGGCTGCCATACCAAATGTTTACAGACTTGGCAGCTGCATTGAAAAACTAAATTTTTTTGCCTGTAACATTTCTTTTCTGACTGCAAATTGTAACCAAAATTTCCTGGCAAAGAATTAATTTCTACAATTTTAGGATTTTCATGGGAAAAGGTGAAGGAACCTATATCAGTATTTTTTCATAGGTAGGGGAAAAAACACAACAAACTTTACATTTAAATGTTTAAGGTTTTGGTGTGGTTTGTTTTCCCTAAGGTACAAAAGCAATTGACCATCCCCTTTATCTTGAAAACAAACAAACAGAAACCCAACAAAAAACCAAACAACAAAAAATTGCTTAAACAAAAAGCATTTTAAAGATGAATCTGATTATAGGAAGTATTAAATGTTATATTCATGAAATTGTGTTGTGATATTCTAAAATTCTGTCAAGATACAGAACAATTAATTGTAAATATGTTTCATCGGGAGTTAAATGGCTCCCTCATTTTTATATATTACATATCTAATATATAAAGCTATGCATCTGACACAACATTTTTCTGAGTGGCATGTCAGTATCCAGAGGAATAATGTTACTAGAGACTCTACACATCTTGTCATATATATAAATAATTTATCTAGTACATAGACTGTATATTTTTGTGTAATTCTTTTTTAGTCATTTAACTTATTTTATCTTACTTGTGTGAATTTGTGGAGAAAACAATCCTATATACGATATACAGTAAAATGGTAATTACATGATTAGATTTGTTTCATACAGTGTAACAATAAAGGAAAACCTTTGCCTTCAAAGTAATGTGTCACACAGTCTAGCCTAGGTTATTCCCCCCTTCCCCCCAATATATGCTTGTTGCACTGCTAAGTATTGCATCAAAGCTATGGGTAATGGTGGCAGAAAGGTATTTCTTGCCTTATTGTAAAGCAGTCAATTATTAAAAAAGAAAATTAAAAAAAAAGAGCTGAAGTTAAACGGTTTGAAGGAAGATATGCTGTTCCTTTTTTTTCCTAAACTGTGCTGTATTCTGAAGTGTAACTTAATTCTAAAGAAAGAATAATTAGGCCTGTCTGCTTGGCCTGAGAGAGACTACGGAGCACCTGCTTTCTCTGGGCTGTGAGCTGGCTGGATGCAGGTCATTTAGCTAATTATCATGGCAATGAGCCCATGTTAATAGGACCTGAGGGCTTATGAGCGTTAGCATTAACAGCTAGCTTGACATAACATTAGTTACATGGTTCTGAATGTAGCCAGGTGTTTCTGCTGGGCGTAGGGCTGGAGGAGAGTAGCCACTTCATATGAGACGTCTGACCCTAGTGTGTATAGATCTGTTTGGGGGTTTTGTGAGAGAAGTGAAAATCGGCTCTGTTGTATTCTGAGCCAGCTGTAATCCAACGTGGAGCCCCGTCAGCCCTGAGCTAACGTTATGAACCTGCTTCCAGCATGGTCAAGCCAAAGACAGCAGACTTAATTTCTGGTGAGTAAATAGTGAACTATCTCAAGGTTGTTTGATTCAAGCTTATAAAGTTTGAAGTTTTTAAAGCTTGAAAATTTACACTTGACTTTGTTTGCTCAAGTTTTGCTTTTGCTGATTTAATACCAGTCCTTGATGCATGGTTATCAATTAAATGATTGCACTGCAGTTTACTACCATTGTTTAACTGGATAAATAAGAAAGGATTGGTTTCAGACACAAAGTTGAAGGCAAAGATTTTATTTGGTATACATAGGAAAATTGTGTATAACTTATGTTATCCCTAGTGAAGAAAGAGATTGACAATTTCTTGTAAATATTTGAGTTTGTATTTCTGGGAAATCTCCCTGCTCTATGGCATACTGCAGGATCTGAGAGTGAGCAGTGTATGTCTGTGTATTGAAACAGCCCTAACCACACTACAAATCATGCAGTTGGACATCGTATGCTACAGTCCAGCAGCATTTAAAGTCCAGTAAATTTGCAGTAGTTCTATTTCAGGTTTCTGTACAGCATGTTGTCTTGTTAATTACAATGCTTATTAATAAACTAGATCCACAAAAGCAGTTTTCTCTTCTGCACAGTTCTCTTTGTGTTTCTGAAATATAAGGGGTTTTAAAGTGTTCCTCCCGCTACACACTTCCCTCCCACTTCCAGCTTTCCAAAACTCATTTATTTGTGGAGCCCGAAACTGTCAGAAAGTTAAGAAAATTTAACTTTCTTTGCAGTTGCTTCATGCAGCTGAGTAGCAGGCTTTTGGTAAACAGTAGGAACATTCACACACAATGTGTACAGCAATCTAGCTTTATATTATAGGACATATCTAACATTTCTGTGTCACTTCTTTTCATACCAAGCTTCCTTCTTCTACTATGCCTCTGATACGCTTATAGAAAATCATTATGAGCTGGAGGCAGAAGTGTTTATGGCTTTTGTTTTGTTAGAAAATAAGCAATTCCTAATTGAGAGAACATAGTTAATAAGTTGTTGTTGAGCTTAAGGGATTATCCTCTCACCATGAATGCGATATAATGCAATAATGGTCAAATGAGAAACTAAAGAAACAACATTTTATGCATTTTTCTATATTATTTAAGTCCATATTTAAAAGCAACTCCTTTGATAGTTGTCCTGACACTAAGACAGTAGTATCTTATTCTTTGACGTCGTTATGGCTTTGCAAGCATAGTTTTCTTGTCTGTGGAACATTTTCATGCAGGAAAATTATATTTATTTTGTCATCAAAACTGTGCACAAGTATATTCCTTCATGGGCAATAACTGCAGAAACATTAGTTGTTATGCTAAAGAATGTATCCCGCCTGCAAATTAAAAAAAAAAAAAAAAAAAAAAAAAAATATTAAAACTTCTGGAGATGGAGGGTTTCCCTTGTTTGGATGGAATTCTCAAGCTTGGGTCAGTAAAGTTTTGAAGGGCAACCTCAGGAGGCTGTGAAACTGTGGAAGTTCACAAAGATCTGATAAACCAAAATAAGAGAGCAAGGCAGAAATATGTAGTATCTGAAGATGTGCATAGTTTTAGCATTGGTGTTACTGTGCAATACTGCAGGGAGGTTGCAGAAGAAATGTTCCTTGGGAGTCATCTTTTGGCTTTATTCCCTGTGGGAACAAGGAACACCTGGAGCACTTACCTGGGATTCAAGTATTTTCAGAGTGGTCAGAGATTTGCTGTGTATCTCCAGAGTGCAATGTTCTTACCAAAGCACTGCAGCACTAAGGGAGGAGGGCTGGTGCAATGTTCAAAAAACATGTGTGAGATGGACTCTAAGACCTTCTTCTAGCTAATTTGTGGTGAGGTAATGGCTTGTTAGAATGTACATATGGATTTAATTAAAGAGGAACATATGTTTGCCAATAGCAGGCAACTTTGGAGACCCACTGCCCCTATGATCATTTAGCATTGCCTTTTCTTCAGCTTTCTTCCAGGTGTAGCCTTAGGACTGAGCTGCAGTTTGAACAGCAGCTAGTCTGCTCCTCCGTAGAAGTGCTGTGTATCAAGCAGCATAAGGAAATGAGCAAGAAGGTACTTTCTAGAGCAAATAGAAGACAGCTCTCCTCCCTTGCATGGTGGTGAAAGTCACATTTGAAGATAGTACATAGGGACTCCACTTGCAAATAACAAGTGTTTTTCGAGATACATTTTTTTTGTCCTGGTCCTTGCATTCATGATCCAGTATAAAAGTACATCATGTTTGATAACTACAATGAGACTAATGATATATTTCCATTTTTATTTTTATTAGTTTAGTCTTTAGTCATTTAGATGTATTTTGTTGGTGCTATTTTCACGCTTAAAACTAAAGCTCTACCAGTAAATGCATGTATGATCTGAAAATTGAGTCTTCATATTTAATTCAAAGCAGGAACTTAAATTGGCAGGCCCATGCTTTCTGGATAGCTTTTACCTACGAAATTAATGCTACCTCTTTCTACACTTTTTCTCCACTAGGATTAAGAAGTCTGTATTTATAGAAAATAAAGTTAATATGTACACCTGTCAAAGAGACAGATAAATGAAGAGCCTGGAAGCACTGTACTAGACTTCAGCCCATAGCTTTAAGCCACCAGCTGTGATGTGTTCTAGAGCAGATGAGTAGGATGTGCAAAGAAAAAGACATTTTCTGAGGCACTGAAATGAAGTTATTCATTGCTACTGCAGCTGTTATGTATGTAGTAAAAGAGTTGATTAACATAATGAGATTAAACTAAGAGAAATCGCTTTTAACCTGTACTTAGCTTGAGCTGTTGTTTAGTTATCAGAGATGATAAAAATACTCTACCCAAAAGCTTGTCTAAACTTTCCAAACATCAGCTGTTCTATAAAAGATGTGGGTTTGCTTCTCTGCTGTGTAGACTCAACTTACAGGGGTGTGGAACTACAGTAAGCCAGTGTATAGTTCTCAGGAGACTGAACAGAGGAAAGTTAAAATCAGGCTGAAAAATGAAGTGGTTGTAAGTGGTGTGGGCAGGTCGGGGGAAGGTGAATACTTTGAATGCTTTAGGAAAAATACTATAAAAACACAGGCAAGCAGGTAAAATTTGTGACTTTTCCAGCTAACAGATATCCTAAGACACACTGGACTGTCTGCAGGCCTGCAGATTTAGCTATTTTTACTAGTTAAAATTTTGTAGATACGTAAATTTTTTGTTTAGCATGAAGAGATCTGTTAAAACTGACATAATCAAGATCTGTAATGGCAAGGAAGATATACCTGGGATATTTTTAGGCCTATTTAAAAAGGCTGTTGTACCAGGTAGGCCTACAGGCTAATGTCTACTAAATATAAAGGGATTTTTGCTGTGAATACTTTCAAGTGGTTCTATCTAGAGACACCAGAATGGACCATGATAGTTTAAAAACAGAAGTTCAATGAGACAATAAAAATGTGTAATCAATCTCCATATAACTACACACACACTATATTTAATTTTCTTTGGTTTTAAAGTTCATCTGTGTACGAAAGACAAATGTCATTGCTGAGCAGCACACCATTTACTACATGTAATCTAAAAATATTCATTATATTATGTTGGCATGCACAAAGTCAAAGCTGCCTGTCTTCACAGATACAAGTTGCTGTTTGTTTTAATTGCAGCGGAGACATTTAGCACTGTGCCTGTCTGGTAACATAGGAAACGTAATACAAGACCTTGACATCTAAAAAGATTAGACTGTCTAAGCTGACTGGCTCATAAAAACGGAGCTGAGAAAATTGGCAAAGAAAACAAGTCTCTGAAATTCTAAACAAGTATTTTAAATGCAGAAAAATAATCTAAAGGGTCGTATTTGGAGCTTATGTGCTGCAAATAATGTGCTGCACAGCTATATCCATATAAAAGTAAAATTTTCACAGTGAAGCTTGGTAAGAAAGCCCTTTTGTTAGCTGAATTCACTCCCTTGCAATGATTACACACAATCAATCTACTTGGATTTTTAAATGCTTTTTATCAGATTTCAGCCTATTGAATCATAAATGTATTTTTGTCAGTGTAATACTACTGAATATTAAAGACCAAATTTTCCAACCCAAAAGCTGTCACTTCAGTCTACAAAAGACAGTTATTGAAGCCTATTACTGTTTTGGAAATGCTTGTCTGAAATTCCCTCAAAATATGCTACTAAAATACACAGAAAGGACCAAAAAAACACTAGTATTGAAGATTTATGCTGTAAAATTTAAGTGAGTTTGCATATTAATATTTCATAGGATATATGAAATGTTGTGAAAATTCAGGAATACTTATGTTTTCTCTACTCAGAACATCTGACATAAATTGAGTACCTGAATCTGATCACAATGAAACTGAATCTAGCCAGTGGGAGGAATAGAAACAAGCATGTAAATGTACATTAGCCTATTACATACTGAAAAATACATACATATATTTCTGTGTACTTCTAGTTACACACAATAGCCAAGGACAGATATACCAACCTTAATTTTAGGGAGATGCTTTGTCAAAGTTCGTTGTTTAAAGCATCTCTAAGCTGGGTATTGGGGAAAAGGTACCTGCAGGGGTAATTCCTTCGGTCCTAAAATTTCAGAATCTGCACATGCCCAGCTGATGATGGAGGTAAGCTAGAAAATTAAGACTACATGTTTGCCTTTTAGATGGCTAAAATCAAATTAATTCAATACATAGTATTTACATGAAGATGATATTCTAAGTATGAAAATTAGTGTGAAATAAAGCCAGCCCCACCTCTCTTCTCCCACCAAGCATGACTACTAACCTCTCCAGAACAGTTTGCCTGCCAGGATGCACCTGGTTGTGTTTTGTCTTTTGTGCCAGCTTCCTGTCAGAGGGGTACAGAGGGGCTGACATTTGATGTATGCAGAAGAACAAAGAATACGTTTTTATTAAAGAATTAAAGCCAAATTGGCAAATATTTTTGTTTCCTGTGACAAGTTTTGCTTAACTAGAACAAGAGCCAACCATGCAGAGAAGTGTGCTCCTATAGTGTAAAACAGTCTATTTAAGAAAGTAAGTACCATTGCTGGCTTTCCACTTCCCTCTCTTCACTCCCTTGCTAAACACTGTGCTGGCACATCACTTTCTTTTCTGTGACAAGTCTTTTGGAAAGCTAACGGGGAGCCAACTGTGCTTAGACATGTGCACCTGTACCGTAGAGGAACCAAATGAAAACATTAAATAATGTTTCTCTTTGTGCAGGAGAACAGTCAAGGGCAAAAAAATTCTGCAAGAAGTGTTGCCATAATGCAGAGAAGTTGGTAAATAATCTTGTGTCTTCATGAAAAGAGAAAATTCTTCTGAACTGAGAAGAAGTGTCTTGTTTTTATGAGTTTACCTGTTTACTAAGTGCTTATGACTGAACAACCTGTGGCTGCAACAAATCAAGAAAACAATTATGTCAATGAAATTGCTTTCCCTCAGCTTCACTCTACCAGCTGATCACTTGAAGGAAGGTGACATGCAGGGAAATAGCACTTCAGTGAGAAGGACATATTGGACTGACCCAGGTGATAACCCCAGGTCTCCTTCACATGGAAATCTCTTGGAATGCCATTACCCACATTTTACAGTCACACAAATCTGATAGTGCCATTTCTAACAGGGAAAGCGCTAAAACCTATTGTTCCAGTAAATTGTCCCAATAATTAACAGCAACTTCTATGCATGTTTCAAACTTCTCGCTTAAGCTTCACAAGTTTACTCCAGCCTGCACCATCAGTTTTGACAATTTATTACTAATTATTAATTCATTACTTGCTGGACTGTGTCAACACTGCATGTTGGTAACCATGAGCTGCCAAAAGCCTACAACTGAATAGCAGCTGCCTTATCATCACATCGGCCTTACATGCTAGAGCATGTGGCACTGGAACTAGGACCTGTGTGCCAGGTTTGGCTTTTTTTTGCTTTCCAGAAAGGCCCTCAAGTCATGACATTGCCAGAAACACCTATTACATAAGCTCATAGTTGGCTGTAGTTGGAACAACTTAAAGTAACACCAGCTGTAGTAACACCAGTGGCGGAAAGTTTGCGGCGTATGCAATGGTGATTTCAGTCTTACGGAAAAGCATCTTTAGTAGTGTTCTCCAAGTCAATTCTTAGATGATAAATGACCTGAGATACGAGTTTAACATGAGAAATGTGCACAGGCAGTAAAAGTGTGGATGTTGGGATGAAGAAAGTGATTAGTAATATAGGAGTTTACATTTACCTGGTTCTCAGTTCAGCTGGGCATAAATATGCAATGTTTGTAAATACGTACTGTTTATTTTTTTTATATTTTTCAATCACTTCCTCTCCATCTTTCCCTCAGCTTTAGTCTTTGTATCATAAGCCTTTTTAACTACTCAAAAATACTCCTCTCACTGTGAGTTATTTAACTTTTTCTCAAATTTTTCCCAAACCCTGACAACTTAGTTGCCTAGTCATAGTTATCTTTCACAGACCAGATGTGACATAAAAACACAATAACAACTATCATTTCAAAGAAGTTCTGCTTATGATTTCAGTGCAGAAAGTTCATATTCAGAGTAGGAAAATTATTCTTTTCTACAGCTACATTACAATTCTTAACTTGAGGTGCAGGCATGTGACAAAATTACATATTCATATTGTATTTCACACAGACTTTATAAACTTGTTTTGCCATTTTCTTAGATGGAGTTTATGGCAGCTGTAGTAACTAAAGGGCTTACAGGTTCTTCTGCAGAGCAATGTGCCCATTTTTGCTCAGTTTATGAACACTAATTTAAAAAGCCGGAGTTTGTAGCTATTGACTCTGTAATTGATAGTTTGCGTAAAGGGTTGAAAATGTAGTGATCAATTCAGTGCTGACCCTCTAGAGAGGCTTTAGCTGTCCAGCCTAAGTCTGAGAAGTTTGACAAGTAGATTGTAACTATATTGCTCAATAAAAAAGCTGTATTAATCAAGGTTATTGTAACCTTGTTTATTAAAAAAAGATAGAAAACCATGTATTTATTACAGTAGATGATATACAGTAGATGGTGTAGTAAAATTAGGTTTTGATACTGAAAAGTGTTAATTTATAGTAGTACTATTGCTAGTAGTATTATTGAAAAGTATATGTATTGAAGCAACTATGACAAAGGTGATTTGTATAAATCAGTAAGTATTACATCACATACTTCTCTCCTTAACCAGCACAATTAAAAAAAGCTGAAGCATCCAAAAAAGGTCTGGGGAATAGCTCTGCATACTATGACAGCTTGTTCCTTTCTGGTCTTTCCATACAGCTACCACATGTTTGGCAACAAGAAAAGACTTTAGCAAAAATGAAAACAAATCTACCTCCTACTTTCTGTTTAAGAGAGCTTGTCTTCTAGAGTAATTTAAGTGTGATGTTAGAAATGAAGCTAGAAAAAGTAATTGAGCCTTCCTAATCTTAATGTAATTATCAACAAGTGAAATTCAGGGAAAACAGTTACGCTAATTGAGTGTTCAAAGAAAGGCAATCAATATGGAAATGGTCAACAAAGGACATCCTGGTTTCAAAAGCTATCATGAAGTTTTAGAGGTTGAATTCCATGAAGGAATGAAATTAGCACTAAAATTTATACTAACATGGTAAATTTTACAGTCAACTTCTTATACTGTCAGATGCTCCTCTTTGGGCTCTCTATCTAAAAAAACGGTATCATTAGAGGGATGTAAATATTATTCTACTATTACTGGTTTTAACCTTGTCCTTTTCACATCTTCCTATTTGAGGCTAGAATAAAAATCTTATTTTCAAAAAAAAAAAAAAAAAAAGCACACATGAAGATTTTACTCACAAGGTATAGCAACATTTTAATTAGTTGCACATAACTTGCCTACATGCTTACCTACATATCCGTCACAGGAGGATGTACAGGGAGAACGCAACAGCACGGTCAATAAGGGATTAGAGAAATTCCTAGACCGTGGATCTATAAGCAGATACTAAAAGGGATGGACAGGTGTAAAGCTTCTAACATTGCTAACACAAAAAGCGTGACCGCTGCAGGACTAGGGGGATGTGGACAGCAGAAGATAGACTAAGTTCACTTGCTCCTTTCTAAGCAGCTTTTCCAGCTGTCCCTATCAGAGCCAGAGCACAGAGCTGGGAATGCTTCTGGTCTCACCGAGTAGGGCATTTCTCATGTGCTTGTGCAGTCTGTCAAGGACATCTGGACAATTAACAGTGCTCACAGCTCACTGAGATTAATCATGTCTCCCAGGAGCCACTTCTTTAATATGTCTGCAGAAATGGCCCCTCTTCAGAAGAGTTTCTACATAAACAAATGTTTAAAAAAACCTTTTTCTCTTCTTTGAATGCAAGCTTTAAAGTCCTCAGACTTTGCAGCTGTGATTTATTTTTCTTTTGCCATAACTTGTATTACTACCGGTCCTAGTAATTTTATTTGGCCTTTTCCCACTGCAGTTTCCAAACAGTATTTGATAATCCAGAGAAATTCCATGTACTACTTCATAAAAATACACAAACCTCTTCTCCAAACACATACTCATCGCAGTGAAGGCATGGAATACGGTTGCCTCTCTGTCATTTATTGTACAGAAAGCAGTTCTGTAATTCTCTAGTATTGCATCATCTGTTCAACCCAGGTTACTCACCCTTCTGCATTATCAAGATTGTATTTTTCCTCCCTGAGAAATAGCAGTTATAATAGACTATTTTCAAAATGACAGCTTAAGTGGCTTCATGGTTCCTTAATATCTATTCAGAAGTCTTGTCTCCCTGCATATTTTTATTGCTTTCCTTAAAAAGCAGCTTGTGAGAAAGGTAATACATTATTAATGCTACATGTCATAAAATAAAATAAATACTCACTTTTTGAAGAACCTGATCCACTAATCAAGAGTAAATGAATGCATCTGAATTATTCAAAGAACCTCAAATAGTGCAACTTGTACTCAAATTGAATATTGTGAATAGAATATTCGCAACATAACAATAAGAATCTCTGGTCATATTAACTACTCCATTTTCATAACAGGAAATGGGATTTTTATTCTTATTTTTAATCAGTGTAAATATTCTACCCACCTTGCAAGGGCAAAAATGTTCAGGGTAGGTTTCTGCTTTTTGTTACCTTTAAGCAGCCTTCTAAAGGAATGTTTATGTTTATAAGAACAGTTGTTACAGCAGGTGCCCCATGCTTCAAATGAAGCAGGTAGAACTCTATCCCTGTGCAACAGAATTATGTCTCAGTTAATAGTGAGCTGAAACTTGGCAGTTGTTGAACAGCTGTGCAAAGAAAATGTGAAAAATGCTACCATTTGCTGTGAGAAAGTGAGCATTGCTGAGTTGGCGGCATTTTGAACCAGTGAGTGACAGCATTGAGGGCAAGACAAGAATGAGGAGATCTTAGGCATTTAATTAAAAACAGCTCCTGCAGCCAGAGTTTGTTTCCTCCCTATTACAATCCATTTATGTCAATGAATTTTCTGGCACAGCTTCAGGAATTTTTCACTACAGCACCCTGTTTTTCACAGTGTGGTATTTATACTGTATCCTCCAAAGATATTTGCATTCCCCAGTAAGCATTTTCTTTGGAAAAAACCCCAAAAGAATCTGCACATTTCTAAATGCATCTGCAAAATCTCATACTTACAAACAGAAGCCTCCTAAGTCCTGTGCAACAGTATGTCATGTTCAGATTGCCAATTTATTTAGATGAGTTTATTGAATAGATCCTCCTGGATTCAAACAGACCTTCCCAGGAACTATTAGCAATGTCGATTTGGTGAAAGTAATGATAGTCATCAGAAAGAAGTAAAGCAACAGACTGCTATAGGAGAATGGAGTTGAAGATTCTGTTCCTTGCTGGTTCTATGATCCATTCTTGAATTCTTGAGATAATCGATTCTTGGTTCTTGGTTTTAGTTTGCCCGCTCAACACATGCATGGCTCCCTAGTATTTCACTATCAATGAAACTTTCTCAGGAGGGGAGACAGGGTGGGAGGGGAGGAAGAAATCTTCAGGAAGACATACATATTACCTCTCAACATCTGAAAAGTAATAGCATCTTTCTTCAGACACACTCACAGTGACTGACTTCATGTCCTTGGGGCTGATAAGTTAAATTGCTGCTAGGAGTTTTGAATGACCTTAATGATACAATAATTTTGTTTATGTAAACATGAAAGCCAATGCTGAAGGAATATATTTTATGTGTTCTAATATGAATTTAGCCTCTGTACTGCAATATACATCATACAGCTACTTTTACAACCTGGAAGTAGTATACTTCTGAACAGGATTTGAAATTACATCTTCCATTTGGGAGTCTGAGATTTGGCAGACATACCTTGACCCATGATCCTATTACCAGAGATATCAAATTAATGCTCAAATCAAGTAGCAAGTTTGAGACCTCAAACCTCATCCAATTCCTATTGAAATCAATGGATTGTTTCCACTGAATTCAGTGGCCATCTGTTCAGACCAAATGTGCTTTGTATTTTGTGACAAAAAGAGTAAAGAGCAAGATAATTTTTTCATCTCTGTTAGTGTTTTCCCTAAAGGAAAACCACAAGCTGGAGCCATGGGATTTACGAACCCCTTTTGTTTAATCCTGAAGGAACAAAATGTCTCCAAATGCCTATATTCCCATTAGCTTTATGTGCTGTGTCTCTGGAATAAAGATATTTTATCTGGTTGTGTTTCGAAAATATTGAAAAATCTGCAACAATCTTGAAGAAAAGCAACTTCTGCCTAGAGAATATGCAAATTTCCTTCAGAATTTAAAATTAATCTAGAAACACAGAATTAAGTAAATACTGAGCTCTTTCTCTGTTACTTCATTGAAATGTAAGAGGGAGTCACTTAAGTATTAATGTATTTTTCTACTCAGCTTTGAGCATGTTTACATGCATATGTAGATTTCATTAAAAAATATATTCAGTGAATGGTAGGTGATATACTATGTATCTATATATGCAGAAAAGTACTTTTTCGTTATAGTTGCAAGCAGGTCAAAGCAGAGTCAGAGAGAATATATTTGTCACATCTTCTATTCAATCTCATCTGTTTTTCCATCTACATGTGTTCATCATAAATCTAGTAAAACATGCTGAAATGCACTGGAAGGGCAACCTCAATAATGTCAGTAGATTTATGTGTTAGCAAGACTAGATTTTAACAGCAGCATTACTTTCCATTTCAAACCCGTGATAAAACTTCTCCTGCAGTTCGAGAGTTATCTGACAAAACACTTCCTTGTTTCAAATGTGGCAGGAAGATGAATGGTTGAGCTGGCAGACTGCTACAGATAAAAGGTTAGGAACATTTTTTATCAAGATTATTTTCTTTAATATATCTTGGAGGGAAATACAGATTATCCCATTTAAATCTTGAGTCTTTATCCATGTGCTTTGCTGGGGGCTGGAATTTCTAGGAGCTGACATATCAGAACCTAAACCCAGAAATTTGACCAGAAGATTTTCATCAGCTCTTGGTGGACCTTGAATCGTGTACTAAATGAATAAAGCTTCTTTTATAGCACTGAAAAATATGTCTTTTTAAAAGATTATAATTATTTTAGGGAGGCCTGATATATCTCTCACTACCTGTTCAAAAAGATAACTTATTTAGTAACAGCTTTTATGTATTACTATTTACTTTGAAGTAGCCCTCTTACTTCCTGCCTTCAGTATTTTGAGTAACTTAGTTGCCCTACTGCTAGTATCCTACACACAACCTTTTTCCTTTCAGAATATTCAGGCCTTACGCTGGATATTAAAATAAGCATATTCTTAATTTGCCGTATATTTTTATACAAGAACATATCTAGACAAGCAATTACAAGTGTATGAAGTGTTTTAAAGTGGTATGTTATCTTGGTATGCATTGATTTTGAGATTGGTATTTGGCAAAGTTTGCTCTAATCTCAGGTATAGGCTGAAATTTGAGGTTATACAGAAGCATCTCTGTCTGGATAAAGGAATGGCAGCCTGGCGGAGAACCACTTCCCAGGATGAGTTTGGTGTATCCCGATTATGTAAAAATCTTGGGAGGGATTCAAAACCTAATAGGAATGATTTGTAAAAAAAAACCCCAACCTTTCTTTTTAAGTATAATATAGGGAACACAACACACTGACAACGTCAGGGAAAAATATCTCCATTTCCTGTCTTATCAGTCAGTCATGAAGTATAATTGGCCCAGCTGCACAACATGGCATGAATCATTAGGATGACATTACCCTGTCTTCACTCATTTCTTTTCTGCTATATCTCACAGGTCTGAGACGGGCAGCTATTTTCAATACTGAAAGCTCTCATATGCCAGGTCCCACATGAACTGATGCTGTCCTCTATCTTATTCAACATCTGTCAGATCAGCAGCAGGTAACATGAGATGTTCCAGACTCAAAAGCCAGTGACACCTGATGATACAGCTCATCTATCAGGAACAAACACAGCACCGTCCACGTCCTTGAGTGACTGGAGTGTACGCACAGATGAGAAGCAGTTGTCTTGGGACTTTCAGAAAAGCTAATACTCAAACCTTTCCTCACAAGCAGGCTTAGCTGCAGCACAGGAGCGTCTAGCTAAGGCTGAATCTCCTCAAGCCCTACATCTACGCCACAGTCAAGAATTTCACTGGGTCCTGTCACTCTGTAATGACACGTGTAAAATGGCAATAAACTCAAAAGTGGAGTGATTAGAAGTATATTAGAAAATGATGAGTGGTGTCTGACAGGTGAAGAGGAATTAATTGCCCATCAAAGAACTAGAACAAAACTAGCAGGAGTTCAAATCATGCAAAAAGAGGTGGCTCTTCAGGGGCCTGCAGTTCCCATCTGGCATTCCTGGTCACAGGGTGCTGTCGCTGCTTAGAGCTTAGCAGGTTCAAGAGGAAACATTGGAAACCCTCAGACAAATTCTCTATGTTATTTATTAAATGTATAGCTCTGGAAATGCTGAAGCAACAAATGGTCGGTTCCTGATAAAGCAGGAGGAAGTACTGTACCTACTGTAGCATGTTCTTGCTGTCTCATCAAGGTATACCTCCACTGGGATACTCAGAATTTTGGCTTGAACCCCTCCCCAGCCCCCTTGCGTTCCTTGTTCACAGCCATCCAGTCAGGCTGTCCAGCTTGGGTATGGACAGCCAGTTAACATGGTGTTTAATCCACATGTGTGCACTGATATAGATCGGAGAATGATTGATAAGCTGGATAGCAGGGCCCCTTGGAGGCCACCTGGTCAATGCCACCGTCCCAGCAGAGCTCAGGCCCCAGCAGCCTGCCTGGAGCTTGCCCTGCCCAGCCCTGGTGCAGCACCTGATCACCCACCCTGTGAGCCAGTCTTGTTACAGCTAATGAGAACTTGCTAATTGACTTACTTTCTTGCACTGCGTTTGGCTTTTCCAAGCACCAGGCTGCTGCTTCTGGCTGCTTCTGGGATCTTCTAGAAGGTTCTGCAGCCCACAGGAGCTGTGTGCTGTGATTGGCAGGTTCGTGGTAGTTAGCTGGCTCCTGATTGGCTGGCTCCTGGATAAAAGAGGCCTGCAGGGGTGGGCCCTGACCAGTAGGGCTATGGGGTGTTGTGGTGGGACACGTGCCTGGCTGGTGAGTGGTGCCGACCTGGCAGGAGAGCTGGGGGGGGCAGCTGGGGCTGTCCTGGAAGGTGTGGGGGGTGCCGTGCAGTGGGGGGTGCCACCGGCCGCTCTCTTGTCTGGGGAGGCAGCCAGGGCCTTGCTGCTCCCCTCCTCCCCGGGCACTTGTACTGAGCTTCCTGCAGCTGAGTTGCGTGTTCAGGCCAAGTGTGTGAGGGGACAAACGCAGCTTCCAGGCATGTTGTGTATTTATACTAACATAGTAGATGTGAAAACTTGGGGAGATTCTTCTTCTGATTTTAACTTTTTCCTGTTCTTTTACAAGCTTGGCTAACCTGCGCTTTTATTACAAAACATTATCCAGGGTACAAATCTATATAAACAGGGGTCATCCTGAAAGAGTGGCACTTCATATTGGCTATGGACGGTTCTTTAGCCTTTGTGGCCTATTTTCTCTCCTCAGGAGAGTGAGAAATAAGTTTGTTCAGCACTTAGAAAATAAGACAAAGGGATGGTGTTATTCCTGTCTACAGCTACCTGATGGGAACATCTAGCTGAGGCAGAGCTGGACTCTTTTTTTGGAAATACACAGGGAATAGGCTGAGACAATGGACCAAAGCTGAAGCAAGGAATATTCCAGTTAAATACAAGAGCTTTATTTTATCATAAGAGTGGTCAGACCCTGGAATCCCTGGGGATCATGGGGGTTGTGGAATCTTGGAACCTGGAGACACTCAAAACTCACCTGGGCAGCTGAGCAACCTCATCTGCTCAGTCCAGCTGTGAGCTCCAGAGGTCCCTTCCAGCCTAAATTTATGATTCTGTGAATCCTATTGGTAAGCCTTTAACTCATCCCTTTATTACTACACATGCAGTAGATTTGAATAAAATTATTAACAGAAATAGCCCATGAGAAATGTGAATATCCTACTTACATTTCCTTACTTCTTTCCACCTGTTTTTCCTGATCATGATTCCCCTTACTGAAGAGGAAAGCTTGAAATACTTTCCTGCAAGAATTTCTGAATTACATTCCTGGCAGGAAAAAAAAATAAATGTCAAAGCCATAAAAACCAAACTACTTTTGGTATTTCAAGTTTACCAATGGGATTTTTTAAATTCACTTGTTATTGTCACGGTCAGTGTTCAGAGTTAAACATTCACATTGTGAATAAAGAGATTAGTGAGAAGGCTTCTGTTGGTGTTTGAGGTTCAGAAAAGAACGAAAGAATTATTTGTACAAGCATTAGGAGTGCAGTCCAAAATTATTAATAACTTTCTTTTGTTGAATTGTGTAGGTTTTAACTGTTTGGCAATGAAAACTAAAACATTTTGTTCACATCTCTAGGCCAAAGAGGGGAAGGTAAAACCAGTAAGGCAGGAAATTAAGAGTATGCTATGGGTATAGCTGTGCTAACAGCTAAAGCCTTTATCTAGGCTGCTATGCCTTCTTTTTCAGAATTCCTTCTGAAAGATTTTTTCTTAATAGATACAGATTTCCTGCCCTCTCCTAGCTTTTTATTTAAATATAAACTGTTCTCATGTACTCCTGTCTTTGTGCTTTTTGAAAAAAAAAACAAAAAAACCAAAAAACAAACAAACAAAAAAACCCCAAACAAAACCAAAACAAAACAAACAAAAAAAAACAAAGCAGCCCTTTCTTCTTTTCCCATAGTCCTATTCTGATAGTAGTGTTTAACCTGCATTGCTATGTCTCTTAGCTTCTGGAAAAGTAAGTGAAGGTGTGGGGGGAAAAAAGGAAGGGCCATTCTGGTGCTTGCTTAGTTATCTTCTGGGAAAGCAGGAGTATCAAGACCAGCATGACTGGAGTTGTGTATCACTGCAATTATGCATTTTTTCTGATGGAGCAGCTGACATGGTAAATAGACGATATATAATCTAGGAGTAAAGTTATTACAAATTGTACATCTTCCTTCTATGAGCTTCCTCAGCACTTCGGTTGAGATGTGTCATTAAAAATCTCAAAATCACATGAAGAAGATCTTTTCCTGAAAAACTTGATGGAGGAGCTTTGGAAAGGCAAAGTATAGCCACAGACCAGTATGAGTCTTCTGGAATATTGTATTTACCTTAAGATTAATTTCATACAATATGTGCCTGAGGAAAGATCCTGAAATAGCATAAATAATAGTCTCACAGAAGAAGCTACCCACTTACCATGCAGGTATTGCTAAAAACTTATAGGGCAGTTCTACTTACTTGATAACATTCTTTTCCACCCTTTCTGCAAAGGGATTGCTAGTAAAAGAAAATAAAGTGCTTGTTATAATACATATTTTTCATTGGTCTTTGTGGTTAGACTCCATAATACATGGAAATCATTTCTTCACCTTGTGCTAGTCCCCAGAATATCTCTGTGCCTAATAGAAAAAGAAGAGATACCTATTGTAAAAGGATAATGAATTTTATGATGTGGTTAGTAGACAAAAAGGAGATGGCAGCATTTCTGGTAATGTGAGGTGTCTGTTTGATTTATTGCTACAACTTACTGCATTCGTGTCAGGTCTAAGACTCTATTTAGGACTCCCACCACAGGTTAGTTCCAAAAGCAGTGTGTATAGGTAGGGACAGGTGCCATCAGGCATGTGCCCTGCCAGCACAATTCCCAGCCTTGCAGGTTAGGTAATAGGATAACTAAGATGCAGTCGACTTCTGGCCAGCAGCAACCAGAAAGTGGTGTGCAGTCAACACAGAAGTCAATCTGAAAAGTTGTCAAGATGTCCTTGGGTATATATTTGTGGAGACACAAAGTGTTTCTAGGTCCCTGTTTAAGGGCAAACCCATTCCAGGACCATCTCTATTTTGCTGCAACGTAAGACTGATTGTTCTGAGTTGTGTCAAAAGTTCATATAGCTCAGGATTCCATCTCCCAGAATATCTGTAAAGGGATGCTTGAAAAAGGGTACCACTAGCAGCTGAGTTTGGCACCTAATACTTCCCCTGGTTTCCACTCTTTTCCCTGACTGCTTACTAAACCAGATGTAGTTTCTATATAGCTAGTAATGCATAATTAATACAGGATTTCTATGAACTCATCCAGACTCCTACTGGGTCCATGTAAACTGTTGGCATCAATGATGTTCTTTGGCAAGGAGTTTCATGTTGCAGCACAAGCTAAGCTAACAGGCTGCTACAGGGCTTTACTGTGGGTCAGAATTTACTGTCTGTGTTATTTCTAGTTCCTCCAAAGGCCAGACCACACCTCTCCTACACTCCTCAGGACTATTTAGGGGGAACGAGCTACAGCTGCACATTGTCCATGTCAATCAACCCACTGCCCCCCAAAGCAAGCCCACAGCTGCATATTATCAGTGTTAATTAACCCACTGCCTTCATTCCTCTACAGTTTCACATCCTAATGATGTGTTGCATTAATGGTGGACAAACGTGGGTTGGAACCTGCATCCTAGCAGTTTATTTCCTGCCATTGAGTTCTTATACACGAAGGGTTGGTGAGTGATTAACACATTGATCCAGAACTGCCTGCTCCACATCACTCACAGATTTCTGTTGTATCTGAAGGATATGGGTGAGTCTGCACTTACTTGATCCTTTCTCATGAGGAAACCTTTTCATAGATTTGGTCATGCTTCCTGCCCTCTGAATCTTTTCAAGTTCTAGTATGTTCTTTGAGGTGAAAGGAACAGAACTGTATGCAATATACAAGGTATCAATGAATCATGGTTTACTTGTGGTGCTTTATCTTGTTTTCCCATACAATGATTTACATCTGCCTTGTTTTTGAGGCTGCTACTGAGCTGCTATTTTCATGAGCTATGTATAATAACCCCCAATGTCTTGGTCCTGAATGATAATAGTCACCCCTGAGCCTGTTAGTTTGTATATGAAATTAGGATTGCTCTGCTTGTCCAACATGCATCACTTCGTGTTTTTCTTTATTGAGTTTTGTCTGGTTTTAGTGCCTAGTGGTCTAACTTAAGATCCTTACGCAGTTTTTTACCGCTGCTCTTTGTTCTTACTCCTTCGAATGACTTTGTATTGTTGAACTTCTACCACCTAACAACCAAAATGTTTGATCCTTTTACCATCTGTGAATGTTCAACAGTCACAGTACACATCCCAGTAGAATGCCATTAGTGACCTCCCTTTTTCACGAGGGCAGATCATTTATTCCTGCATTTTCGTTTCCTGTCTTTTAAGCCATCATTTATCCATGACATTCCCTCTTATGCCATAGCTGCTTAGTTTCTTTCAAAGCCTTGACAGTAAAATTCGTTGAAAGCCTTTTAGAAATACGTGGAGAGTTTTATCAACTGGTTCACTCTAACTTTGTGGAGGTGACCTTTTTGGAGAATTCCTCTAGGTTTGTGAGGGGTAATTTCCTTTAACAGAAGGCAGGTTGACTCTCTCAAAGTACATTATTTTTGTCAAGATGTCCATTATTTTTTTTCCTTACAGTTTCTATAGATGTCAGATTTCCAGACATGTTGTTTCTCACATCTATTCTGGCATTCTTCTAAAATTTGGTACTGTAATTTTCCCTCCCCAATGCTCAGATGCCAAGGTGATTTTAAGTGAATGGTTATTCACTGCTGTAAGTAATTTAGCTACTCTGATTCCCTCAGAAGTCTTAGATGAATACCACTTAGACCTTGTGATCTGATGTTGTTCATAATCTAAAAATGTCCTAAAATTGTTTCTGTAATCGCTTCAGTTTAAGACAGATCCTATGAGTTCTCCACAGAGAATGATTCTGGAGTACAGATCTCTTCTTTCTTCCACAGGGATTATATGCAAAGAATTTGGCTTCTCTGAAAGTGTTGACTTCTCTGAATACTACTCTTGGAGTGTGTGTATTGAACTCAGACTTTTTTGAAAGGTTTTCTGGTTTTGATGTATATGAAAAAAATAGATAGCTTTGATTCCTTTTGCTTGTTGTTTCTTAAATTCTCCTTTGGTTGACTTACTGTGTATGCTTAATCTACCAAAGTTTTATCATAATTTCATTCTTAGCACGATCCCTTATGCTGTCCAATAAGATGTAGGGAGTGGTAAAACATTTTTTAATTCTTTAAGGAAATGGAAACATCTTTGTAGTAAAGGGTTTATTTCCTCTTTGCAATTTGATTCCCTTAAAAGGTCATTTTTGATATATAAATTTTTTTAAATAGCCTATATATGGTCAGGCACACGTGTGTATATTCATCCCTTTGCTGAATAGGGAAGGCTTTAATTAAAGGCTTAAATACTCTGCTGAATCAGGGCTTGATGACTCTGAATTCCTAAAAGTCTAGGTGATATTTAATGTATTACCTATGAAGAATAAAATTTACCCCTAAACACCTTGAAGAGTCTAGTTAAAGCTAGTCAGAGATCAAAGCTCAATTTCAGCAACTTTCATTGTTTTTTCCCCTCTTTTTGATTTAACTAATGCTTAAGTAGCTAGGCACACTTTCTTTTGACTAAATTGTAGCATAGATTAAAACATAAAATCACCCAAAACCCTGGTTTCCTTCCATTTCTAGTGAGTTGTGAAATTAGAGTTTTGAAGTGGTTACATGTTCTTCTATTTATTATTATTCATTAATTGTTACACTACTGTCTAGATAGATTCATCGGGTAAACTGAAAATCTCATTTCCATTTTGGATGACTAGTTTTAGATTAGCAGTAGCTTGTCTAGATTGCATGTCTGTCTTTTAATTTACTTCCCCTAGGGTTTTGAAGTTTTATCAGATAGTGGAATAGTAAACAGACTATTTAGACTATTCAGACTTCAAACCCTAATGTTTCTGATTAAAGCCACAAAAGACTTGCTTTCCTTTTACAATTTTCAACCGAAGCAAAAATGCCAATTCAGGATTTTCTTCATAAAAAAATTCTTCTTTGAAGAAAGAAAAAACAATCTATATTTATTCAGCTTGCTTTCTTATAAGATTAAATGAACTTGGAATATTAACTGCTTAATTTCCAGCTATTTACTTGGTTTTTCTAGTGACCATAGTTTACCAAGGCTTTTTAACAGAGTCCACTATATTCAGACTATCTCTAAAATAGCTCTTCAGACAGTGTTGCATTATTTTGATTAACAGTAATCTCTGCATCTCCAATCTTCCTACCTAGACAGAAACAATAGTTTAATGTTTACAGGTTTGACATGAGACATGCTGGCTACACCACAAGTTTGGGAAAATGTAATTAGAAATTCCTTCTTAACAGAAGGTATCCCCAAGGTGGGAATGATGGGTACATATGTATGACCTTTGATTCTACAGCACTAAAGTAAAAGCCATGCAATATGCTGGTATAAGCATTCAAAAAAAAAAAAAAAAAAAAAAAAGGAATTTAGCATCACTCCAGAGAACTTGAATTCTGTTCTATTTTGTAGAAATTTCTTGCACTGTTAACTTACTCCTCTTAAAGTCAAATAGATTTAAAAAGGGAAATAAAGGCCTGATCTCACATTTATAGTCTAGGCTGGCTCTGTAGCTTGGGTTACTTCTATAATGAAAGAAAAAACTTCAGGAGGTATCTTGCTATTGTGGTTTGGAAAGGCTAGAGATAAGCCTACTGTTGTAAAGACCAGTAGCTGATATCGAAAGTAAATACAGAGATGGCTAATGCTTTTTGCTGCTGCAGATAGCTTTGGGATTATTATGGAGGCGTGAAGACTGTGGTAACAGTGTGTTACTGATTATCCTAGGTTGAGTGAAGAATTGTTAGTAACATGTCTGGTTTCAAATCAGAATAATCAAGGATTATGACCAAGGATCAAGCCAGGATTTAGGAAGAGACACTCTGAAGTAAGGTTACAGGTGAACTAAGCAATGCTAAAATTCTATAGAGTGCTGGTGGTTAGTTTGGTGTAAGTACCTGGCTAGGTCTGGACTTGGAAAAAGAACACTCGAACACTCAGTTTATTGCTGAGGTCCTAATATTTAGAGTAAGGGTTGGAGACAGAAAATACTTGCTTGGTAGCTGTACAGCTTATACAATAAGGTGAAGGATTTGGTAATGTGTATGAAAAGTAGAACTGATGGGTGGGGTATATTGGTGGAGTCTACACAGTCCGAATTTCTACCACTGTAGAGGTTGATCAGTGTTTGTGTTACAGCTTTTCTTTATCACTAAGATGATCTAAAGGCTGGGTTAGGTTTGATTTCTGGAATTAATGGTTAACACTTAATTTTAGTTAAGTTTATCATTTGGATGTAGTTAAGACCAAGGTCAGGGTAGGTCATGATTAATTATTGAGACAAAAGTTATTTATTAGTAAGGTCAGTTCTTGATCTCCTCATAGCTTATTTCTTCAAAACTCTGATACATGGTTTCTTAATTTTAGTCACAGTCCTAATGCCTCTTCCATTGAAAGGTGGGCAAGCTTCATTTAATAGATAGATCTTCTGGGCCCTGGAGGACTAGCATTGGCTTCAAATTATCAAGAGTCATTCAACACTCTTGAACTTCTCTAAATGTCACTTTATCTTTGTACTTTGTGTGTGTACAAACATATATGTGCCAGTCTTTCTTGCAAATAAATAATTGCAGTCAGCCACTTATCAAATGTAATATCCTTGAGCCTGTCAAAATTTTCAGCATCATCCTATTGCCAGTTCATTTTCTCCATCCCAGACTGTGTTCATCTCCCATACAACACTGATCAAAACAGTTGGAGAGTTTGGCCTGCAGACTAGGCTTTGGCAACCTCATTTAAGTGCTAAATTTGATTTTCAGTTCCAAATTAGAGGTTATGTGTTCTCACAGTCTCCTGACTCCTGCTGAGTTTCCTTCTCAAGAAGCAAGATGCTACTGATTTCTTCCTTAATGCAGAGGTAGTAGTGCCAATAGCACCCCTCTGATGAGTTTGGAATATGGTGGAAGCAAAAAACTAGTAGGAGCTGTCTCTCACAGATTTGTGCAGTGTGCCGTGGCTCTTGGCTCCCTGTTCTGTGGCAGTCTTGCTATGGGCTGCTGAATAGAGATGAATAGATTGTGTCCCACATCATAAATTGCTAACTTGTCTTCTGAGTAGTGGTCAATTTAAAAAGAGTACTTGGTTTTAAAAGCATTTTGCTAATGTGTTTAATTCCTTTTCATCTTAAATTCAGACTATGCATTAACTCTACTTGCTTTTTTTTCTAATTGCTTTCTCACTCCAGAGTCAGGGTCATTTGAGATGCAGGTGAAGATAAATAAATTTATTTATTTGCCTTTTAAAGAAAAAATAAGTCACACTTGTTGATTTGAGTTTGTTTGTACCCATCAGTATTGGAGTTTCATGAGGTGTTTTCCATCATATAGAAGGCATTGCTTGATGTCTCCAAGCTTTAATAGTCCTAATAGAAAGTTAGTAACTTCAATTTGTAGAAATATTCTCTATGTAATGAATAAGAAAATCTAAGGCAATAAAATTAATGGGAGAAAAAATTGGTAAGAAATCAATGACAAGTCAATGACAGCTGAATGGAATTCATATAAATGTGACTGGTACTAAGAGCCATCTGTGAAAGCCTCAGCTAGAGAATTAATCTGAACTTCCTGAACTCTTCACTTTTATTTCTGCTCTTTCTTCACATGTATTTTATTCCTGTCAGGAAAGCCTTTGCTCTTCCAACAGTTTTACAGAAGATGTTAAGAACTGCAGTAAACTAGCAGACGTGTACAGTAACTTCCCTACAGTCTTTTAAAAAAAATATAAAAATTGATGGTGCCATCTGGAGCCCTGGGAAGACTTAAACAATTTGCTTTTTAAAATGTGTTTGGTTGCATGTTTAAAGGTGTTTTCTTATACATGTTGTATTATCATCATAATATTAAATCCAGCATTATCAAACAGCAGACAGAATAGTTCAATAAAGTTTTTGATTTATTCATTACTGTAAGATACGGGGGGTAGAGTTCTACAAATGTGGTTTGGAATGCGTGAACATTGTGCTGCACAAATCATGCATTTCAGTGCATTACATTACAGTGTCTTTAGTGACTTGAGTTTAGTATTTCACCATGACAGCAATTGCAGTCATCTTCTCTAACATGATTCTGTAGCTCTGCTACTCTGTATACTACTTCCTTATGAACAACACAACAGGCTGTAAGATATTAAATAAGCTTAAGCATAGCATGAGGAATGTTAAAATGGGGAAAATTAGTGATATAGCTGTACTGTTATAACTCTCAGTATAAACACATTGTTTCAGGATTTACAGCATCGTTTAGAGTGCTATTTGTGCCTCCTTGGAAGTGGTTCAATTTTAGCAAAACCACCAAAAACATAAAAGGAAAGAAAAATAAAATCCACTAAATTCCAAAGATAGAGACCTGTAGTAACAGAGAGTGTGGTATAATCATTTTGGTGTGAGTATACCAATACATCTTCCTGTGTAGACTTTCTTTAATCGTATTTTGGAATTTCTATTGATTTTCTTGTTGCATTCAATCATGTGTTGGCCACTGCTAACATCTAGCTTATGCAACAATGCCTTGAAATAGCACTTCGACATGTCAGCTCAGCCATCTCAGTGACACACAAAAATCTGACTGCAAATTTCCAGCAGCATCAAAATAACTAATAAACCTTTGCCCTCTCAGGAAGTTAACAGAAGTTCATCAGTCAGGCAACCACTTTCTCCATCCTTCAGGATACTGCCTCATATTATGCCTTTCCTTCACAGGGATATCTTGAAATAGTTTAGTGGTACATAGTATGAATTTAAAATACTTTCTCTTACCAGTAAGAGTAACGGTATCTGCAATTCTTTACCATAGAAACCTGTGTAACTACATCCCTGTAGTTAAATATGTACACATAAACCTGTGTAAGTGTTTGCAAAAATCTCAATGGGTACAAAATCCATTTGCAAGTCTGTTTATATATAATTTATATATCAGGATTATGTGGCGGGAGGGGTTGAAGCATTTAGTTATAAAGAAAGTCTGTATTTTCATATTTTATACTAGAAAACTTGATTTCTACCACACACACTGAGCTTTTCTCAAGAAAGCTACTGATGTCTTTTAATTAAGTTCCACAGGGCTAACATGTCATTAACATGGTTAAGAAATCCTCTGTGTCCTACCAGAAGTAAAATAAGAAATAGTCTGAATTTGAAACTAAACCCCATGAAATTGTTAGAAATTTTAGAAAAGGTCTTAGTGTCTTATATTCAATTTTCCTACCTTTTTAAAGGTCTTGCATTAAGTCAGAGATAGTTTTATAATCCGTTGTGCGTGGTGCCTATTAAAATAAATGTGGCTATTTTCTTCCATTTAAAATCTGGAAATCAATATTTGAAGTTTATTTTTAAATGAAGTATGGCGACATTCCTGTGATGTTAATTTTTGTTTGAATGTCATGAAATGTTGCATTGGTCTTCTGCATTAGTTCTGCCGTGTATTCTGAGTTCTACTCGGTTGTCAGGCCAAATCCTGTGAGTAGTCTAACCAAGTCTTACTCTGCAAAAGAGAAAGAATGAGATCAACTGAAATTAAGTGTTTGCCTACTTGATTATAATGATTTATCAGTCTGCTTCTTGCATCTTCACCCTGGGATGGCAGCCCTGTATTTTTCAGCGGTGGCTTGTTTCTGCACTCCAAGGATAAATGGTAAAGCGGCAATGAAGACAAGTAGCGATTTGACCACCTCATTGGTACGCTGTGTCATGTGTTGCCTAAGAAAGCCATGAAAGCCTGAGAACTTGTGGAATGTTACAATTTGTGTTTATCATTCATATTTTATGGATAACAACTTTGATTTTCAGTTGTGAGAGCAACAGCAAGCGAAAGCTGGGAAGCTGTCAAAATCACTGAAGTGTTTAGCAGTGTTATTCCAGTGACTATGCTGAAGACTGTCTCTGGAATTCAAAGCTGTAAAATAGAACTGAAGTCAGGTCTCATACTTATCTATTTAAAATGGTTGAATTCTTTGTTTGGAGACAAATGTGAAAAGTAAAAAAGAAAAGGGTATCTGAAGACTAGAAATAAGAGTATTGGAAAATAATTTATGCTTAGCTTGGGCATTTTGACATTACATGCTAGAATATAGAAAAACAGTGACATAACGATGTGGAATTTAACCTGAAAGAGCTCAAAAAGTCACTAGGACCATCCCTTTCCTGTAAACTGTTATCAACTGTCCATCTAGGCAGCGTGTTACAAAATTTACCTGCCTCTTTTGTTACAAAGTTTTTTTTGTAATGTCTGGCTTGAATCCATCTTGCTGCACTATTAAGTGATCTGCTGCTGTTTATTGTGCTCTTGTGAACGTGGAAAGCATGACCTCCTGTCTGCAATAGCCTTTTGTACCACCTGTACTGCTATGGCTTTTGCTCAACTCAATCTTTCAGTCTATCTTCTTAGGTAAGGAATGATACTCAGACTCACAGGAGTAGAGACCTGTGAGTCTCCTTCCTACTAATATTCATATTCTTAACACTTAAGGCACTTCTAGTTGAACTATGCAGGCTCCCACAGACTAGCTGTTTTAACAGAATTCTTGACAGGTTGAGAATCTTAATGCTGATGTTCCCTAATCAAATAAAATTGCTTCATTCTGCATGCAAATTTAAGAGATTTTCCTCATGGAGTAATGCTGAATACTGAGGAGTCCTGTGAATTTATCATAGAATAATCTATTCCCAAGTCACTGTGGGTAATCCAGGCATATTTTAATATCTCTTAACAAAGAACACAGAAGGGGTAATATCCTGAATATATCCCAGATCTGCAGTAAATCCTCAAAGTTCAATGTTAAAATGATCTGGACAATACATTGGGGGGGGAGGGGGGGATGAAGTGGGGGGGAGGGAAGAGGCTGGTGGAAAATGGTGGTGTAGGGATGTTCTTTGGAATGAATTAGCTATGCAGTGGGCATAAATGAAGACATGATTAGGACATAAATTGTTGTTAGTGAGTAGAGATTGGGTGAATAGTAAGGAAAAGAACCACAAGCATTTAAGTGTTACAGAAGAAAATTTTCTTTCATAGCACAATGATGGTGCCAATAATGCCATATAGTTTAAGAGCTTCACTGAACTCTAAAACATGCAACACTGAACTGTAAAACACCAAAACAATTTAGGAGCCAGCTTCAGTCTGTGTGGCATGGCAAAGCTGTATGCCTAAAAAAAATAACTATCCCAGGAATACTGAAACTGAAGTAGTCGGGTTTTGAGAAGCACAAAGAACAGCAATGTTGCATTACCTTCCTCTCAAAGGATTTGTTGACCACCCTGCTATAGCGATGTACTTTGCTGTTTCTCTGTTTTACAGTATCAGATATTAACAAATTTTAGCCTATGAATTTTGTAGCTGGTGACGAATGTGCTCTGCTGCAAATAGAATTTCATTTTTGCAGGAAAGCGGGTACTGAGTTTTATTTTATGCAAGAAAGATATAGAGAAAGATGAACAAGAGTTTTTAAGAGTTAGAAAGTAAAATAATTGTGTTGAATTCATGTCTTTCACCCTGCTCTGCCAGTCCCCTGATTTTGATTTAACTGTTAACCTATACATAGGAGTTTTTATAGTAGCTTGGGAAGATGAATGGAGAAGAAAGCCCTTTTAGCACCCAGAAGCTGGAAAGAAACAGGGTGAGGAAATGGATTCTGGACTATGTCTCCAGAAAAATTCCTTAACTTCAGAGGAAGAAAGGACTAGCTTATTAGTTAAAACAGGCCATTGCCACTCTGGGTAATATACTCTAAAATGCCACACTGTGACATCTGTGACTAAAGAAAGTATGTTACAATTATCTACAGAAGTTAACCACTGAATTTTTATTATGACTACATTGACGAGACCATAGTTCTATTGCATCTGTGTGTAATAAAATTGGCTGGATTGCTGAGATCTAGATGAAAACCCTTTTAGAAAGCTTAGCAGATTTAATACTTCAGCGCTTTATATGTAGATTCTGACATTGTCTTTTTCTCATTGCTTCTTCCAGGGAATAGTGTGCTTTGGCATAAAATTAAGTTTTTTCCCTCTGTGTCTCCCTGTACATATGTTGTCTTGTAAATACTTGAACTGGTCAGATCACTTTGATGCTGTTGTCAGAAATTGCCATGTGATGGGCCCAAAGGCTGCTTCTGGTACAAGCATACTGCTCTCCCCCTCAGCTGAATTCAAATTGCTAGAAATGAAGAAATTTCCCCTCTTTTAGGCCAAATGGAGTAAACAATTTCACAGAAGGAACTGTACATTCAAGGCTAGAATCTGCTTTACGTCACATTCCGTAAATTCAAGTTTATTCTCCATTGTTAGAATTGAGGCCATACTTTAGAAAATGCTATAAATCTGATAAGAAAAAAAGACTATGATATTCTAGCTTTTTTCCTATTAGGTTTAACACTTCCGAGGGCTTTCTAAATCCATGAGTTAGCATGTCTACATATTTTAACAGTCATATAGTGACCATAAGCTTTTCAATGCTTCTTTATTTTAGTAAGCATAAAATATTTTAGTTTGAGGACTAAGACAAATGTAAGTATACTGTTGGAAACATGCCGCTTAATCATTTGTGTAAAGGATTTTCAGAGAATGAACATATATAAACCCTGCCTTTTCACCCCAGTAGAGAATCTTCCCTCCTTCCTCCCCAAAAAATGAAAACGAAGAGGACCTGCATGAATTCAAGCTGTCTTTCCATGGTTAGAATATTGAGCAGAGAAGTCCTAATGCATTAAGGTCAGATGGAGTATAGGAGTGCAGATCAGCCATGGGTTTATGTTCAGAAAGCCTAAACAAAGACCCAGATCTAATTCTTTAAGTGAGAGATACACAAAGAAAGCAGAAATAACTCAAATAGTATGAATTATTAAACTTAATAAGAAGGGAAAAGGAACCAAATGACCTTGAGAAAGCATGCTGTGTTCCTCATTCTGAGTACTTGTTATTCCCATCTCTTCTCTGCATAGGCTTTGCTCCATCTAGTACTAGACTGCTTACAAATTCCATCTGTACTTATGGCAGGCAGGTGGTACTTGGTGATAGGCTATCTTATTTCCTCAACAGTAACCACATGATGGTGCTGCAAGGCCAAGTGGAACAAATAAGAGTTTGCCAGACTGCATACTGAGCAGTGACCCATCCACATACATCCTCTGTGATAGTTCTACTCCTGAGAAAAGGAAGGCTAGCAGAAAGTTTTGTACAAGCAAGTGAAAGTCTTTATATGCGACTTACTGACAGGAGTTGCCTGGTTCATTCCTATCCCACTTTCCCAACTTTTAAATGACTATTGTGTTTCCCTCTGTAACTTTGAGGGTGTACTAACATTAACAGTGCACTGACACAACTTTATCCTCAGCAGGACAGTTCAATAAGTAAATAATCTTGACAGTACCAACATTCTCTTCAAATCCAGCTTTATTCTGCTTTTATAGAGCACTTTAATTGCAGCTGAATCACATGTAACTCGATAGACAGAAGAAAGCAATTACATCTGTGCAAGATAATAAGCATGAAAGTTACACTCTGCACCAAACTAATGAAACTGGTTTCATATGAGTATCTCATATTTTGTAAACATAATGTAAAATCTTTATGCAGTCTTGTTAGTAGTGTCTTTCCTTGGTTTCAGTCTTTTACTCATTTTAGTCTGTGCATTAAGCATATTGCAATGAGAGTAAAACCATGCTGCAGGTGCAAGAAAGACAAATTCACACAAAATTTATTCTGCTGGTGATTACAATTATACCAATGACTTGTATGACCAATATGCATCTACTTACTATGTTTGTTTATTCTAACAGACTAAACTGCATCAGGAACCATAAATTAAGAATTTTAGGGTCATAGCTTCTTGTTAATTTTCGACTTAAGTATGCTAGTAAAAAACTGAAGAAAAAATATTTTGAGGTGATATCTTGGCGTAAAATAGTTTGGTATCTTTCTTAGGCACACCTTTGCACTAGGTTGAAACACTTAGGAAATTTAAGGAGAACATTAGCTTTAGCACACTGGTGCCCTTCTAGGATTAGCATCTAATAGGCTAATACCCATTCAAAACTACACACCTTCTGGACATCTGATTTTGGACACCTGATACACCTAAAAAAGTGTCTGTAGCCTAAAAAAAAGGAAAAAGGAAAGATCCTTATCCCCTGAGTCATTAACCTTTAGCTCATCAACCTCAAAACAAAGAACACTTCCAGATAGCACAGCAGGGAAGAAATAAGATGAGAAATTTTTCATCTTGAAAAGCTTGTTGTTATTTTTAAGTAAAGACTGGTTCTTTTTCCAAGCCTATCTGCAAAGTCTGTGAAAAGTGTGCATCAGGCCCCTGTCTATGTTAAGACTAGAAACAGGACTGCCCAAAAGTCCAGGGCTCTGGGAAATACTGTACTAATGCCAGTAAGGAACTTGGGAAGGGTCAGTTGCATTCACACAGCTCAGGGTGGTGGCATGGTGATATCCCATTTCTGAGACAGGGAAACACAAGTTGTGCTCAAGAAAAGTTAAAACTGACAGGGCCGGTCAGCACAAGGGAAGGCTGAACAGACAGTTCCAGCATGTAAGGTCCAAACCCGGAGTCTTGGACTGTTTCAGTGAAGGGAGCTTGTGTGGGAGAAAATAATACAAATCAATTTACTGGTGGGAAATTATCAATAGGGATTATAAACAGAAAATGTTGTAAGTTTTTTCTGGAGGAAAAAGCTGGCTGTTTCATTCCCTTTCCTGATACATTACAAATCTCTTCCTGCAAGATTTCCTTACCAGGCTCCCCTCAGTGAGAAAAAGAAGTTGTTATCCTGCTAAAACCCTTCAGATTTCACTCAGGAATGTTACAAATCTTTCTCATCCTCTTAAGTTTTTCTTTGTAGCAGTATGAACTGTTGCTATCAAAGCAATCACCTAGCCTGTATGTGAACAAAGAAAAGCATTTCAGAGGTTTCACAACATCCTACAAACAGTTCAGATGGCTGGATACTTTCTCTATCTAAATAATTTCCTAATGCCTAGAAAGGAATCGTAGGACAGAAGAAGGTGCAAGGTCATTCTGCAAGCTGTGCAGGAGACAAGATCATCTTAGTTCACCTCAAACTAAAGTGGAAGTGATTAGTCAGGACAGTGATTACTGCTATTCTGTGTGTGATTTTTTCAGTAAATTAATAATCTTAATGGAAATGTTTTTATTTTTTAGTAGCATCATATCACAATGCAAGGCCACTTTGTCAGAGTGACAAGTGGTTTTCAGCTTCCAGGCTCGTGAACTGCGGTGATGGTTAACTAAGAGATCAATTTTCCTTTGAAAGGGACCAAATCTTCTTTTAAGATGATGTGAGTTTAGTTTTGTCATCTGCTTTGCAAATCTTACTGTCCTAATGGGATCCTTTAGACTCTGTGAGATGTTTAGAGAAAAGCAGGACACCAAGTAAGCAGTAGCAGATACCGATCTATCAAAGTACAAGGGGAGAACAAGTGCAGTGTGGAGTTGGGCTCCTGTATGTCACTTCACATCAAATCAACTCATTGTTTGTATTGAATGACAACATTTTTCATAATTCTAATACTTTGGCAGACATACAGAAAATGCTATTGCCCACCCTGTAAATATTCTATTGGAAGCTATGAAATACATTAGGATTCAAGATTCCTTGATTTAGAGATCAGTGGATATCCATCCACTGCAGTGGCCGTTAAACTGTATGGAGAAATCCAACTAGCTGTTTGGAGTTACTCTGTCAGGAACAGCTGCATAGTTATGGCATTAGGAGGATCATAATGAGCAAATTCTGTCTGGATTCTTGGCTACCCTTTTGTCTGCAGTAGGGGCATGCTCCACATACCAAAATTTTCCTTTCTCCTTTGAAAGATTTCACGCTGTTACTATAGGTTATATTTATCAGTTTTGTTTTTAAGAGAGGGGAAAAATAAGATTTCAGATCTTTTGTCAAAGGTAGACATCAGCTGAACCTGTGTAGATTAAGGCAGCATTGGACTTACAAGGTGAAATATTTAAAGTCATTGTCTGTCAGGTAGCGTGATTCCTTACTGGTCCTTGCATCAACATTTAACCATCATTTCAGCACTTGACAAGACTATTATTCTATATAGCTGTCATGTATACAGTTTCCCACTTTGATCCGGTATTGTTACATCACGTATTTTATATTTAAATTTGACATGCCAGGCTTCACAAGTTGTCCAGAACTTAGAATAAGTACTTGTACAGGCATATGATGATTTCTTTTTCAGTAGTGGAAAATACATGAACACTGAAAGATAAAAAGTGGTAGCACAAACAGCATGTTGCATTAAGTCATCTTGCCCACATGGAATAACTTTTTTAATGGCAACTGATGACATTAAACTGTAGCAGATTTCTTAATAAATACTAATGTAATTAAAGCAGAATGCATAAACAACAGCTCTACACTAACAACCTGCTTGGCTGTGTGACTCAGCCCCCTCAAATACCAGATCAAATTGCGTCCTCATTATGGTCTTGTAGGTAAATGTAGGTTGTTGATGCACATACAGATTGGGTTTGTATGACAAGGTTTGGTAGCGGGTGCCAGGGGCTTCAGGGGTGGCTTCTGTGAGAAGCTGCTAGAAGCTTTCCCTGTGTCTGACAGAGGCAACGCCAGCCAGCTCCAAGCTGGACCTATCGCTGGCCAAGGCTGAGCCCAGCAGCAACAGCGGTAGCGCCTCTGGGACGATATATTTAAGAAGGGGAAGAGGTTATTGTGCAACAACAATTGCCGCTGGGGAGAGGAGCGGGGCTGTGTGAGAACAGCAGCCCTGCAGCCCCCAGGCCAGGGCAGGAGAGGGCTGGGGGGTGCAGCTCCAGGTGCTGGAGCAGAGGCTCACCCAGGCAGGCCCCCCACCCCAGGGCAGGGGGTGCCCACAGGAGGCCGTGACCTGCGGGCAGCGGCGCTGGGGCAGCTCCTGGCAGGGCCTGTGGCCCCGTGGGGAAGGGTCCGGGCTGGGGACCCTGCGGGGACCCAGGCTGGGCCGCTTCATTAAGAACTGCAGCCTGTGGGAAGGACTCATGTTGGAGAAGCTTATGGACAACTGTCTCCTATGGGAGGAACCCCATGCTGGAGCAGAAAAGAGTGTGAGGAGTCTTCCTGCCAAGGAGGAAGGAGCAGCAGAGACATTGTGTGATGAACTGATCACAGCCCCCGTTCTCCATCCCCCTGTGAAGCTGGGGCAGAGGGGGGTAGAGAAAAATCAGGAAGTTAAGCCCGAGAAGAAGGGAGGGATGGGGGGAACATATGGTTTTATTTCTTATTATCCTACTCCAATTTGATTAGTGATTAAATTAATTTTCCCAAGTTGAGTTTGTTCTGCTCATTGACAGTAGTTGGTGACTGATCTCTCCCCATCCTTTTCTCAACCCATGAGCTTTTTGCTATATTTTTCTCTCACCTGACCAGCTAAGGAAGGGGCATGATTGAATGGCTTTGGGGAGGAACTGGTGTCCAGACAGAGTCAACCTGCCACAACATAAATCCTCATTTTCCACTGAGAGTAAATGTGGTAAGAAATGTAGTTTTTCTTCCTCCAGTACATGGTAAGATTTTTTCATCTATGTGCAGTATCTGTGTTCTTCATCAGTTCCTCAACAAAACAAATTCTGAAATCCCTGAATATTTTTAGATTGTGAATACAGTTTTAATGAAACATTGCTTTTATTTAGCTTGAAAAGGTGAAGGATGTTATTTCTTTCAACAAAATTCCAGTTTATTCACTATCCCAAGGATGGATCTCTTACCTCTGGCATCCAGCTAGACGGGGAGATAAGCACTGCAGTGTGAATCACTGCTGTCAACATCTACTCAAGACATTTAAAAATAATACATAATTGTAGTATTTCCTGGCAGTTTGTGACATTGTTCCCTTTTGGAAGAGATTTCCTTCCTATGTATTCTGCAAATTAAAAATCTAGGGCAAGAAGGTGTCACAGAATTGTCCACAAGGCTTCAGGATGGGATATAATTTTTGATACCATAGAAAGAACCAAAATTAAGGTTTTGCTGCCAACTTTCAGCATTTTTGTCAATTGTTATTAATTCTGTAACTCCTGGTACAACCCTCACAAATCCTGGGAAACACATGTACCTGGTTAGAACATGCTGCAAAGATCACTTTGAAAAAAGAAAGCCCACCAAAAAGAGTGGATTGATGGGTCATCATATAGTCTGACTCATCCCTGTCAGCACTCAAACTGTCCGTTGAAGATAGCATGACTTGTTAGCAAAATCTACTTAAATGTTACCCTTCTTCACTGAGAGATCAAGAGTTCATACTTGTTTCATTATGGGATAGGAAAGAGAAATGCTAATAGAGTAGACCATTTGCCACGTTGCTCTGTTAGATATATTTTCTGATCTTAAAAACTTCTGAGTGCAAGACTGGGCCAGCAAGCCACTAGTAGCATTTCCTGCTGGCTAAGACAAGTGACAATTCAAAAATATTCCAGATTTTTCCTTGGCTTCAGACCTGAAAGGAAAACTTTCAGATCATCAAGAAGTGATTCATTATAGAAAATAGACCTGCTATCCTTGACTGCTGAAAATATTTCTACATTTTAACATACTCCTGCTTGAAAATGGTCTGCTGAATTTAGCAGTTTTATGTGAAGCTAATCTGGAAGCTGCATAGTGTGTACCACAAAAGAAAACCCTTTAAAATTAGTTCCTGAGGCTGCTCTGGGACTTCAGGGGGTCTATTTAATTGGCAGTGCTTCTTTCCACCCCACCCTGTTCTTGGTTAGAGACCGCTGCATTAGCTTCATGTATGTGTGTGTGCTTGTGCATTCAGGTGTTAACCTCTGCTATGTTCACCCAAGATACGGGAAAGCTTGGTCCAGATGAGAAACTTAATTAGGTACTTCTGCCCATCAGTGCTGTTTACAGCTTTGTATTAAAGACTGTGAATTAACACTATACCCTGTGTCTTCCTCAATACTCCAGGAGGATGGTGAGGAAGAGGAAGCATGGGCTGGGTGAATGAGCATGTGAGTGAAAGGCAGGAACGCTGCATGCCAGTAGCAATGCCAGGATGATTTTAGGCAGGCTTTCCGGTACTACCTCCTCACGTTTCCACCACGTCCATGTATAGTAAGAATGAACGAGTTAATGTCAATGCTGTAAAGATGTAAGTCAAGATGTATGTAACTAAGAATTATGAATGACATGGATGAATTCAACTGCATCCATTAAAAGGACATGTGCTGTTAAAAATCCTGCACATAATGGATAAGAAGTGTCAAGACTAAAAACAAACAAGCAAGCAATTTTTAACCTTATTAAGGTCTGATGCTTTTCTGTCTAGAGGGCCTAATCTTTTAAAACAGAGCTATAAAGAACAATTACTTTTCTTATAGGTTACGATTACAATCTAAGATGATTTACTATTTGGCTTATATTGCCGATGAGAGGTAGGCTGTTAATTTTGCTGGATTTTTTTTTTTTTTTTTTTTTTTTTGTTCTGGTGGTCTATCTTGTTCAGTCTTTCATTGTATTTTCTGTCTCCTAAAACTCCTTCATGCTTCCATGTCAGCAAGTAACTCAGCTATGTACTACAATTTGTTGAGGATGTACCAGCAGAAAAAGCATTACCCCCTTCAGATGTGACATTTGGTGTATTACCTGCATGTGCAGTATTGTCAGGGGTGTAGTTTCTGACCTGCAATGCATTATCTGCTCTACTGACTTTGGGGCTGTTTATCACCAGTGACATATTTCTCTGCAGGAACCTGCCATTCTTCTTGCGCCTGCTTTAAACACTAAATGCAGACATACGGTTTGAAACTAGGTGCAAATTTGAGAGTGGAATAAAAACAGGTTTGGGGGGGGGCGGGTAACAATTCCCTTCAATGTTGTCAGCTAAACATGGTGCCTAGTAAGCTGCTTTTGCGACAGTAACAAATATCATGTTAAAGAGCAGAGGCACTGCAAGAGTGAAATTAATTATGTATGCTTTATGCTTGTCCAACTAACCACACTGTATTCCCAATGAAATACTTCGCACATCTGTGCATTCCTAAAGTCAAATAGCATCACTATAATTTGAGACTTATTTTGAGCAGTGAAGAAGAGATTTTGTTACACCTACAGGAAAGCTATTCTTTTGGAGGGTGCTTTTTTTCAGTCATATGTTTTGATTGCATGCTACTTAATTTAGTCAAAAATTCTAATTGAGCTTATTGGCAGGCTGCCTGATACTTGGCACAGTAGGAATCTTCAAGTTTGAATCTTCGGGGATGTTTTCAGAGGAATGTATGTCTTCTATTTCATGCTTTATTGTGGCAGACTGATGAGAACTTTTAAAGTAAATGACAGTTGACATAAAATAACTCACACTGGAGTTTGTTCTCCCACTGTTGCTTTTGAAATGATAAATTTCAGATATTCTAGTTCATTTAGAACATGTGAGTATTTGATATGATGAAAATAGATGGGAACAGCAGCAGAAAATTCAGTCATGGAACAAGAGGTTAAGTGTAAAAAAAAACCCAAATGGGAATGATTTCTGACTATTCAGTATCTGAAGGAGTTAAATGAGATAGGTGTTGTTTGACAGAGCAGTATGTGTCATGGTCTAAGCAGACATAATAGGATGAAATTAAAAAATAAGAATATTTAGGCTACAGACAAGACTATTTCCTGATAATAAGACCTGTTCTAGTTTAAATGGTCTCTCAAGGAAAAAAAAAAAAAAGGCAGCTCCTAGCAGGGAATATCTAACACCATGCTGAACAATATGCTAATCCTCACAGGAACATTACAGAATTGTCAGCAGGATGAACTAACTGATCCCTTCCATCTCTGTTCTGTTTAATTTCAGGGTCTCTTAAAGTTTCTACTTAGGAGAACATGTACTTCACTGTTTCACTTTCCTGTTTTCTTGAGAATTGTCATGTCTATAGCCTAGAGAACGACCTACTGCTGCAGGACATCCTCTGTTTGCTTCTCATTGCCCTTGATTTTCACAAGTAGAGTTGTCAATGAATGGCTCCAGCTGAAGCATTTGAGCTCAATTTACCTAGTTACATACTAAGTATCTCTGTGGTGTCAATCAGATGCTTCTTACTGACCTGGAATTATCAACTTTCCAAAGCTCCAGGACTCTGCAAATGGATGTACACAAACAAAAATTATCCTTTGAAGACTTGTCATCTCCCCTCTACTCTCCCAGGGAGAAATAGGAGGATATACATGAATGTCTGCCCCCTTTTTTGCCTCTGGAAACATGAAAATAATCCCACTTAAATAGGACTTGTGTGAAAAACAAGACAAAATTATGCTGAAAATAGTTTTTCAAATGTTCTTCTTAACTTTTCAAAGCATTTTAGGTGAGATGAAAGCTTTCTACTTTTCTGCCAGATCTAGGGTGTTACATACATCTGGTTTTCAGCACTGCTAGCCAGTGCTCTGTTCATAAACTTCTTTTCAAGTATGTTCATGCACTGTAGAGAAAAAAAAGCTACATTTTAAACTTTCAGATTGATGACCTAAATTAAATGGATTAAATTAATTTATTAAGTGAAAATATATTTAGTATTAGTGGTGAAAAAATCCATAGAAATAATTGTTGTTAGTAAACAAAATTTGAATCAAATCCTCCATCCTACTACAACTTTCAGAGTTCTCATAGTCATGTTTAGAAGATGTCCTGGTCTGTGGTCCCTTACAATTTTCTGTTCTTAAATTCAATGACTTTTGAAATTTGGAAATTAATTTGTGTGGTTCAAAAGTCTGCTGTCCTCACAAAGTTCTTCACAATTCTCTTGTCTACAGGAATTTAGTATGAATTTGGAAGTTCAAAAGTCATCAGAGACCTCTAGAAAGATAAGGTCTTTGGGTCAAATTCATAGTGTTCAGAAAAGCAGTGAAAAAAACCAACCCTCATCAATCAGTAATATGTGCTGGGTATCCAAGTCTGCAAATGCATCCAGTTTTAGCCCCCTTTTCCATATGCACCTGTGGTGTAACTTTTTTGTGCTAATCATAGTGTTGCTCACCTCTAGCTGGTGGTGAACATATTTTTGACAAGGTAACAGCTTGCAGCTTCATAGCTTATTGCTGTTGAACAGAATAATCATAGATACTTCTGGACAATTTATTTATAAAGAACAGAGAAATGTTTACTGTGAGGTTCCTAATGTAGTTGGTGAACCATGAAGTCATCTTCCTAGAATAGTCTTTGATCTCTCTAACATCTTAAGGTTTAAGTTTTTCAGGACCCTTCCTCCATAAGTATTTCTGGATAGTTTGCCAAACTCAGTGAGGACCTCTTTTTTTCACCAAGAACTCTCTCAGACTTTTTGCCTAATTTTATGGGAAGTAAAATAATGAAAAAGCAGTGCTGTGTAATAAATATTGCTGGAAATACATTTCTCAGATGTGATTCCCATTTTATTTATGATAAAACTGGAAAGTTCCCATTAAGCTCTGTGTAAAGTAGTTTACAACTTTAATGATAGTATGTTGCTGTTGGAGAAATGAAGTAGCAGCTAGTAGTTTGTACCTTTGTAATCATTGCAATTTTATTGCAAAATATTCTTGCTCAAAGTCACAGACCTATCTAAATAATATAAATCATTTGACATGATAAATTATTGACCCTTTTAACAGGTATATTGTATAGTGTGTAAGTACTCATAGTAATGTTATATAAATAAATGCAATCACATCATGATACATACTAGGATTTGAGAAATCATTAGACACAATGGGTCTGACTCAGAAAGGCTTCATGTAAATACATGTCAGTGGGGTAGAACTTAGTTTATGCCTTAGGGTTTTTGGGAAAACCATTATTTGGATGTCAAGATCTGAATCACTTTTGAAGATTTTTGCAAGGTTCTGAGAATAGCGATAGCCGTAAGAGACCAAGAAAAGGTTTGCCCATCTAAGGAGAAGGCATAAAGGTGTTCATGAGGTTTTTGATATTGAATAGCAGATCATCACAATAAAGACTAGAGAAAGCCATCAAGCACAGATTCCCAAGCACCACTGATGAGCAAGCACTCCCTCATTAAGAACTTGTTACAGTACATACATATAGGCTTAATCAATTTGTTTTATTTTAACAGGGCATCAAGTGCTTCCCATAAAATTTGAGGGCACTCAGTGTTTAATTGAAATCAGCTACATAAACCCTGTTGCTGAAATATCTAGCTATTCAGAAGTAATCTACTGAACCTTATATACATCAGTATATACAGAACAGCATAAAATAGTCTTTTAATAATCATGAACTTGTACATACTATGTAATGATTAATATATGTTGAATAATTGACATGTCAATACTAAGGACTGCTATACAAAGGCATTTGTAATAGGTTTGAGAGTGGAAATGCTAAATCTTGATAAGTCTTGATAAAAATATGACACTATACAATATGCATCCAAAGTGATGTGATTCCTTTCTTTTTCAAGCTAGTTCATATTTAAGTGTAAAGTGGGTTATGTCATTGTAGTGCTCAAATTTCCCATAAATGGCTCCTCTGCATATTTCCCTGAAGCTAGGTTTCCAGCTTTTAACTCTTCTACTGCAGTATCATTCCCTTCCTTGGGTTTAGGACCTTGAACAGGCTGGCAGTGTGTGTGATCTTTGGAGTAGCTGGACCTCTGTGGGCAATGGCCTATAGTAATCTTGCACATAAGCCCACTTTAATTTCATGGATTTCATTTACTGTGACAAAAGAAAAGTGAAAATCTGTTTTGAAGGAAGTAACCTTGATTCTCCACTGTATTGCTTACTGAATAATTGCTTACACCTTCACAAGTTTTCCAGGTGACTATCTATCATCAGATTGTCTTCAATATACTAATACAAGTAAATATACATGTCAAAGGCAAAATATGCTCGTGTTAAATTCATACAGTCTAATGATAACCTTCATTTCATTAACAGCTAGTAGAATGTAGTTCCTTCATTTGGACACACTATGAGAACAGAATAAATAGAGTCATAAATAAACATTTCTAATAGCTTGACTATTTCTTGAAGTATATAGGATCTGTTGCTGGAGGATATAAAAAGAACATTTATTTAACAAGAGTTCTGTAACTTCATATATATATTTGAGCATGTAAACTGCTACAATGTATTATAATGTACACAAAACCCAATATGCTCTACATACAATCCCATCTGTTTTAAATGTGATGATTACTGATCACGGCAGACGGCACACATACTGTAAACAGTTTGCTACACACAAACCAATATATTCTAATTACAAGTCAATAAATTTCATATACAATCCAATTAGTTGTCATAGAGACTCTTGAATTTAGCAAAGGTAACTGATTTATTTCAAATTACTAATTTAAGTAGACCATTATTTAATTGACAGGCCAATATATTTGAGGATGGAAAACAGCATATCATAAAATAGAAACAATACCACGAAAATAATCCTTTGAATTATAATCTACCTGAATTTTTTTGATCAATCAAGTGACTTCTTCTGGGCGAGGGTACCATGAAGGCCATTGAAGTCCTCTACCTACTAGTACTTCTGCGGTACTTCATTTTGTAGGAAATTATCTCTAAATCTGTGCAAAAGACAGTAGATTTAACTAGAACTTCAGGTTACAAAGACCTGGCTCTCAAATGAACTTTCACACTTGGTCAAACTAGCACCAGAATGACTGCAGAAAGTCTTATTCAGAGATCTGAAGGAGGAAAGAGTCAGTATTGTTCACTATGGTGCTAGTAGTTTAAAAACCAGAATCTACATATCCCTTGGAAAGGTAAAGCATTTTCAGCAATGCTAAATAACTTCAAGGAAGAACAAGGCTCTTCACAGCAGTTTGATCCAATAATTAATTGGAATCCAGTAGGAAGGGGGGGGGGGGGGGGGGGGCAGGGAAGGTCGTAGGTTTGTTTGTTTGTTTATTTGTTTTTCCTTCTGTGACACTGATTAAAATTTGGTTCCTGAACTAGGAAATACAACACAGGTGGCTGCACAAATCTATCAGTACTACTGCTCGGGTGAGACGTTACAATCCAAAATCACAGTGTAATGGGTGGAGTCTAAATGTAAAATCACACAGGGTTCCCTCTACAGTTCGTAGTCTGTAGCATAGGATGTTGACTGATTAAAAACCAGCTAAGATTACTCTGAAGGTCTGGGCTTAATGTAGCTGCACTGATTTTGGGCAGAAGAAATCCTAAGCAAAGCATTAAGGCAGGACATGTCAAATGTTCTGTGGAATTCCCTAGAAAGATTTGTCTTGGAAGTTTTTACTGAAGGTCCTGAACACTAAATCAGTTGCACCTATGCCAATAACTTCATTATCACTATCTGTAGAGCTTTTTAGATTCCTTAATATTAAAGTCAATTTTGCGGCTCTATAATGACTGTATTTAGCTATCAAAAATCTAGTCTGTCAAGCTAGTACTCAGAATGGTAGGATGAGATTTGCTATTGAGTTAGAAAGAAATTCCCAGTTCTCATCCAGTCCTCTTTCTTCTAACCGCTATGATTATTCCAAATGGTTGTAACCAGCTCATAAACAGGATTTTATCTAGTCTGGCTGAATTGAAAGCTGTAGCCACCTCTCTGGCAATAGTTAGTAGATGAGCTTTTTTTTTTTTTTTTTTTTCCATTTTATAGGTGTTATTCTCAGCATTAGTAAGTTCACAGTTAGATTTTTTTTTTTCCTCCTACTGAATATGCAGAATATGACTCTTAGAACTGCCTTAAAGGCTCCCCAAAGAAAGAAGATGGCACCAGAGGGTAATTTATTTCAAAGCAAAATTGTATCGCTTGCAAGAGAAAATGAATAAAGTTCGAAATTCCTAGCAGAGAAGCCTTAAGACTCTTTAGCTTAAAATTATTCCTCTTTCCCATTCCAGTCCCATCTCTGAAGAACAGCAAAATGATCTGAAAAAAACTCTGCATAAATAATTGATTTCCTCTACTCTAGATGTGAATTCTTTCTGCATTAAAATGTTCTTGTGGAGTACAGCTTGTGAGGCTGGGAGAGTGAAGGATTTGGTCTTTTTTTTTCTGTTGTGTACTGGGTTGGACTGGGCCCCACAGCACCCCCACAGCACCCCCACAGCGCTGTGCTTGTACCGGTGGCTGCAGAGGTGGTGATACACACCAGGGGTTTGGCTGCTGCTGAGCCCTGCTCGCACAGCACCAAGGCTGCCCCTCCAACCTGCCCCCTCCCCCACTGGTAGGCTGGCGGGGGGCAGGATCTTGGGAGGGGACACAGCCAGGCCGGCTGACCCAAAGTGACCGGTGGGATATTCCATAGTGTGTGATGTCTGCTCAGATATAAAAGAGGAAGGAGGTGGAAGGGGGGGATTTGTTATTTATATGACATTTGTCTTCTGGAGCAACCAGTACGCGTACCAAAGCCTGCTTCCCGGGAAGTGGCCGAACATCACCTGCTGATGGGAACAACAACTTTTGTTTTCCTTTGCTTCTGTGCAAGCAATTTTCGCTACTGCTGCATTAAACTGCCTTCATCTTGACCAAAAGTTTGGGGTTTTGTTGTGGGTTTTTTCCCCTCTTATTTTCTCCCCCCATGTTCTGCTGAGGGAGGGGAGTGATAGAGCAGCTTGGTGGGCACCTGATGTCCAGCCAGGGTCAACCCACCACAGTTTAATGTATGATGGTTTCCTAGTAGTACTACATAGTTCCAACTAAAGGAAGTTCTTATACACCAGTAAATAATAATGTTTTTGATCCTGAGCTAATAATTTGAATTTGCATCACAATTTCTTTCTTCCATATTTCATTTTTAGCTCATGCCATGCTTAGGTCTAGGCAGTTCTGAAAAATTAGAGACCTTTGGTGTAATTTAAGAAAATAGCTTTCTAATAAACCCCCAAATGAAGCAAAAGAACCATGTTAATAGTGCTTTTGGCCATTTTGGAAGACCAGACAGGGAGAACCTGATTTTAGCCTCTACAGAAAGCAAATGGAATTGCTGCTTGTTTTTCTGAGATGTGGATGCCAAGTTACACAGCCCTGATGATATGCATTCATGTACTTGATAGCCCACAACAAGAGGGGTCATTGGTTATTTCCACAGGTGCTTTCCACAGCACCAGAAAAGAAATATCCTAAAGAGCATCAGGAAAACTTCTAACACATATCTTAGTTTTATGTTAATGGAATCAGGCTACAATTCTAACTCAAAGCACAGCCAGGAGAGTCTGATTTTTGCAAGGTTGGGAACAGAATAATGAGAATTAGCATTTTGTACAGTTTTATAGTCTTCTGCTGCCTTTCTGTCAGTGTGGATGGGTGACTGGTATTTCCTCTGGTCCACCTGGAACATGGGCCTGTCAAAAAAATACGAAACATGATATAAAAAAAATCAGCTCATGAAAAAGTTCAGGCTGAGATTTGTTTCTCATTTGTCACATCAAAACCAAGAAACCTTTTATTCAGGAAGCTGAAGAGTATTTGACATTAATCCTGCTGATATGCAGGGAGAATAAATGAGGAATTTTAGTTGTTTGTGTGTTCATGTAGCATATTAATGGTTTTGATAGCAACATGAGGATATTTGGCTACTGTGTAACATGTTAAATTCAATTGTTGTGGCCTTAAGACTGGTTTTGGCTTCCGTTGTTCTAGTGAAGTTGTAAGAGCATACGATTGCTAAATAGTGGGGAACAAGATCAAGTGTCAGACTATGGTAAGAACGTATTCTCTGTAAGTACTTTCATTAAATCTGTTTTGTTTATTGATTGACAGACACACACCTGGGTTTTTTTTTTTCTTTCTTTTTTTTTTTTTTTTTGGATCAGCAACCTGCATCATGTTCTGTGGTTTTTATGACATATGTGTGCAATAGGTGTTTAATGACATGGATTTTAAAAGGAAATAATTCAGCATACTAAGAAGCTATACAGAGAAAAAGCAAGAGGCCGGTTCCTGTTTTTAAAAAGACATGTTTTTATTTGGACTAACAGTCCTCCTACAGAAGTTGAAAAATGTAATACGGACTAAATTTAACTTTGCTACTGTCACCAAAGATAATAATGTGTCCACCTTCTGACAAAATAAACTAAATGACACTCACTTGACTAATATTTACCATCATTCAGGTCCCACGGGAAGGACCGTTCATGATTGATGGTAGTTTGGAAAAACAAATATGTACCCCTCATCTTGAAAAGACATGTTATTGAAAGAGACTTATGAACTGCAATATTGATGCAAACCACAGAGCCGTCTCCCGAGCTATTAAGGGTGGCTAGGAAATGGTAAGTTTGTTTTGTCAGATATTCAGACTGATTTCCTACTGCTGAGTGATTGACTACAATTGTTACAATGCAACACCCTCAAGTGGAAGTTTCACCAATGGAATCTGAGAGCAGGAAATCTGGCTTCTCATCTATTCAAAGTCAGACTTTTGCTTTGAAGGACTCGTATGCAAAATAGAATCAAATTTCCTTTGTTATCATTACATTTCTTCATCCTGGGGCTTGCAAAACAAAATCTCTAATTAATATTGTGTGTGTGAATAAAAGGATAACCCTCTCTTCCTCCAGTTAATTAGTTCAAGAATCTCATCTTGATTTTTGCATTTAGGAAACGTGTAATCATATGGTCAGTTAGAGAAAGGCAGACCTGGGGCTGGGCAGAACTCTTTTCAAGGGTAGAAAGAGAGCAAACAAATAGCTGAGGTATGTTGGTACGACACACCATACTTAGTAAATTTGGTTGTAGTTTGGAGCTGCAGGTTGATGTTAAAGGAGCAAGAGGTGAAGGCATGCTTTAAAAAGCTAAAAGTGGCAGCAGGTAAATAGATAAGGAAGAAAAGAAGGAAAAGAGACTCTCAACATCAGCATCATCATACTCCTCAGGGCAAAGGACTTAGGGATGCTGATGAAATGCCATACTCCACTCCTCCAACTCCCTCCAACCAGACTGAAGTCATTAACATTAACACACCCAAAGGGAAGTGGGAGAGTGAGTATAACACCAGAAGAACGGGTAGAAGCTTGGAAGCTTGCGTGAAACAGTGCCACAGAGTGTCCAGAGCCAACCAGTGCCCATCGGTTGTCCTCCCAAGCCTGCACAATTATGCACAGCATCCTGTGTCCCCACTTCTTAATGCCTCGGATACCTTATCAGGCCTGTATTCCTCTACACAAAATCATTAGGATACAGTCGTAAATATCTCAATAGTACACAGTAACTAAACAGCCTGTTACAATTACCCATACAAAAAGAAAGGCTGTACCATACAAAGATTACCAAAAAGGAATCAGGCGTAGGTACCAGGCCTTTAGAAAAGTTGCTGTTGCAGCAAAATCAAGAATAAACAAACCTCTGGCCAGTTCACATAAAGCTTGGGCAGAGCTTGCCCTGCCTCATCCTGACACCTTGCAGACTCAGGGCAAAGCCTGAGACCTGTTAGTAACAATGACAGTTTTGTACTCCTACAAAAATACCATTTCTTTTCAGTCATGGCATGAAGGTTACAGCTTCTGAGCTTGAAGCATTATAACCATGCAGAAGTGAATGAAATGTTCATTTTGGTGCTGCTTATTCTGGTACAACACTTTTAGCAACCATGAGTAGAAAATTAGGAGTTTATTTAAGATAATGAGCCTTATAGCACTTTCATCATGTAAATGCAACAATTAGAGACACACAAATCAAGATAATTAAATTTTACTGCATTAACTTGTTAAATTCTTTTAATGGCATTAACACCAATAGATGCATTTTTCAAAACTGTCTGAAAGACGACAACAGTGACTTACATAGGTCTCCAGTCGCTGTTCTGCTCCTGAGCGTTTTCATGCAGGAATAAGCAGTTCAAGAAGCAGATCTAGTATAAGAAGCAAACTAGCACTACAGTTTGGGAATGATTTCTCCTCCTAGCCACCACATCCCCATAGCATCTCTTTCAGCTTGATTCCCTTTGTCTCAGGATGAAGGCTGGTTGACCATCACGATCATGTTGCAGTTATATACATGGCTGTATGGGTTTTGTGTAAGACAGCAAAATTTCACTTGTGTTTTTTCAGTGCCTAAGTAGATAAACACTTCAGCATCCTTCTAATGAGAGGGAAATAAGTGGTGTGGTGAAGATACTGCTTGGTAATAATCTGAATTTTATTATATTTATGTAGTCATAACTGTATGTATAATGACAATTGACTAATATTTGTGCCATACTTGTAATGTCAGCTGTCGTTTCTGACCCCGTTTACAGGTTAGCTTTATAGTCGAGTCTCTTGGGTGGGCAGCTAAGAGATACAGCAGACGCATGCCAGTCTGTGCTCTATGGTTTGTATTTTACATGAAACAATTTCATGGAAAATACACAGACCAGTGGGTGCTTGAACACAGGATCCTCCCCTTTCTTTTGTAGTCATTAGACTTCAATGCCATGCTTAAACTAGCCTATATTTAGCTCAATTAGGTTTTATGCCTTAAACTAAAATAAAGTCGCTTCAACAGGAAGATGAAGTTCTTTATCATGGACTGTAAAATTGCTAAAATGCCATAGACAGTGGACTGAGATGTCTGCAACTTTAGTTCTGCAGGCCTCTTTTTCACAAAGGGAGTTCATCCTACTGTCTCAGATGTAAAATATGAGATGTGTAAGAAGGAGATCCACATTAAATGTGGCTCAGCTGAACAGAGAACACTGAGGACAAGGGGATGTTACAAAAATACCTGAATTATCAAAAAATTGCAAGTTATTAACTCAGAAACAATTATGTCTGATGCTTAGAAATCTGAGTCCTATTCAAGGTGAACTTTACATGCAACAGGTAAAGTTCTCTCTGCGTATTAAAGGCACGTGAGTGCCACCAAGTAGAGAAAAAGATTAATAAGGTCTGTTCAGTTCCCACCTGTTCTTCTATAGATCAATCTGTCATTGCTTCCTTTGATTTTACTGCAACAAAATATAACTTTAGACTTGAATATAAATCTGACTTGCAAAGTTTACCCATTGAAATGTAAGATATGAGACTACAAAAGAGAAAGTCGTATAACAGAGTGCTTTCTTTACTGAAGCAAATCCTTTTTCGCTCCTTAGAGAGTGAGATAGTATAATGTGGAAAGATTGCACTTCTCACACTCTGGGAGAACAGTTTATTTGTTGTTCTGACAGTATTTATTTGGATCTCGGAGAAATAGGTTATAGGAAGTATGGGGAAAACATTATATTTGCCATGAATTACCCTCCTTGGAAATCTGTAATATGGAATAATTTCAGTCAGTCAGTGTCTTTTGAAGAATGTTTCTGGCATTAGATTCTTATTTTGAGAAATAGATGTTAAGGGTAGTTTCATCAGAAAAACTCAGCACCCCATTCCCCTGGAAAAAAACCCATCCTAAACCAACCAAACAACACTGGAAAAATCTGAAACATAAGAAAATTCTGGCTGGAGATACAAGCAAACTAATTATCTGTAGATGCAACATTCTAGAGCCACAGAAATATATAATATTTTAGGTTGGAGATGATCTTTGGACATCATCTGGTCTACCCCTTTAAAAATAAGGCTTAGCTTCGTGAGGTCTCCAATAATGGAGATTTCACAGCCTCTCTGGGCCCTTGTTCCAATGTTTGATCTTCAGCATGAAGAAATCTTTGCTAAGCTGTAATGAAAACTTTCTTTTGCTATAACTTATGTCCGTTGTCAGTAGCCTTGTGCATCTCTGAGAAAAATCTGGCTCCATCTTCCCTCTGAAACACTTATTAGGTAACTTACAGTGGCTACTAGATCTCCCATTAAAAAGTATTTGACAAGGTACTGAAAGTCCAAAACTGGGCAAACTGTGATCTGGCAAATGCCAGGTAAAAGAGAGTAATCGCTTCTCTTGACCTGCTAGCTGTGCTTTTGCAAATGCAGCACAATGCAAAGTTAGTGTTCATTGCCACAAAGACACTCTGCTGTATCATTTTCAACTTTTCCACCAGGACCCCCAGATCCTTTTCTGCAGAGCTGCTTACTGGCCAGCTGATGCCCTCCCAGTACTGTTGCATGGGGTTGTGATGTCCCAAGGACATTGTCTTTGCATTTGCCCTTTTTGAACCTTGTTGATAAGTTTCTGTTTGTTCTTTTTTTTTTTTTTTTTTTTTTTTTTTTCTCCAGTCTTTTGGGTTCCTTCTGAATGGCAGGGAGGCCAGCAAGGGAGCCAGTGAAGTTGAGTCAAGTCATTGTCACCTGTAAGCTGGCACAGTGTGTCTTCCACTCTCCATCCAGGGAGCCAGCGATGTGAAACGTGAGGGGCTATAGTAACTGCTTCTAAGTAACACCTCTTTTAATCAGCTGCCAGGCAGACTTCAAACAGCTGATGCACTTCAGGTTTGAATTTTGCTCTTACTTTATTTTTGGAGTAATTTCTTCATCTATTTAAGGAATTCCAGAAATTAAGTATCATTTCATTGCTTGCTATATACAGTAATAAAATCAGTTCTTCATAGAGCTCATTGGAAGTACAGCTAAAATAAGTGTTGCATACAGAGTATGTCCTGATTATCTACCTGTGAATATTCCATTGAGGCTGTATAGAGCTATACAGGTAAAATTTGTCATCTTCATTTATATCGCAAATGACACAATGACGTTTTAGAGACCAGGGCAGAGAAAAAGACATGCTGTACTTTCTCATCTGAAATTTCTGACAGTCCTTATGGTTCTGTAGTGCCCTCAAACTTGCTTTGGGAGTCTGAGGAAAAAGCATCTGTATGCATTGGTTGGCTGACAGAAGCTTAGGTGACCCAGATTGTCATAAATCTTTATCTCAATTCTAGGCTATAACTGTAATCATCTTCATCTGAGAATCTTAAAATCAGATACTTTAAAATTTTTGATAGAGAACCAGTTTCTGGTGTTAAAATTAATGAAAAGTGAATTTTAAAAATTATTAGGAATAGTGTCCATTCACTCTGCTCTCTACCACCTTAAATATCAGTGTTCCGTGCATGAATGTAGTAGAGTGTAAATAAGAGACCTGGCCATGCAGAAGTTGAAACATTGTAATGAGATGGCAACACGTTCAAGATAGCAAACCTTTGTAATAAACAACCCTTGGCTCTATTTATCACTACTCTGGGATATCTAGACACAGATGCTAGTCTTGAAACAGGACCATAAAAGTGAAGCCAAACAAATTCAGAAACCCTTTTTCTGATAAGCACAGTTTTACAGAGGTTTTTGCATGAGTAAAATGAATGTATGTGATTGAATGGTACCAAACAGTACATAGGAAAGCTTGGCAACAGATTATGAGCACTTTTTTTGGAAAAAAAAATAATCTAGTTATGTTAGAAAATGAGTCACTGATGTGCATTTCGCAGTAAAATAGTTATGCAGTGAAAAATAGTTTACTTTTTTTAACCAGTATTCCTGAACATATCTAGGTGAATATGTCCTTATGACTCTGAAAAGTCATACAGTTATGTCAGTCTCATTGAAGGATAAAGACCTTCTTAATTATAAAATTCCAGTAAGAAGGCCGCACACAAGCAAGCTGACTTAAGGATGCAGGCAATCCAGACAAGGATGTCGTTGCATTGTTCTATAATTGATTTTGTCAAGTGATTTAATATCTTTGTATTATCTAATATCATCTTGTATTATCTAATATCCAATGTATTAGATTCAGTTCTTAATGTATCTAATTCGATCAGGTGATGTTTCTGGTTTGAAAGGTGATGCATCTTGATTGAAGCGAGTTGGTGGATGCTGTCAAAACTTGTATCTTATGCAGCAGTGGAAGTGGCTGATTCGCTGAATGTTACAGAAGATTCAGCAAGTGGCATCACAAATTTAATGGGTAACGTCATTTAGAGTATAATCCACTGCAAGGACTTTTTTTCTGCACTTCAGTATGAAATCACACTTGTATACAGTATGATAGTTTATTTGTTGTCTGTATTTTATCACTAACATGTTTTGAATACAAAAGAGTTATTGTAATGGAATAGAATAATCAGATCATGAAAGAGCTGCTACGTTTGTGCGTACAAACACACAATCTGCTTTAATAGTGAAGAAAAATGACTACATTTTGTGAGAGATGGAATGGATGTGTTTGGGGTAAATGAGAACTTACACAGTTGACAGCTACCTTAGATTTTAAAGGCTTTGCCAAATCTGTTCTGCTAAGACAGCAAAAAAAATTGAGAAAGTATCTTTGCATATAATCAACAAAATTTAATACATTTTAAAATCTGAATGACAGATCAGTCAAGCATCGTCCTCAATCTCCCTGTAAATCTTAACAGACACGTTTCGTGGGTCAGAAAGATGAGAGAGGCTGGGGCCAGAGACAGAAATAAACTTTGGCACATAGGAAGAAAATAGACAAAACCATAAATATTATAGTAATATGAGCCAAAGATAGGCTGCTGTATTTCAGGTTCACAATTTCCTGACAGTTTAGGCAAGTGTAGCGCAATCGCTACAGATATAATGTGGCAAGAAAGTGATGGGTTTCCTAAACCACTAAATGAAAAAGCATGTTTTTCCCATTATTACTGGGATGTTTTCAGAAAATATGTGTCTAAAAAATGCCTGGGTTTTGTTTCATTTGACATACTAATCATACTCAGAAAAGGCAGAGGCAATAAGGCTTGAAGAAGCTGTGCTGCTTAGGCCATTCATCCAAGGGTCTGTAAGCTCCATCTTATCTTCAAGTCCTGTTGACACTGAATATCTTCTGCAAGACTGACAGGAGCAATGAGAAATATATTCCTGTCCTGAATCTGTCTTTTGCCATAAGTGGAGCCACAATGCGACTAAGCAGTTTTTCCCAAGAGATCGTAATAGGCAACAACCTGAGAAAGAGAATGCCCCCCAAGGGTTTTCCTTCTGTACTTCAGGGTAACTCTTCATACCGTAAAACATAACATTACTGGAATAACACCAAGAGAATGAATCTCTGTCTGCTATATAAATATAACTACACAAAGGCAAGAAGTGTAATCTCTATTTCATCATACGTGTTCCATCTCATGTGTTCACAAGATTTCTCAGTTCTGTAATTATAAGCCTAAGAACATGAAAGTTTTAACCTCTACTGCAAGTAATACAATAGGCATGGAAGGTTCCACCACAAATTGTTGGTTTTGGTTTGTTTTTTTTTACCATTTTCTGTCATTGTACAGATAATAAATTGTCTTACTAATGTAACCAGTTTCATTAAATTCCTGAACTTAGAAGACAGATAATCACCTTTGCATCATTAGATTTGATTAAGTTAAACTAAGAAATCCCAAATGGAAAGCATCTACTGTACGTTTCATAGGCCAAGTTTAAATGAATATGAGTATTTTTTCAATACTAATGGCTTGAAGGAGTTTTGTTTTTACAGTTATGCAAATAATTTTCCTAGCTGTTTTCTACAGAAAATTAATGTCAATGATAGATTTAACAGTATGCAATCTAGCATAATACAGAGCAACAAAACCAACCAAACATGCAGGTAAGTTTTGTTTTTAAAATTCGAATCTAAAATGTTCCACCTTTTAGACCTTTGTTTTAAATGCTGCTCATACATAGTAGGGTATGATATTAATTCAAATTAATTGTACGACTCTCAAATAATTCTAAAACTAATGAAGATGAATTTTTAAATGAATGAACCTCTGATTTTCAGTTTTCAAACACGTTTTTGTTTTGGTTTCTAATTACTCATTTTCTTTCAGATAACTCAGGTGGAAGCACAATACAAATATTGTGTCTTCTGCAATCTCGCTTTATACAAAATATTTAGTTTAAATAAGTGGACTGTTTAAAAGTAATGGGATACTTCCACAATTAAAACAACTACTGTGCTATTTTTCAGATGAAATAAGCAATGTGCAGCTAGGGGGATGTGACAGTAAGTCAGTCACAAAAACACACAGAGGGTGGTTGTAAAAGTGACACTCTGAGTATGTACTTAGGATCTCTGCAGGCCTTTACAACTCAGAGTGAACCTTTTGCTGCCAAGACCACAGAATTATTGCTACATGAATGTGCTAGATGGAAGTTACCTTTGGAATAGATACACGAAGAGCACTCTTACCTCCTGATTATACTGCACTTATACCTAAGGGAAAGAATATTTTTTTTTTATTAAAACATTACAGGCTGTGCATACCAGTCAACCTGAACTGATCCACTATAAACTATTTGACCAGGCTTCCAGGAAAGCTAGTCAATGAAATTAATCCTTAGCTAACTGATAGGCCAGCAGGTTCTTTTATAACAAGATAAGAAATATGAAATGGCTGTATTTTCAATTTACTCGTGTTTATTCTTATTTGTGATATACTTCAACTTCTTTGTGTGCTCTCATCGAGACCAGCATTAAAAAGCAAGGACTACAGCATGGAACATACGGGAATCCTAATGATTATACTGCTTGTTTCTACTATTACAGGGATTTGCATCTTAACTAAAGGTTTGTTTGTGTTTTTAAGTGAGGAAAAAGTAAGTTATGTCTGTAGCAGACACTTCTGCTCCCCTACCCAGTGTGGGTCTCCTAGCCCATTACCTAAGCACAGATGAATAACTGAGAGTCTTAGCAGATGAGTTCTTCCTCTAAAAGAAGCAACCTTTCTTGTTCGGAGGGCAACAGTGCTGCAAAACAATGGAATTCTACCAGTAGAACTGCTGTAAGGTAGCCAGTGCATGATTTTAAAGCAATGCAAAGTTTAATTTTCTGAGGGGTAATTTTTAGTTTTGCTCGGGTGGAGACTGAAGATGATTCCTGACTGTTTGCTTGCTTGAACTAGGAAGCATGACCTGATACATCTTTCTTACAGTGAAACGCAAAAAAACGTAACATAGACCTTTTGAGAACTTCAGCAAATTTTCAAAAGATCCATACTGGGAAAGAGATGTGTAAAGACAAGTTGTTCTGTCCTTATGGGAACCTGTACATGAAACACTTATTCTGAGCTTATATGTAAATAAACATGAAGTGGAATATTTTTTGATATTTTTGGATCCAAACTAAGTGCACTACACTGCATATTTGTCGTGGTTTCAGCTAGGATAGAGTTAATTGTCGTCTTAGTAGCTGGTGCAGTGGTGTGGTTTGGATTTGGTGTGAGAACAGTGTTGATGGCACACTGATGGTTTTGGTTGTTGCTAGGCAATGTTTATACCAAGTCAAGAGCTTTCCAGTTTCTCAGGTCCTATCAGCAAGAGGGCTGGAGGGGCACAGAAATTGGGAGGGGACCCAGCTAGGACAGCTGACCCCAACTGGCCAAGGTGTATTCCCTACCATGTGATGCCATGCTGAGTAAGTAAGCTGGGGGAAGAAGAAGGGGGGTGGGGGTGGCATTTGGCATTATGGCATTTGTCTTCCCAGGTAACCATTATGCTTGATGGAGCCCTGCTTCCCTGGGGGTGGCTGAACCGCCTGCCAAAGGGAAGTAGTGAATTAACTTCTTGTTTCATTTTGCTTGCGTGCCTGGCTTTTGCTTTACCTTTTCCAATGTCTTTATCTCCTAACTTTTACTCTTCCGATCCTCTCCCCCTTCCCACTGTGGGGACAGTGAGAGAGTGGCTGTGTGGTGCTTAGTTGCCGGCTGGGATTAAACCACAACAATACTGAAGGATAATATTAAAGAAACTTTTCTCACTGGGTGTGCCTCTAAAAATGCAAGCTCCCAGTGGCTTTGCAATACCTACGTTTTCTCTCTCTCTTTCATGTTTTAACTTTCCATTAAATACATGCGTATATTTCAAGCTTTATATTAATGTAAGCTATTATGTAACTTCTCATTTTCTTCTTGCCTTACTTCTTAATGAGTCTCCAGATTGTTACCTGTGTGTGCACAGATACATATATTCACAATGAGGAATAAAATGAGTAGTTAGAAAGACAAGAAATACCTGATAAGTACTTTTTTGTCTCTGCATGAACTCTCTTTACAACCTAGATCCATGCTTTGTTGGCAGTTATGGTTGTTAATCAAGGAAAAAGAACCTCATAGCCAAATAAAAAGAAAGTTCTTTGAGCTCCTTTTCTTTACATGAAGGAATAAGCAAGTAAAAAGGTTCTTAATTATCCATGTTTCAGTAGACATCATGTTATTAAACAGTGTGAATGCAAACTGAAAACTTGATATTTTGCTGAGGCAATCATAGGGTGTAAGGTGAAGAAAATATGGCAGTGAAGTCAGATAGGAGTGAAATATCTTTTTCTATGATTCATCTTTCACACATTTAGCTTGAAAGAATAGTTCTGAATAATTTCTGCTTTGGAAAGAAGTGGCCTACCAAAGCCAAACAATGTGAGAGACTTGGACTGAAAACATGCTCACCATCAAGGCTGGATCATGAGTATTATGTTCGTGACCAGCAAAGCTGTCTGAAAATGTGTGGTTTTGCAAGCACTTTCCTGAAATGGAGCAACTATATTTGGTTGCTCTACAGGATTATCTGATTTTGAGGGTGCACAGACATTGATTCATCAAACCCAAATTACTTTCAGCAAAAGGTCACAGGAGCCTAGTAGTTTGTAAGATAACTATTAGCCCTGATTTAGATTTGAAATTACTATAGCTTTCTTACATTTTCAACATCCTCTGCCTTTCCAGGAACTTGCCAGAAATAATGGAATAATGACTCGGGAATATCACATTACAGCATCACAGAATGGTCGGGGTTGGAAGGGACCTCTGGAGATCATCTAGTCCAGCCCACCACTAAAGCAGGGGCACCTGGGGCAGCTTGCAGAGTCACATCCAGGTGAGTTTTGAATATCTCCAGAGGAGATTCCACAGCCTCTCTGGGCAGCCTGTTCCAGAGCTCTGTCACCCTCAAAGTAATGAAGTTCTTCCTCATATTCAAGTGGAACTTCCCATGTTGAAGTTTGTGCCCATTGCCCCTTGTCCTGTCGCTGGGCACCACTGACAAGAGCCTGGCCCTGTCCTCTTGGCACTCGCCCTTAAGACATCCCCAGCCTTCACATCTCTAACCAGTCCTTCTATGTGAGCACAAGGTCCACACCTTACCATCTTTGCTCCTCCACCATCTACACCAAAAACTTATAATCAAACATTCATTTACATCAGTACTTGTCCAGGATATAAGCCTTGACCACAAACCCTTGTAGTTATAAAATACTTCCTGTATTCTTTAACAGTGTTAGGAAAGTGACATATTGTTTCTCAGTCACACTTCTGAGGGTAAAAAAGTCATTGTCATTGTCTACTGGTGTAAACCTCTGTTAACAGATGAGAAGGACATAGCTTCAGAACGGCAAGGCTACCAAAAAAAAAAAAAAAAAAATTGAAATGCTAGCTAACAAATATGTTAGGCCAGACCTTAATGATCAGCTCCTACAAGTCTGAATTTCTGAAGGTGTTCCTCTTACTGGGTGTGCATACCCTAGTGCTTAGTACAAAATAAACTTCATATGTGCAAACAAGTTCATTAAAATTGCAAGAGCCTGTAGCACATTTGTAACAGCTTGCCCAAAGGTTAACATTTATAGTTTTGCACTGCCAACATCCTGCTTTTATGGGGCACATTTATATGCTAAATTGCCTATTATGTTAAGCTGTAAGTTCCCATTTAGCAGCATCAGGAATAAGATTTGACTATAAGTGTTTAGATTTTATTAGTGCTATGCTATTCTTCTTAAATGCTCAAACTTCCTACAGGCTGAAAATTTGCTGCATCCTCTACAGAGGTTCTTGTGTATGAGATGAGTTTAGGAACAGCTGAGGATAAGGAGCATAGGGTGAAATGTAAGACACTGCTCACTGATTGGAAAAACGTGCCTTACTGCATCCCACCTCTAAGTAAGTCCTAAATGTCATGTTTAAGCAATGATTGCATCTGAAACAATCTCAGTAACATCCTCTTCTTGAGTTAACAAGACCAGAAAGGTCAGCTGAAAATATTCCAAGAAGAAGGGTGTTTTTATTGGTAAGTAAATATGTCTAGTCGCTTTGCCTTTGCTGTAGGTTACCTCCCAATGCATGACCTAACAGAATGAAGTGTGATGTACCAGCCACATAAACTGAATTGGCAAATTTTAGCTGTATATGCAGTTCTCAAAGGTAAGAGAAAGTATTTGGTAATGAGAGTGTGTATCACTCAGTCTTCCCTTGTTAACAGCTAGTTCTCAGGAGATCCTGGGACTAAGGGAGTTACCAGTATCACAAAAGCCATTCAATTCTAGGTCACTGGTTTGTCAGAGCAGGTGCCTGATTTTAGATATTACTTTAAAAAATCTATAAATATTTGCTTTCCTTAGTAGTGACTGAAGTCTGTCAATGGTGACTGACTATTGAAAGTGACTTGACATGCTTTCCTTGCCTCAGTCTTTAATAGTGAGACCAATTTCCCTCAGGATACTCAGTCCCCGAGGCTGGAAGACAGGGATGAGGAGGAGCACAATAAAGCCCCCACAGTCCAGGAGGAAACGGTCAGTGACCTGCTGCTCCACTGAGACCTGTACAAGACTATGAGGCTGGATGGGATCCACCTGAGGGTACTGAGGGAGCCGGCAGAGGAGGTTGCCAAGAACATTTCCATGGTTTATCAACAGACCTGGCAAACTGGAGTGGTCCCAGAAGACTGGAAGTTAGGCCAGTGTGACACTCGCCCACAAGAACAGGAAGGAGGATCTGGGGAACTACAGGCCTGTCAGCCTGTCCTTGGACCAGGGAATGTTACGGAGCAGATCATCCTGAATGCCATCACATGGCATGTGAAGGACAACCAGGGGATGCGGCCAGCCAGCATGGGGTTATGAAAGGCAGGTCCTGCTTGACAAACCTGATCTTCTGTGACAAGGTGACGCTCCTTGTGGATGAGGGAAAGGCTGTGCATGTTGTCTTCCTGGACCTTAGTAAAGCCTTTGACACCATCTCCCACAGCATCTCCAGCAGAAAGTGGCTGCTCATGGCTGGGACGGGTGTGCTCTGTGCTGGGTTAGAAGCCGGCTGGGGGCCGAGCCCAGAGCGGTGGGGGACGGAGCTGCATCCCACTGGCGCCGGGCACGAGTGGAGCTCCCCAGGGCTCCGTGCTGGGGCCAGCCCCGGTCAGTGTCTTTATTGACCATCTGGGCGAGGGGATCGAGTCGGCCCTGCTGGGGGGCTGGAGGACTCTGCAGGGGGGGCTGGGCAGGCCGGGCCGAGGGGCCGAGGCCACTTGTATGAGGCTCAACCCGGCTCCGCGCCGGGCCCTGCCCGTGGGGCACAACAGCGCCCCCAGCGCCGCGGGCTGGGGCTGGGGCTGGGAACTGCCCGGCGGGAAAGGGGCTGGGGGCTGGGCAAGGGCCGGCTGGGCAGGAGCCAGCAGGGTGCCCAGGTGGCCACGGGGGCCAGCAGCGCCCTGGCTCGTGTCTGAAGCAGCGTGGCCAGCAGGGCCAGGGCAGCGCCCGTCCCCCCGTGCCCGGCACTGGTGCGGCCGCCCCTGGAACGCTGGGCTCAGCTCTGGGCCCCTCACTCCCAGACAGACCCTGAGGGGCTGGAGCGTGTCCAGGGACGGGCACGGAGCTGGGGAAGGGGCTGCGGCACAAGGCTGGGGGGGGCGGCTGGGGGAGCTGGGGGGTTCAGCCTGGAGAAGAGGGGGCTCAGGGGGGCCCGATCGCTCTCTGCAGCTCCCTGACAGGGGCTGTGGGCAGGGGGGGTCGGTCTCTGCTCCCAGGGAACAAGCGACAGGACAAGGGGAAACGGCCTCGAGGTGCCCAGGGGAGGGTTGGATCGGGGATTAGGGACAAGTCCTCACCGAAAGGGTGGTCAGGCGCTGGGACAGGCTGCCCAGGGAGGGGGTGGAATCACCTTCCCTGGGGGTGTTTAAAAAACACATAGATGTGGTGCTTAGAGGCATGGTTCAGTGGTGGGCTTGGTGGTCCTCGGTTAACAGTTGTATGTGATGATCTCAAAGTCTTCTCCAACCTAAATAATTCTATGATTCTATGTTGTCATAATTATGAGACTTAACTAGATATTCAGCCCAGCCACAACTGGAAAATACAAAAACAGAGCTTTAGTTTCTTCATACAGAAAAGAAATACTTTTAGAGAGAGAGAGAGTCAGAGATGTATTTTGATAAAACAGGAAATTCTTACTTTCAAATAAGAAAGATAAATAAATAAAAGAAAGAAAGAAAGTTAGATCTCTCAGCACAGTCCACAGCTGAGGAGGGCTACATCAATCAATGATTAAATAGGATTGCAGAACTCAAGATTTTTTGGTGACTGTAGGAGTGAGGAAGGCTCTCCTTATAAAAATATTATAAAATTTCCAAGAGACAGGTCCCACGTGAAAGCTCTGAGGTCTCTGTAGGAATCTGTCTAACTTAAAATGCCGACTTCATTAGCAGCAAAGGGTGCAACCTCTAGCAAATGCAGACAGCATTTTACCTATTAAGACAATCTGTATGAGAGAGACTTGAGGAAAGTAGCTCAGGAAGGTGTTTTTTTTTTTTTTTTTTTTTTTTTTTTTTTTAAAGTGACCTATTTAAAGTTGAATTTTTCAAATCATTTAAAAGGAGAAGACTTAGTTAATGCTACTTAATCAAAGTTCTCTGCAAATAACTTAAAGGTGACAGGTCAGCAAAGACAAGCTTATTTAAAGACTATATTTTAAGATTTAAAATGCTAAGAGTCTTACCAAGTCTAATCTGCTAAGAATTATAATAAAGTATAAGAAAAGTTCAAACCTTATTTATTTCAAGATCAGATTTATTATTTTTTGAAGTCCTCACAGGCAAAGAAACAGACAAGAATTAACACAGCGACTATATTTCTCTAAAAGCACACAGCCTATCTACAGTGTTGTTTGGATGGTGGTTGGTCACTTCTGTTACCCAAAATATTTAGGATTTCTGGTTGGTTGTTCTCTATGTTCTAAATGGGTTTCTGTGTTTTAGGCAGTGGAAGTTATTTACTTTGGGATGTGTTTTTTTTTAATATATAGACATGATGTGACAACATCTGTAAATAAGCTGCAGCTTTGTGCTAATTCCAAGTTCTTGGTTGTAATTTTTTTTTTATTATTTTTTTTTAAATAGCTGGTGCTGGAGTTTGGAATGAAAATGGTGACCATATCATTATCATGCCTTCAAGGGACTTATACACACTCTCATTCACTCTGATATGCTATATCTGAGTAGCTTGGTGTTCTGGGCCTATTTACTTTGCTGAAGTCACTGAAAAAAAGGGGGCTATGCATTGCCCTGTGTTGCTTTCTGCAGATACATTTCATAATAAACCACTGCACAGTAGGATTCTGATTTCAAGTTAGTAATTGGAATGGTATTTTAATTAGAAATGTGCACCTAGAACTTTACTTTTCCTATGTCAGAGTTACATGGTGAATATCTAATTGAGGAACAAAGCCCAAGTGATTTTCTACTTTTTATTTAGGGTAAGAAAGAAGAGGGGGCTATACAGTGAAACCACAGGCTCCTGGAAGGAGAGAGAGTTCATTGCTACAATACGGTACTTGCAGCTGGGAAAAGAGAAAACATGAGCTAATGAAATGAAATGAATCACGAGTTCAAAATTCTAAAGAAGACTTGACATAACCACAGATATATTACTAGCCTGAATCCAAAATATAACTCAGCCTTGCAGTTGGGTCTGTGAGAGTGACAGAATCTGAATGCCCTTTTTATATCTAAACGTTATTTGAATTACAACCACCTCAATAAGCAAAGAGAGGGGTTCTGAGAGAGAAGGGAAAGACTGCACCATTGTGCATTCTCCAAATCAGTGCTATCCCAGCAAAAAATAATCCAGGACATGTTTTAGATGCATTTGAAGATTTGTGAGGCATATGTGTCAAGCATATTAAGAACAAAGCAGCAAATCCAGACAGCTTTTAAATAGCAAATGATGTGCTTTAGAATGAAGCAATCAATGTTTGGAGAATGCTTTTAATAACACTGTGTCTCCTTCTGGAAATAACCTATTCAGTGCAGGAAATTTCTGTTTGATTATTTCTACAGGTAAACATTGTATTTATTACATTCAGAAAACAAGAATTTACATAGCTGAGCCTACACATACTCTTGTAGCATTTTCCGTCTCCTTTACATTTATAATAAACATGAATTATATATGGAGACAGCCATGCTCTGTTTAAACTGCTGCACTAAGTACTCCTTGACGGCAGTAAATCAATGGTTTGCTTTCTCATACATTTGAATGAATGTAATAACTGGAATAAACAATTAATCTGATGGATACACAGGAACTCTCTGCAGCTAAGTAGAACTAGAAGTATAATACTGTTCTATTGTTCATACATTTTTCTTTTGCTGATGATCCCACATTATTGACTTCGTGTATTGTGTCTAATTATTTGATTCTCAAAGTTATTTTTAATAACTTATTCAGTGTTCACTTAAACTGGTGTCTGAAAAAAAAATTGTTTTCTTCATCTCCTTGACTTAATAAGTCAATTAAGCTCAGCTTTGGAAGCTATTTGACCAGATACCAGTTTCTGGTTTTGCTACCTAGTTAAATCTAATGCTCCTGTTACTACTGTGACACTCAGGCACCTAATATGTTAATATTTTTTTAAAAAGAATGTTAATATTTGTATAACATATATACACACATATATCTGAGATGCTAAGTGTGTGTGTATATATATCTCAAAATACTAAAATGCCCATGACTACTTTCTTACTACCCTAAAAGACCAGCATGAGCTCCAGTTTGGCTATAAGGCTGTTTGGATGTGTCAGGAGACAATAGGTGAGTGAAATTGTTCAGAAGAGCTTTCATTAGGCTTCTGCTACCTTGTGCCCTGAAGGTGTCATGGACATCATTAAATTAACAGAGGAAACAAGAACAGATGTACAGTGACATTCTGTGGACAAGCATGAAATATTAGATAATATATTTGCAGAGCTTCTTCCATTTTGTGTCTCCTCATTTTAGAAATGGAGGAATTGGAACCACTTACATAAGAGAAAGAAATGCTCGGCAGAATGTGCTTGTTCCTGTTTCTCTGTCTTTGTTAAGTGAAATCAAGGAATAAGGAAAACAATCTCTTTAGGACTTACCCATCATACTTGCTGAAGCTCTTGGATTTTTTCATTAAGTGCAGAGACTGGCCTTGCACATACCCAGACCTTGTTGTTGCCTACTCAGACAGTAAATGGAGTCAGTTAATAACTTTGTCCTACACAAAGTATTTACTGTGCTTTACAGGGCTGGAGCAAGCAACCAAAACAAGTCGACCTTACATCTAGGGACAAAATACTAGGTATATCTTTCCCATGAAGCTTCTACTTTCTCCAGTATAGCTTACATTCTTACGTTAAGAATGTTGATCATGATTTACACAACAACATAACTGAGATCAATGCGTGGAAGACAGTCTTTGTTTCTGTTTGAGGCTGACAGTGAACAAATCTGTTTGGGACAGGACAAGACCAAAGGCATGAGCTTGCTGTTGGACGAGGCAAGAGCATTAATTGATAGCAATACTGTGAAAAATATTTTTCTTTGCTTTCAGCCAACTCTGTGAAAGGATTCTGAATACTTTGTGTGCAGCTGGTGATATCAATGTTTAAATGATAAAAACCCCAACTCTGAAAATTTTTGTCTTGAAGCCTAGGTAATTTCTTACACTTTTTCAAAAATGAAACCAAGCCATTGCATAGCCGCTGAAGAAAGGCAAAACAAGCATGGACCCATACGTTAAAAAAATAACTCCAGAGTCATTGGAATGTTCAGAGCTGTATAAGACTTCTAGAGGAGTCTTGTTGCATTGCAGTGTAATTGAAAAATAACCTAACTGAAAGCCTGATTCTGGTTTTGTTTCAAGGACTAAATGGAAGACGTAAGGCAGCCTTCTGAGGGATTCTGGGTCTCCATCTCAGGTAGCTGAAGTAGTTCAGCGGCATCACAGGAGCAAATACACCCTACTTATCGCAGTTATCTTTGGCCATTTATATAAGAAGTGATTAAGACACTTGCTATAGTCCAGGACTGTATGAAAGAAGTGGAGAAGGGACAACACATGGCAAACACCAACCAGGTGAATCTCCACGTGCTAAAAATGGTCAATATTTGGTCTTAGGCTCCAGTTTCCCTGATGTACCACTGCCTGCTGGACACAAAGAGCAAGCTTTGAGTCAGGCAAGTTTTATGCATGTGTTTTTGCTTGTTTTCATTGTGATCTCTGTGTGGGAAAAGCAAGCCACAAAGAAATATTTTTAATAAAAAAATAAGAATGATGGAAAGTATTCTTTTCTGAATGGTATCAAAAGGTTACTTGCCACGAAGTATTTCAGTAGAATATGCTTTAAATTCACAGCTTGGATGAGATTCACAGGCAGATGACTAACTTGCTATAAACTCATAATCTATTCTTTACATTGTCTGCATTATATGGAATTTCTTCTGCCCTTTTGGATAAAGGTAGATAGCTCCTTGTACCTACAATAGCTGCATTACAATAGCTGCACTAAATTTAAGTGCTACAGTGATGTTGCAGTTAAGGAATCTTTTCTCTTACAGTGGTAAAGAGCTGTCTTCGGACACATGCCTTTCTCCTTGGTCCTTCCTAACCTCACCAGGAATGTATAGTTGCATCCTTAAGCAAGTTTTCTTCATAGGAAGCCAAGTACAGAAAGCAACTCTCCACAAGAACCTCCTGTCATCAAACTAGATGTCAACCAGAATCTCCCCAGCCAGCCTCCTGCTACTCCTGAGCAGCACCTTAGGCATGCCCTGAACATTCAGGAAGACAACATATTTCAGCCCTCTCCCATCTTGCCAGCACTACTGAGAAACATAAGGCTGCTATTCATTTGACAGCAGTGTACTCTGCTGTACAAAACCCACTGTACAAGAAATTGAGTCTGTGACACAATTGTTCGGCTTTCTCACAGTCACTGGGAATTATGACTCTGTCCTGCTATGTGTTGAGGCTGTGCGCACAAAGCCTGGCTCTGCATCAGCCCGCTTAAATTGAGGTTGGCTGCAAAGCTGGAGTTCTAGACTCTGGATTTCAGTTGGCGTCTAGCATGCAGATTGGTCAAGATTGGAAAATACAGGCATATGCATTGAAGAGCCTGAGCCAGTGGCTGACATACAAGTCCTCTGCTGGTCTCGGCCCTGGATTTCAGCACCCTGGATATGAAAGTGCTTCTTCCATCAAGATGAAGTTTCTGACCTGCATCGTCTTCTGTAAAACCTTGGCTAGTGGTCCCAACAGCAAGCTGAACCAGTGTAACACACCTGACATTTGAAGCTTTGTGTCATGTTTAGGTAAGTTAAACCTCCAGATCTAAACCACTTCTTGTTTTAATTTGTAAATAGCGATGCATAAAGGATGAGTTTGTACAGGAGTAGTCCATGAACCTAGCTGTCTGTCTTTTTGTAATTAAGCAAAAGGCTAGAATTATAGGAAAAAGCAAAAGTAGATTATTTTTTCCTACATGTTTTGGCTTTCTGTCTCAGAAACAAGCAGACCTAGTGGACATTGGTATCCACGGTTAAGGGAGGGGGAGGGCAGCTTCTCAAAAAGTAATTTTATTTTTTGCCAGATCCTTTTAACACTTGAGGTAAAGGTAGATTAGAATAAGCTCTGCATCAATGTGGAGGTTAAGATGGTAAAAGTTTTTTTTTTTTTTTAAATCATTATAAAAGACATTTCCTGAGCTATCTAATTTAAATAAGTTACCTATTCCACAGAGGTAATATTGCATTTAAATAGGAGCTCAGATTTTAGAAAAATTTGCCTCGTGACCCAAAGTTAGAATTGACTTTTCTTTGGCAGAAGGTAAAGTATTTCTGAAAAACCACTCCTTTTTAAAGCATCCTGGAATGCAGATATTAACAATTTTACTCCTTATGTCCAGAAAGGGTTGTATGTTTGGGGAGAATGGGGCAAAGCATGCCACAAAATCCTTCTTCTAAAAAGAAATAGCATTATTAAGTCAGTTGTTTCCTTGTTAATATTTATGAATAACCACACAAAATTCTCTACTGGTGAGGGAAACATCAAGAGTTGGTTAGTGTTGGTCTTTCTTTCTCTTTTGAATTCTTCTCTCGCATTGCTTTTCCTTGTACTAGCTCTCAATTTCTTCATATTGCTTAGATCTTCCTGTCCGCTTTTCATTTTTTCCTTCCCCCAAAGCTATGTTAAGCCAACAAACTTGTGAACTCTTTTGCCTAAGAGGTGCCTTTATTTTGGGTGTATCACCTATTAATGTGTACCCCAAGTGGGGATTGTAGTGTTGGGATTTTATCGTGCACCAAAACAACAGCAAGATGCTTGTAGGTCAAAAATCCCTGCAGCCTGGGTTTTATTCATGCCAGTATATTAAAAACTGGATGGGGAAAAAAAAAAAAACACCGACCAAACAACCCAACCCAAACCCTCTTCATTTTGTCCTTGAAACCTCACAGAGAGAGATACTTCATGAAAGGAACGGAGGTAATTTTTCCATAACTGACAGCAGGCCTGTGTCACTTGCTATAAGGATCTGATGCACTTTAATCCTTAAGGTTATTCACTGTATTTCCACTTACTCAGGCACTTAGGCTCTCTCTCCCTGTCACTTGTGCTTTCCATGTACATTAGTGTGCTTACAGATGCTAGTGGGCATACCTAGCTGAACTACTACTGTGAAAAGATAATTTTCCGTTTTAGTTTTAGGCTACACTGAAAGGTTCTTAGAAAATGTCATGAATAGACAGCATGCTGAAGGAGCCACAGTCATCAGGTTCATAATTGGAGGTCTCATCTTCCATAATAATTTTAACATATAGTTCTTCATTTGATAACATAAGAAGGTATGGTAACTCGTTATGTGTGTCTCCAAATTACTCAAGTATAGTAACTAATTATGTTTGTCTCCAAATTACTCAATGTCAAACAGACATTTAATTGAAAAAAGTCTACTTGAAAAGTTTGAGAGAGAAGCTGGCTAGTTAAAAAGTTCCAAAGGTAAACTTTTGCTTGTTTATGAAAACATAATTATCAAGGGAGAGAGACGATGTAAATATGATGGTTCGATAAGGCTGATGATTACCAAAAGCCAAATGATAATGAAAATAAAATAGGGTTTTGAATTAAGATGACCTAATTTTATTTCCCTTCTCCCACTGACTGGCTTTAATAACTTTTAAGGAATGTGCTGTTCTGCATGACCACACCAATATTGCATCCTCTTCTGAGCTGTGAGTCCTCCTCTGCATTTTTTGTGAAATACAGTGAAATTAAAATGACTGATAATTGAGCTTGTAAGACAGTTTGGCAATCATAAGGGTGATCCTAGTTTTGATACAGCCAAGAGACTTGCCAGCATTATTTTTTGTTATATTAAGGGGAAAGAAAAAAGTCAATTCGCAGATAACATTTGCTGGTTAATCTAAGGCCTGGGTGTCCTTATATTTTGTTTAACCTCTTCACAGATGTTTGATGGAATGTGGACAGATAATTGAGTGCAGGATCAAGTCTTATTCCTGGAACGGCTTTTATGGCTACTGAGGTAAATTTTCTTGGTCTGATAACATCAAGAAAGCTTTAAGTAAATGGAACATCTTGTATTGTGGTCAAAGAGATATGAAACATAGCACTGTAATAACCAAGGCAGTCTTATTATCAAGAAATATACCAAAGGAAGACAATAGCATTCTCATTTAAAAATATAAATTTAAAAATTGCAATCAGAATTCAGAAAGGGAAAATTGATTCCACTTCTTAAATCCGTATAACTGCATGCAGTAATAAAATGTGTTAAATCCAGTAGCACCTAGTCACTATTTCCTTTTCCCTCTATATACAATATACTCACTGTCTGCCCCAGTTCTGATGAAGGTGATAATCACTTGCTGCCAAACCAAAAGGAAAAGCAAACCATTATTATTCTCATGGTAGTAACAGGGGGTTTTGCAATGAAGGAGTGTGTGCGCTCCAATTATTTGACTTCCTGTCAGAAAATTATATGTTACTATGTTTGTTTTCTGCTTTCCAGTCAACGTGCTTACAGCACTGCATTTTCTAATCTTTCTGGTGCACAGGCTGACATTGCAGCACCACAGTGTAGTCTGTTACCTTCTGTCACATCTGCTTAGATCCAAAGTAACATGTATATACTAAGACACAACCTGATGAAACACAGCACATTGGCAACATAAAGTCATGCTCTTTCTTGGCCTTGGGGACAAGCGTAGAAACTGAAATTCTAATACAAACGGTACTGCAGGCAATAGTCCATTTGTTTACTGGATTCATTGATTAAATGAGAATATTCCATGTTCAGTAATGAAAAAAGTTGGTAATATTTCATGAAAACATTTGTTAAAATGTGTGATTTCAACATATGTTTTTTTCTCATTGCCTATTTTGCAAATGTTAATGGGAAAGTCATAAATGAACAGAAGGCCAATCTAAGTCATTCCTACAGCTTATTAGAAATGAATTTCAATACATGATTAAACAATGTACAAGCCTTGTTCTAATCCTATTCATGGAGTGAATTTTATCCTGTAGAAATAATTTTTTTAGAAAGATCATATATAGAAAGCATGTCATGACAGATTTATCAACAAATCCAATTAAACTAAAAGCTAGAATGTCTGCACTAGAAAAATTGTACAAGAGAAATTGCTTCATGAAGTTAATGATAATGCGTTATGTCGACTGATGATCCAGCCTTCTGATTCCAGTTAAGATTTAAAAAGATAAAAAAAACCACCAAATCAGAATCCTTTGCACTGTCAAAACACAAAAGTATATGACCCGTTTAAACGTAAAGATATTAATAAAAAGAAATTGTAAGGTGTTTATTGCTGGTGGATGATAATGGATGGGTATGTTCAGGAAATGAGGTTGCTTCAGTGAGAAGGGGGTCTTCTCTGCAACCACGTAACAGACCTTGTACTGAGTGGTTCATCCGACATGTTTTCCACGTAGAACAAATATTCAGGTATTGTAAATTCTGTTTTCCTGGTAGGGGACCAAGCTGGGTGAGACAGATCGCGACTACTAATTATTTAGACCTTTTATTAATTAAGTTGGTATTATTAATAGAATACAGCTTTTATTATTAATTACAGATAACGATACATCCACTTACTCCCCCAAACAGTTCACTTCTACACATACTCGCACGGGATGAACCACAGTAATATGGATGGAGCAAAGCTGGGAGGCCCACCACGTGGACAGCCGCAGTGATGCCAGCAGCTTCTAGGTAGGTGTGGAAGACACTTGAGGGGCCTAGTATATAACATCGGCATCTTTGTTTGGGTACAGCAGCCACCATGTTCTTGGATGTGGCCTGAGTGGCACAACCCACTGTTGGTGCTACTGTGTACTGGTGGCTTCAGGCAGACTCAGCAGACTTTTTGTGTTTTATCCATTTTTGCAGGTTTAGCCAGACAGTCAGTCTGCAGAGCTTATCAGACCTTAGAAAGCTTTTAAACACTGTCTCTCAGTGTATAATTTACCCTCCTTTCAGCTATTTTCTGATAACTTCCTCTCCATCCACACACATTGCACCTCTGGACTAATTTTACACAACTTCACACAGAAGGGTGTGACACAATAACTTTTAAAGGTGCATACACAAAATGTTATGATACATTGTCATTTATATTCCTGCCAGGTTATGCACAGAGTGTTGAGATGCATATCCATATCTCAACTACCTGGACTATAGTGACAATCTTAATTGATGATTAAGATTTATTTTCCATGCCTTGCTGGATTAATGTGTTTGCAGCCCATTTTTGAACAGGCACATGAATTCAGGTAACTCATGTATGCTGAAAAGCCTACTAAGGAAAGAAAAAAAAAGCTGAAGAGCTTCCATTTGAATCTGTTTCTTAATTTTTTAGGTGCGGGGGGGGGTGGGGGGGGTGGGGAATGCCATCTGTTGTATTTAACCAGTGACCGTATCATTGATACTTGAGAAATAAAGGACTCTCCTGTTGGTGTATTGTTGGATCTTGGCTTGCTTATAGTGGTCATTAGAAGAAGAATGAGAATGTTGATTTTGCCATTTAAGTACTGGCTGCATGTTATTTTTCCATGTTATGTACAGATTGTTGTCTGTTAAAAGAAAATCAATGCAAGTGCTGAAAGGAAACCTTGTATATTCAACTTTGCAAACAAAGTTCTCGAATAAGCACCAAGAAAAGTAGTAACAGAAAAAATATGAATACCTGACTTAATTACCGGTGTAGACATAAAGCAAGATTGCTTTTTCAAGTGTAGAGAACTGAGTGGAAAAAGCAAAAGAGGATTTCCAAGGAAAATAAAAATGGACTGATAACATATATTTGCATTTCAGCTATATTTATCTCCTTTCATTTAATACTGATATATCTTAAATGTTTTGTTGATACAGGGGGAAAAGAAGAGAGAAAAAATTAATTCCTCATAGTTTAAATAGAAAGAAAAGAGCATTATTATTATTTCAGTTGTTGGCAAGAATTATTGAATCACCGTTATAATCTTTTAAGTTCTAGCCTCTGAATATTTCAATGCATTCATCTGGGCATTCTGAAGATGAAGGAACTTTAAATAATTTATGATCTTAGGAAAAAAAAAAAGGCAAGTCTGCAATCCTATGTTTTGGTGGTGGCTTGTTTCTTTTTTTCTTTAAGTGAATTCTACAGAAAAAGTAAAAAGTACAGCTATATTCCCTGCCTGCTCCTGAATCAAGATACAGATACAAAAAATAAACAGACATAACAAGCTAGATGTTGAGTCACTAGATCGAGCATAAACTAATTGCTTGGTTCTCTATTGTATTAATCTGTCTTTAAATTTCATACTGATTTTCTCACTAATTTCTGATTAGTTATAAGAATATTTTTTATATACCATAATTGTTATCACAATGCAGAAGGCTTAAAAACCCCAACAAACAGAATTTTTTCAGCTAAGTAGTAAAGCACATCATTCACCTGAGAAAAACTTGCCTACTAAGAGTAGAAGTGATGATGTCTAGTGCCAGGTTTTTCCAAGATTCCTTCCCATTTAACGTATAATTTGTAAGTTTCTTGCCAAGACAGAGCTGCCCAGCACAATTAGACTTTCTTGTACTAATGAGAGCTGCAAGAGCTGCCAGTGAAAAAGACAAGCAAACCAGTCCTAAAATCCATAACAGTTTGTTGGGAGGGTGAGAAAACATACATCTAAGGATGAGTTTGGGAAATAAAAAGGGAGTTATGTGGTCTTTTGTTCATTGACACTGTTTCATAAGGCAATATGTAATAGGGGAGAAAAGGGAGAAGGACACCAGCTATTAGATACTGATATTTGCTGGTTCTGTAGCTTTCAATTACAGCCTCTGGTGTCCACTTTGGAAACACTTAATGTTTAAGAGAAGCAAGAGTGCAAATGTAAGAGAAATATGAGCTACTCTGATGGACTGTAAGAAGCTTTAAGCTTCAGTTATCAGTCTCATTTTTTTGTCAGTCTCTGGTCCCACTTCCACAACTCGTTTAGTATTAAACTGTTTAATTGTTGATACTAAATTCTCAGCTAGAACACAGATGCTGTGGATATGTAAATACGCAACACCAGAATTTAGAAACTGGTCGGAAGAATAGTGCTTTGTGGATTCATGCAGAATCACGTAGTGAAAAGTGTGTGTGAGCATGTATGTATGTTTCATGAAGAGTTTTGTTAACCTCTGTCTTTAAAAACCTGACACCAAAGAGCCACAGTCTAGGCTTAGAATCTGTGTACTTTCTGGCATAAATTAACAAGATCTGTCTTTATATTAAAGTCACTGGACACAAATGTTATCTCAAGACATAGTTAAATCTTTAGGTCCTGTATAGGTAATTACTATAATAAGAAGAGATATTTATCTACAGTTAGATTTATACAAAATAGCCATTGCATTACTACTGTAAAGCTAAAGGGGTTTATTAGTGTTTTTTGAACTCTTTACAATGAACACAAAAATAATTTTTCCACTTCACTTTCAGCCCCAGCCGGCTGTAGTGGTTTCCAGGGTACCTTGGTAATATGCCACCAATATACACTGAAAAATGAGAAATAATGCTGATCCAGAAATCCCTTTAATTCAAGCAATTAAAGAGGTATAGTTCTGAGCAAAACAGTTTATATTTATACTCTACATGTTATGCAATTAAAAAAAAATAAATCAAAAGCTCTTTGGGACCATGCATATTTTTAATGAAATCAATGTCGGCATCTAATTACTAATAAGAAACTCTCAATAACAGACCCCTGCAAGAAAGAAAGTTATTTCAGCTTCAGGCTGATAAAAGGATTATTAGGAAACAGCTCTCTGTGTGTGCATGCACGTGTGCATGTCTAAATGTTTAAACAGTTTTCAAAAATAATACTTTGACAATCATTCACCTCAAGCCCATATAAACAAGACAGTCTTCCCACTAAAAGCAAGTAAGGACATATATCTAAATGTGATGAATTCAGGAGTGTATGGAGTGATGATAATGGCTGTAATAAGTGCGCACGTGCATACGTACACAAATCAGCCTTTTGGAATCATGATCATGCTCAGATTTTGTGAGAAGTTTTTGTAGTAGGTTTGGTTTTGTTGTTTTTTTTCATACCTACCCATTGCCAACCTATCGTACCTCCTGGATTTCCTGCAGTTAGCCTACTGTACACCATGCAGTAGACTTGTTATGTAAAATACCAGCAAAAAAGGTTGACATAATGACTTATTACAATTTAAATCTTACTATACAAAGCTTCACTCAAGTCAATGTGCATAGTACAGAACCACAGGGGTACATTTTAGCCTGGTGTGAGAGGAATGAGTCATGCAATTCTCATTATGGTTAATAGAAGAAACACAACTATTGCCTCATGTAATCCACTGGAAGCGCACCTCGCAATTCATATTTAAATCACATAGGGCAGGGCTACTCTGGTAAACAAAGTAAAATAGCTACATTTCAAACTTCAAAGTTCATCTGATTTAGAATTTTTGGAAATGACATTGCATTGTATTGAACTAGTACAAATACATCATTGGCAGCAATGATTACTCCTAATTGCCACAGGAGTAAGTGGAGCTTTTCAGAAGCTTAAAAAGGGAGGGGTGTAAACCACATTAATATGGATCATGTCTTTCCTCTCCTCTCGTTATCTTTACTGGCAGACTGCTAACTTTTCTCTTCATAGACTCTTATAAACAGTGCTGTCCACACAGAAATGATTATCACTGAACCTGGTCACTCCCTTATTGAATTTTAGGATATATTTTTAATTATTATTTTTATAAACTGTGTTAGAAGACTAATAGCTTATATACTTATGGGTTTAGTTGCTTGTTTTACTAATGGCTTGTTACAGCTAATTAAAGGAAATCTCCAGGAAATCTCTTTCTTCTGATAAGTAGGTTGCACAAACAGCTTCAAGGAGAATGCATCCTTCCAGCTGTAAATCTATACTTACAACAGCCAAGTCTGTTTGCATAGTCTAGAGTGGTATGCTTGTAATTTCAGTTTTATTTTATTATTGTAGATTCATGTGCTGTTGAAAAGAGGTATTTATTATTAAATATTGGGGATTTTGGAAAAAGTAGCCTGTTAAATATTTTAATTATGGGCAATGCTACTGTAGAGTATAATCAGGCATAGTTTTTACTGGGAATAGCTACATCAAAAATGATTGAATCCTCAAAAAAGTGCATCCTGTCTTTCAAGTTAACTTTTAGTGCTTCAGTGCAATTAAGAGATTTGATTTATGAATGTGAACTGCAAGATCCAACTGAACTTTCAAACTTTTTAATTTTTCCTATTTTTCAGAAAATGAAACCCCAACTCAATTTTTTTTTCCAATAGCTTGCATTGCTTACAGAACACTAAACTTCTAAAAAAACCCAAACCCCTAGGACATCTCCAATTATCAGAGAGATACTTTGAAAAACAAAGTTGCATGTGTTGTGAAAGCAGAGTCTAACTCAAAAAACCTAGACTTTATTGAAGATGAAAGCTATATAGAATGTGAGTTTGAATTCATTTCCAAATGAATTCAAACAGCTCTTGCTAAATCCTCAAAGAGCAGAAAGGTGCAGGTTACCAGTGCAGTGATGCTTTTGCAGAATGGCAGCAGCATCAGGATTTCAGCTTCAGTGCTGAGATTTAGCGGAGAAGCAGTAAAGCACTCCTTATCCAAAGAGCTTGCAAAGGCACTTTCTAAAAGAGCAGGATTTCCATTGTGTCTGTGTTGTGAGCTTGGCAGAGGTATTCATCAGCCATTATTGATTTAGAAGAAGGCATGGCTGGAGTGAGGAGGATTGATCTGAATCCTCCCTTGGCTAAGTTAACTATTGAGGGATCTATTCATATCAAGACGAAGCACTGAAGAGTGACCTACAATGATAAGAAACTGGTATCTCTGCCTTTTTCCTTACAGTGTGCTTGAAAAACTGGCCTGTTATTCTTGCATTTGTGTTTTGGTTTTTTCCCTTCCTCCATTAGCTTTCAGAAACATTACCTTTGCTAAGTTTAGTATTTCTTGATTTTACTGGGTAATTCTTTAGGGAGCTACAGAATAGCAGTTTCCTTTGAGATGATCTGGAAAAGGGATAGGGGAGAGAGAGCTATTGACTTTCTATTCAAGCTGCACTCTTGTGAAAAACTGAAGGGGCAAAAGGTATCCAACAGAAGTTTGGCTTAGCTGTGCTTTCTTAGTCAGCCCTCCCCGTCCCCAAAAATCTCCCCAAGTTATTTCTGTGGTCAGTACTGCCAGCTTTGCCTTTGCTGTTTATATATCGCTCCTCTTCCTGAGGAATCTGCAACTTGTCTTTCTCAGAGACAGGACCATGAGCTAAGTGGACCCAGGGGGAACCATTCTTGCGCTCAATGTGTTGAGGTCCCTTACCTGGATAGCAGCTGAGCTTGGACATCTCAGCTCTGTAATCATCGGGCCGTATTTCATCTGCAGTTTTGTCCAGCTTTCATATTACACCTGCAACATCTTTCTGCAGATTCTACAAGTACAGATGTGGTTTACTGACAGCCATCTGAAGTGCTTCTGCAAGGAGCATTTCTCTTTTCCTCCCCTTGCATCGTTTCCTTCCCCACCATTTCTGTCACTTCACAGATAACCTGACTGTCATGTGCCTTTATGGCCTTTCCTCCAACTCGTCATTTCACATGAGCCACTGATACATCAAGTGCCACCACTGATTAGCTTCTGATCTCAGCTTGTTCAGCTATTTACTGGAGTTAGGGACAAGCACATTTGTTCTTTGTCTTGTTCTGTTCTTCACAGTCTAGAGGTCTTTCCTACAAAAACACATACAAGGCTGTTTCAGGGTTTTCCCTGCAGGCTTTTCAGGGAGAAATAAGTACCTTTTGCTTATATGCTGCTCTTTCCCTCTTTATGGCTTCCACTTGGCTGAACAAACACACTTAAGACTATTTTATCTCCTCAAAAACAAACCACAAAAACACCCAAACCCCAAACCGATGTATCTTTTGTTATTTCCCTGTTAGTTTCACTTTTAAAGACTTTGTTACTATTCCCAAAATAAAATTAGCAAAGGTAAGACTTCCGGTGTACAGAGTATACCCATTATGGGAATTAACGTATTTATCACCTTAAAATTCTGCAGATATCAACAAATAACTGGCTTGTGTTTGGTATGCAACTTGGGATGACTTTTTCTTTCTGGTATTGCAGTGACTAGCACAGCAGATTCCCTGATCTTAAGTAGGGTCCCTGTATGCTACAATGCAAACAAATATTATTCTTGTTAATAAAAGCATTCAAAGGCAAGACCAAGGAGTTACAATTTAACTCTGTTTTTTAATAATTTTAAATAAATATAAAATTTATATTATAATTCAGACCATTTGTTACCTTTAAAACCAGATTATTCAGACCTGACAGCTTCATAAAGGAATAAAGAGAAGATAACTTTTTCAAATAAAGAATAAGCATTTGAATTCAATGATTCAGAGTAGCTCAAGATCTCAAGATCTTTACTCCATTACTTGGTTTACTTTATCTCAAGATAATGTTAAGTACTTCAATCTTAAGAAATCTACATACATATGAACTCACTTTCACCACTTTACTGTGCTTTGCTTCACATGGTGGAGCACCAGCTGTTAATGGGATTCTAGTCCCAGGGACCAGATTAAACTCAATCTGAAGTAAAATTCCCTCAACCATGCATAATGTGGTTGAGGTTGCATTTCACAGTAAAAAAAAACAACAAAAAACCAACGCCAAACACAAAAAAACCCCCAAAGACCAGACAGAATATTACTTTGAAATTGTTAATCATTAGAAGGAAAGTTTCTTACCTTCATTTGCATGGATCCTGTGAAGTGGACAATTGAAATCACAATAATTCTTTTAATGAATAATTAAACAAGGAAGGAATTATTAATAGTCCAGTTCTTCCTGAAAGAAGACACAAATTCAAGATGGGGAAGACATCCAGAACAGTGAAGGATCCGATAGGTGGCTGATTTTTTTTCTTACAAAGGATTTTGTGTTGTGACTCAACAAAAAGCTCTGGATTTTGAGAGGTTTAGTACATTTTATAAACTTTTCATCTTTGCTGTTGAAACCACTACATTACTTACTGTGTTCAGAATCAAGTGATCATTATAGTGAGTTCACCTTTAAATCATCCCATATTTCCTTTATATTGCCTTTAGGTTTATGAGTCATAGCATATTGATTTCGCCCTTACATTGCACTGAGTTTGACTGTCCCTTAATAGAAAAATGACTATTTGCTGTCTATAAATCCTACTATTTCTATTTCTTTCTGTCTCTGAGCTGTAATCTGAGAAGTGGCCTATTGTACGTCACAGTAAAATGGTGAGGTGCTAGTCCAGCCTAATATTGTTCAAATAAAAAAGTCTGACTGCCAGTCTGTTGTTACGAGCACTTTTCTAGTATGTGCTCTTTAAATTATCTGACTTCCCAATAAGTTGAACAGTTCATTAGCTTCACCTGAAGACTGTTCAGGTAATTATCTCATACAATATTTGATCCCTTCACAATGTTCAGCTTTGGCCACTGTTCCCTGCTCCATTCTGTGCCGTTCCAATTTATCACTCACCTTCTATAATGTTGACTATTACTCTGAATTGCACATCATACTGCATTGATTCCTTCGCTGTCTTGGATATAACACACAGGACTGGATTGTCATTGCAACAGCCCTCATCAGATTCTTTTTTTCTTCTTAAGACTTTTCTTGGTTTTCTAAGGTGGTTACAGGTTTCTGATCTGTGACCTGAAAATACAGCACCAGCTCGATTTCACATGGTTAACAACTGAACATGTTCCATAATATTTCTTACAAGTGCACAAGTCACTGGAGCCCCACTAACTTGTACTTCTCCCCTGGGTGTTCCTGATTCATAACTTACCTGTTCCCTGTCAAAAACTTTTGTCATATTTTTACCAGGAGAGGTATAACTTTGACCATATCCATTTTTCATTAAGAGATCAAGTGAGATATTAGACCCCAGTCACTTTTGCCTTTTCTACTGTTGTGAGGAAAGAAAAAAGTATTTCAGGCAGTATTGATAGTACTCTCCCACAACAGAGAAATACACTTTTAAAATAATGAGACAGAAGAACAAGCAGTTAACTCATAATTCTATAGAACTGTGGACTGTCTCCATACTCAGCTCAGTGTTTAGCCCACAATCCCAATGTAACAGCCTTGGCGCTCCTTTAAACTAAAATGAAGTACATAAAGATTAGCCCAAACTGAATTAGAAGAATTTGGCTCCTTTAATATCATTACAAAGAGGAGAGAAAAACCTGTTAATAAAGCATACTTTGGTTTTCTTCCCTCTGACCATGACAGCCATGAACAGGTCCATTCAGGGAAATAAAGACCTCATTCAGCTTGTTCTTTGGTGCCAACTTACCACACTGCACGGACCCAAGTCGAGCATCTTGGTTTGCCTGTGCTTTATTTTTCTTCTGGAGAAATGCCATTATTCACCACTTACCGCCCTCAACTTTTTGTCAGCTTTGGTCTCCTTACAACTTTTACAGATCTCTGTTGGAGAAATTTGTTCACCAAAAGTTAAAAGATCAGCATCTGTTTTGGAGAAGTGCTTTTCCAAGCCACTGGATAATGAATGAAAAGCGAGGCACCGTTGAACTTACGGAAAAGTTTCTATTATAGATCTCATTGGTTTTTATTTCCATTCTCTCATTACAATGGAACTGAATTAGTGTCTATAACCTTTCTTTTTTTAACCTGTTCTTAATAGCAGATGTTTTGATGGAATTATAAAATGGAATCTGCACAAACGTAACAAAGAAAAGGATTTTCAGCTTTCACAGCTACAAGATGTATTGGCACTTTTACTAAAGTGGAAGACCTGCTCTAATTTCTTAATACTTTGGACTATTGCTATAAGCTAATACAAAATTGCATTTAACAATAGTAAAATTTTAACTTCCTTTTATTAAAATAGATTTTAGCAATATAGCTTCATGCCTCATACATCAAACTCCAGAGAAGCAATCATCACAATAGTTGGTGGTAAAAAACCCATTTTATTATGGGCAATTTATTATATGAAATAGTACTGGAAAATCATCTATTAATTTTAATCAGGGGCTAGCATTTTAGCAGGCCAATAAGCCAGTAAGTCAATCAAAGAACAGACTAACTAAATGGAAGGTGCAGTTCCTGCATGTACAATAGCTGCTCAGTTGCCCCATTCTTAAACAGATTAAAAGGTGTGACTGTTGTGTATCTCCTCAACTAAATGTTATTCCTTACGATGCTAGCTTCCAAGTTACTTCTCCGATGGTCTCCAGACAGTAGACTGCTCATTGCTGCATAAGATGTGAACTGCTGTTTGGCTACAAGAAATGCTATGCAGTAAAACTGCATCTGTTTTACTTCACTGAGAATCTTCCCTGTTCTTTGGCCTCCTTACTTCCATCCCAGTATGCATGAAGAAGAGCCTTCACCCCATCCAAAAAGCAGCCCTTATATTTGATGAAAGTTCTGCACCTATTATTGGCCACCTATTTCATTTAACCTGAAGCATATACTCACGTGCTACCAGATAAATTCAATTAGCTTTTATGCATGGAGTTAGGAAAACATGTGAATGGTGGGGGAAGAAGTACCATCACAAGGGAAAAAAGCTGGTCTAAGTTGAGCTACCCATCTACCTCTTTGGCAGCGAGGCAGGAGGGAAGCATGGTGGCATTGTTATACAGCACACAGATGAATGATGGCTGAACAGAGCTTTCAGGCCTTTTAATCTGTTCTTTGATCATCTCTGAAATAGATCAAGGCATAGCCATTCCTTTCCTCTCTGACAAAAAATACTTACTGACTTCTCTGTATTAAACATAGCTTCCTATTCTGGAAATTGGGCTCAGGAATATCACCTACTTAGTCCATTTCACTCTGCTCAGTACAAAAGCCTGACCCTGGAAAAGCTTTGGACCCAGTCCTGTGCTACTTCATTGAATAGCCAGAGTAACTGGGGCACGTCCTTCCTGAACTGATGGAGATACGATCGATAAAAGGAGCCATAAAGAATGCTGAAAGAAACCAGTGAGAAAACTGAATTTTTTGTGTATCAATGTAGATGGCTTTTAAAACTAAACAGAGGAATTCTGACAAATGATGCAAGTCATGAAAGTTGATATTATAAGAATCAATAGATATCTAGTATGAAAAAGCAGTGATGACTGGAGTACATTTGTCAAAGTCCTTGCACTCTCAAGAACAGATAATGCCGTAGTGTACGTTAAAGATGGACTAGGGCATAGAGTAGCAGAAGAAAACAATCCATTTGGGTCAAAATCACTGTGGAAAAGAATGATAAATAGCTATTGAGAGACTACAGGGAATCTTTCTATGTAGTCCAAAAGGTTATCTTAACTCATGATTGATATCTTGATAGTATTTATTACACACAGGGATAAAACCTACCTGCAGTTGTTTCATTTTCTCTCATTGGAGAGAAATGCTGCTGGCAACAGTCAGGCCCGTGTGTGCTTTGCTCCAAGAGTTCATAGCGTCCTTCAACAAAAACTTACCAAACCCACAAGTTTGGATGTTCCTTTAGTTTCGGGTTTGGTAACCAATGAGGTTAGAAAAATAACCTTCCTGTTGAAGGCATCCCATGTTTGCTGACTTTAAATGCAATAAAGAACAGAGAAAAGAGGATCTGTGAAGACATATCCAATTTCAAAAAGGCAACAAAGAAAAGGTAAGGAAATGTTCTTTTAGTTTGTTGTTGGTCTCCCTCTTCCTGCACTTACAGGTTTAGTTGCTAAACATCTTGAAACAAAGCATTTGGAGAATGCAAAGTGCAATGTAACCTATAATGAGAGAGAAGAGCTGTTGTCCCAATGTTTTTCCAGTTCTTCCCTCCATTGTATGATAACTGACAGTTCTGAGTATATGTATATATGCACAAGTATTCGGTTCTGTATCTGAAAATTATTCCTATTGCACCACTGACTTATGGATGCTAAATCCAGAACTTGAAATAGTTTAAAATTCATCAAGTTAACAATAGTAGCATTGGTACAAGGCATAAATCCATATTTTGACATCCTGAAGACAGTGTTAAGTTTTCTGTTATCTTATTAAATTGTATCAGACTTGCCTTGCATAGAGTACAACGGGGCTTGATAAATGCTTGGCTCCAGCTACACTCTCCCATTTATTTTCACACTGTCAGACTTAATCCATAACTGCTGCTCAAAGGCAGCAAGCAGGAAATGAGGGTGCATCTTGACTCAGCTGGTAGCTGGCTACTGGTAGCCAAAAGCTACGATAATTTATTATTCAGACTGCATCTTGACAGAAGTTATTTTATTTTTTTTATAATCTATTCTCTAGAGATAAACAATTATTAATCACATTATTTAATTAGTTTTTATTTTGTGTCGATTTGCTCAATCTCATTGACCAGAAAGCATGGATTTTTATGAAAAAAGAACCTACCCAAAACCAAACAAACCCAAACCAAAGAACAACCAGCCCCAAACCACAGTATCTGGAAAGCACATAGAGGTCATAAATGCAAGACTCAAATTGCTGGAATTAATATAAAAGTCTACAAACACGTCTTTTACTCAAGCTGAACATGGTACAGATGTTACTGCTCCACTGCAACAGATTGGCTTGACTTACCTTGAATACTTTAAATTGATGGGGCTGTTCACACACTGGATTTCACTTCAGCACAGTCTTTGGCTGGTGCCTTCTCCGTTCCATAGCTAGCATTTAAAACTAGGGACAGGGACAAGAAAAGAAAATTCATTTTCCCATGAGAGGGGCTGTATGTGTTTATCACTCGTGTGATGAAAGTGCACTTTCCTTTGTCTAAGGGCTTATGTGGAAACAAAATTCTGTATCCTAAATGGCTTACAAATGGCATCCAAATGCATTTCCTCAAATGAGCTTCCAGAGAGATGTAAGTAAAAGAACCTAAAATGGATTTTGAGCATCAATTCTTCCCATATAAAGTCGTGCCCATAAATAATAGTTCTCCTTGTATTTTGATAATTTTCCTGCCAAGGAAAGGCACTATGTTGAATAATTAACAGTATGATTGATTTTCTGCTAGGATAAATATTGAAAAAAAACCCAATAATCTATAAGCATATGAGTTAAGATTTGTAAAACCCTTCTATCTAAGCTGTTTGTAAGCAGCCGAGAAGTTAGAAGGTCCTTATTAGACCCTCATCTATGGCTATTTAGCCATAAAAGCTTTGTCAGATATTTCTGTTTGAGATGCAATCTGTTAACAGCTGCTCTCTGAAGAGCCCACGTTAGCATCTGTGTTTAAGCGATGTCGCTGCACATGTGAACGTTGTGCTTCTCACATCGGGTAAATCATAACCTATATGGAATAATAAAGATATATAAGACATCTTTTGGAGACCATAACAAAACTCACCTGTATTACCTTGAGGTGTTTTCCCTAAGGTAAAGAAAACACTACCAGTATATGAACATACATCAGAGCTATGAAATTAGTGGGAAAGATGTTTGGCTTGTCAGAACCCACCAGATGTTTATTTTCCTGGGAATCTCAATAAAAAGCAACAAGAACTAGTGGGTAGCACAGCCCACACAGCAGGTGTTAGAAGGGCTTTTGGTAGAAAGCCTTCGCTAGAAAGCAGACTTTGGGCTGGCCTTACCTCTGGTTCTGACATTTCTTTCCCATGCTCTTTATATGCCAGTACTATTTATTTTATTTGGCATATAGATTAATAAATAGAGGGTAGGGTGTTTCTGCATACTGGGTGCCAGCTTGTCCTTTCTTTCCCCACAACGTGATCACCTACTGTAAAAAAAGAAAAGAAACCAAACAGATTTTGCGCTCACAAGAAACATTCTGGTATGATTTCCCTCATATTCTATGCTTTTGAAAAATAAAAGAAACTTAGGAAAACTTTAGTAATACCAGTGCCAGAGTCTAAAGGTAGCATCATACTTGATGGTCACTCATTCAGCGTCCACCTTCCTTGGACTGCAGCTAAATCCTGGCAGCTGGCCCCATTGCTCTGCAGGCGTTTATACACTGAGGGGCAATGGAAAAAACTCTGTAACAAAAGAGAGAGTAGCACTGTAATAGATTGCCTGACACAGCAATATAAAATCCCTCTCCCTGGAGAGTTTTAAGATTAGATTAGCCCAGTGTCTTGATAGCCGAATCAAAATCACTAGCAGTCAGTGCCAGTTCTTCCAAGATGCCCTCACCCTGGGCAGCAGCCCCACAGCTGAGCCTTTCCCAGGACGCATCTAATGCCTTGGCACCCACCGGTTACATGGCACTGGCCAGGCACCTGGGTTTGTCACCACACTTCTGTGCTCTCATGGCACAGTAGACTGCCAGGTGTACACATGGAGGGCGTCCGAGTTGGACAAAGATGTCAGAATGATGCAGGAGGTGAATTCTGCCTCTGATGGGTAGTGTGGGTGGGCTAAACAAGCTTTTCACTTTTCAGGACTTGTTTCCGTGCTCTATGATGTTATACTGCAATAATTCTTCCTAAACCAGAATTCCTTCAACAGAGAGTACACATGGGCACCCTTATGGCATTTTTCTTCAACGAGTCCCCTTTTTAAGCACAGCTGTACAGGAGAGAGGAGACACCTTATCTGAGCCAATAGTTCCCACTTTTTCATTGAAATCATACTGAATCGCACAAAGTCATCTGACCAGGTGGCAGAAAGAGGAGTGTGCAAGTAAGTCCTGCCAGAGAGAAAACAAGGTGTGTTCTGAGAATATTCAGTCAGTTCCTGAATGATTCATGGGCCGGAACACAAAAGAAATCAAAATAGGTAGAATATGTCAGTTTACTTCCAAGTTACTTATGTCAGTGGATTGCTCTAACTCTGGTAAAACTGTCAGCACTGAATGTGACACAAGTGTTGTATGTAAGCTTCATACTAAATCTTTTAAAACTTTATTCAAAACAGAAAGAGCACTGATTCAAAGAGACTTACCACTGGATTTGGTAGTTAAGGAACGAAAAACAACCCCGAGGTATGCATTGTAGTGGCTTGCTGTACCTCTGCAGTAAAAGGCATGTGGTAGATAGATCTTCACACTATAGCAGGCTGGGAGAGGAAGGAAAACAAAGGGTAAAGGGGAAAAAGTAAGATCAACACAAACCACATGAGGAAAGAATCAATTATTATCATCATCAAGAGTAGCATAAAAACAAAATTGCACTGCAAATTGTACTAAGTACTAGGACAGCTGCATTAGGATTTTATGCTCACATGTGCCAGTCTGCTACAGGTCGGTAGGATGAGTATTACTTAGGTGCCACCCAGACGCACTGGTACTCTTAGTCTGTAAGAAGCTCCTGCAACAGCCTGTCCTCTAAGCTTTGAATGATATCATTCCAGCTGGACTTGTGGGGTCTCTATAGATGATTTTGTGCAAACACTTTTATTCCAGAGCTTCTGTATTAGGACTTCATAACTAGGTAATAAAATCTGACTTTGTGATATTGGCAAGTAGACTTGATGCTTGAAAGCAATTTTTTTATTTTTTTTTTAAGTGGAATCTACACTTTCATAGAGTATGCACTTACAGCTGTCATCCAAGCTTTGTTTTGTTTGGGAACCTTTTATAGTCCTGTTGGTTCTAAAGAACACCTTCCCTTCCTTCCCCCTTAAGTTGGGAAAAGATCTGATAAGGCTGTTTTTCACTCTTTTGTACTGAGCTTTGCATAGGCTGGGATAGCTTAACACTTTGTCAGCTGTGACACCTATATTCACTCCTTTTAGGTAACAGAAGATCAATGGCCCTATAATAACATTTTATCTTATTCTTACTTTCAACTTGTCTTGCTGCAAAAATGCTCCATGGGGGGGAACTCTGTCACTGTGGTTGTATCATAATTTTCCAGCTACTATACTGCAGGGGGAGGAACATTCTCAATAGCACATAGTATATTTCACTGTTTCATCAGCTATATTTATTCATAGAGCTTGTTATTATGAAGACATGTTAAAAGTGAAAATAAAACAAAATAAGTGTTTCTAGATGTTCCTATTCATCATTAGAAGCCATCTGAATTGCAAAAATGCCACTGTATCAAGCAACCATTTCCTTTATCCCTTGGGCTTTTGAGAAAATCTTATTATAGCATCTCAATTGTTGCCTTGATTTGGGATGTAAAAAAAAAAAAGAAAGGAAAAGAAAAAGAAATGTGTTCCATTTACTGATTCCATTGCAATTTAAATTAATCAAATACAGTGTGTTGTGCATGTCCCCTCCAAACAGCTTCCTTTCTGCCAGCAAACTGCTAAAAGGTTGTCTCATAGTCTACTCTACAAGTGTTGCTTAATCTGTTCTAAATTGTCAGTACCAAGTTTTGTGCCAGTTTCCACAGGTTACTGAAGTATGCAAAACAGTGTGAACTAATTGATGCAACACCTTACTGTCTTCTTACCTTCTGCATTCTGGTGCCGCTTGGCGCTGGTGGCCTCTTCACTTGCTTACCACAAAGCCAGCTGAAACAAAACCCCTTCCATGGGAACAAGGTCTAGCTGAAGAAGATACGGCATCATTTTAATTTTGCACTGTCTGTTTTCACTTTCTGCTTGTGGGTACCAGTCAGGAGGGTCCTAGCGCTAACAGCACTATCAAAGGCCAATACTGGTTCAGACCAGAAAAAATCCTGTGCATTCCTTATCTTCACTTTAAAAAAGGCATTCAACCATGTTGATTTACAAGCAATTTTGACCTGCTTAAATTATCCTGTCTGTAACCAGTTGATAGTGAAGCTACTAATTACCCTGTGGGTGGAACAGCAGTCATGATCCGAAGAATTTGTTGTGCAAAAAGCTGAACGACCCATTTGTACAGACGGAAAAAATGGAAACAAAATTCAAGGGATTCTGTTGTATGTTAAGAATATCGACTCACATGAAAGAGAAGCTCTTTTTTCTCCTCATGCTTACTTTTCGTCAGCACAGTTACAGAAGAACTATCCTGAAAACTGAACCAATTGATAACCACTGCTGCAAACCCACTTAAAAAGTTGGTGACGCACCAGAGAAATGGAGCAGAGGATAAAGCAGCAGCAGCAAGCTGGGAGCAGTGTAGCGATGTGAAGATCTATTCCTTGACTGTGCTCATTTATTGAGGCAGAATGGTGAAAGGAGTCCAAAACTAAGTATTCACATTCATTACCAGGGAAAAGGAGGGAAAAAAGAATTTTCTCTTTACTTCTTTTGATTTCAGGAGTGATTAGGTTCAGTTGCGTCTCTTAAATTGCTTGGTAAGTGTTCTATCTCTGTCATTTCAATAAAAGGGATAATATGTTTCGTTGTAGCATTTTCACTCAGAAGAGATTGGAATCATAAAGAATCAGAAAGAGGAGGGCAAGGTAGTATTCTGAGGTCATTAGGATGGTTTAAGAGTTGTTTCATTGTCTGTCTAAAAGCACTCTATCACCCTTCTTCAGATCCTGTAAATAGGAGAACTGCCTCTCCTGAAAAACAGCATTAGTGGTCATTTTAGGATTTTTTTCAGCATCTATTATCCTCTGCTAAGCTACTGAACACAATTCATCAGGACACTCTTCTGTAGCATCAGACTGAGTTAAATCTTAATACAAACACCAGTGTTCTGTCACAGATGACAGTTGTTTTATTAACAGCACTGCACTAAGCACTATGTAGCCAACAGCAGAAAAGTTTTCTGGAAGTAGACATCACTTTGCCTCAGTAAGGCAGAACCAGAAACGCCAGAGTCTGTAGTAACAATTTTTCTTTATAGCTTCCTGCTTGACTACAAAATTGCATCTCATGTGTGATGTCATTGCTCTGCTGCTGCAATGCCAGGCATGAGCCAGGTCTGAAAATGCAGTCGGAGAAACCAGGTTACACCTTACACATTCAGTCCTTTCTTGGTACTGCTGCTAAACACATCTAAACACGTGCAGTACGCAGATCAGGGTCACAACATTATTGGTCTCTCCTTCTGCTCTCAGAAAAATAAAGAAATTCAAATCTGTAATGTATTGAAGAAGTTAGAAGAATCATGTAGGTTCAGTGTTGCCAGCACAGCGCCTGAAGCCGAGATCAAAATCCGTATCTGTAGTATATTGAAGAAGTTAGACCCTATATCTGAGATTGGTGAATAGATAAAATGTTTGCTCATGCAGCTGAAATATATGTCCATGATATATTAATAAGACAAACTGTGTCCTTGAAATCCTAAAATAGTCTTTTCTAACATCTGATACATCCTTTCTTCAAACAGTATTCACAGACTCAACAGAGTAATACGTGAAGTGTGCACACATGAGCCCCAGTTGCATAAAACCCGCTCCACCTGTGTTTGAGCTGACACAGAGAATGTCAGCATGTTTGGTGTGAGCCAACAAATTCATGAACGAGACATCAGGTAAAGGTTATTAAATACAAAGGCATCTCCTCTGGGTCTGGAAGTCTGACTTGCAAGGTATTGGTGGCTCTGAGAATAATTACTTCATGTTTGGCCTGTCTGTGTTTCTGCTGTGAGGTCAGCACGTGTTAAGGAGTAAGTTGTCACACGTGAGTAAAAGAGTACAATTTTAATAAGTACTGTCTATTTTTCAGTTTGCACTAGGAAGTTGTTGCAAATACTCTCCTACCAAAAAAAAGAAGCTTTGAGTTTAAATGTGTCTTAGGACCATAAACATACTGTCTACTGTACTTGTTAGGGAAATATTATAAACATATCTGGCACTATTTTAGAGAAAAATGAAAAGACTAGAGATTTCTTTAGTAACCACGATTTGAAAGATTCAGACAAAAAAGTCTTACAAGAAGCCATTTAATCCTGCCATTAATTCATCACCCATTTCCTTGACACAGGTGCCAACCCTAGAAAAGCACATAGTGTGCAATCTGAAATAGACAAATAACCATTGTCCTTTTTATTAATTTCATAAATTAGCATCATTGTGGGCATAAGGGCAATCTTTGAGCCATAAGGCTTGATTCCAATTAGCTATCAACACTGACAATCAAAAGTTGCTTCCAGAGTTCAAAAGAATTACATTAGATATAAGCGAAATCAGAATCAGGCCCATACATTCAAGCTCTGTTTTTTTCTAAGGTTACAATAGCATCAATACTAAAATTTTACAGTGTATGGTAAATGTCAAGAGATAAAATATTTGGAATTTTTACTCATGAATATATTTCATTTGTTACTGCAAATGATTTCCATTACATTTTACTAAATACATAGCTGCTTCTCCTTTTGCAATTAACAATTCCTAATAATACAGTCAAACCTTCTTAATCATTGTTCATTCTAGCATAAAGTAAATCTTGCTGTGTTTGAAGAGAACCTAGTCATCTTGACAGCATCCCGTTTTGTTCCTTTTTATTTTACAAGATTAGAATACTTAATAACCCTTACCATATTTGGCTGCAGTGGAAGTGTGAAGAGTAAAATTTGCACAGTGGAGGATTGTATGGCCGGGACAGAACTCGGTGCTGTAATGAGGTTTGGTTCTGTTGCTCAGGTTTGCAGAAAAACTCAACATGAATGGTTCTTTTTGCCTAAGGTTGCCCTGCAGAGTTACATATAATAGTAAAGCATGGTTAGAGCCAGGTCTATCGTCTGAGTATTTGCCAAAACCATTGATTTTAGGTTGTTTTTTTTTTCCTTGCTAAAACCATTCCAGTTTGGAGGAAAATCAATAGAAATACTCAGTGCCTAAACAGTCATCCTTTTAATTGCCCTGGAACACTCACATACACTTACACTCAACCTTGTAAAGAGTCAGAGAAACTCCAGAAACAGTCACAAATATTGAAAGTCCAGAGTTGGTATTGCTGCACCTTTAGAGCTCTGCTGCAGACTAGCCTTGGGAAAGATCAGTGAGCCTTTGTGGACACCCCCTTAAATCCTCAGAAACTGAGCACGGAGTTCGTTTTAACACAAGCTTTGTTTTCATTAAAAAGAAAAATATGTTCAGGCAAGTTGATGGAGAAATGAACCAAATTGAATGTATTGAAGTTCTCTGCTTTGCTACAGTGCTTTTAAAATGGTGTCTAAACAGTTGGTCACAGATTTATTTATGTTTCCATGTAAAGAAAGAAAATATTATCATTTTCTATACAGGAAACAGTTTCCCTAATTATTTGGCTCCTTCTTCTACCACATAAACAGCAATTTGTACCCCTCTCCTTCAACTGGCTGCAATTAGCAGCTACATTGCAATAAGCAGATTATGTTAATTAAAACCTCAAAACTATGTAAACAATGGGAAAGCTGACTAGCCATTTTCTATTTTTGCCAACTGGGAGGAACACAAGAGAAATTAGTACCAAGCTTAATTTTGCTGTTTATAATTCAAGTTATTTGTTACAAATAACAACATTTTAAAAGTATTTTTAAACAATTAACTGTACTTCTCTATGCTAATTGAACCACATCCCACATGAGAAGTTTTGCATCTTATGAACTGGGAAAAAAAAGTTTAAAAAAAATCTAAAAAGGTGCTAAGGGAACAGATTTGCACATGCCATCACTGAACTGTATATTAAACACAAGTTCCCTTCTATGCCTGAGTGACGCTCTCAAAAAGTCATAACTAAGGATTAAAGTATAACTTAGCTCTGCTGCTTTGGCAAAATTTTTAGCAAACTCTAGTTTAGATGTTACCTAGCAGAAATGAAAAAATTGTGAAGTTTTAAGATGTTGCTACAGTTTCATAGAAGCCTCAGTTCTGTTTCCAAACCTGGGTTGTTTAATGAGGGTGGGAAGAGTGGGAGGCAAAAGTGGATTTTTCTTGTTAGTTACTGTGTTCTTAGTGCTTTCTGCCATGGAGATACCTCTCAGCGTCACCTGCTGAGGGGATGTCACCACCAAAGGAACTGCGCACACAGAGGGGCTGTGTACATATATAAGATTTGTTGACTACAGCTATGAACTCGCCATTGACCAGACTTTGGAAGCAGAAGAACTATAGCCCTTCTGCAGCTTCATACAGGAAATACTCCAGGTACACAAAGGAGACAGCACGCTTCCTTCCCCAGCTTTGCACTACTAGGTATTGCTGATTGACTACAAAGAAGAAAAGAAGAGCATGGGGAATGATCACAGCTTCAGATGAGGTGTTACACCCTTGTGATGAGGTTTTTCATTGACTGCCTAGGAAAAGCAAATGATACAGAAATACATAATGGCTCGTGCAATCTGGGACCAGGCTTCCAGAGTGGCCAGTATAAAACTGCTAGTTCAGTGTATTGTTTCAATTACACCCTTGATCCAAACTGCTTTAGAAAATGGGAAGATTCTCAGGAGATGTGAACGTTGGTAGATGCATTATTCACAGACCCTAAGGTGGCCACATAATGCTAAGTGTGTAGGAAAAGAGCATGGGAAGTTTGAAGAGGGCAGAGATTTAGAAGAGCTGGTCACACCGTTAGATTTTGTACCTACTATGTTTCAGTCATTTACAGAGAGTGGGAATTCTCAAGTACTTCATGTATATTATGTTAGAAAAACATTTCTTCTGGTTTAAGGGCAACACTGATTTCCTATCTCCCGCTGCCCCGCAGAGCTCACAGACTGTGGGAGGGCTACTCAAAATAAAAGTGCAGTTGATCATGTTGCTTTTCGTATTTCCACTATTTTCCTTTTGGAGACATGAACTTTAAATGAGCTGCTGTACAAGCTTCTTGGGGTCAAAACAGAGGAAATCACATCCACCACAGAAACAGGCACAGCAAAACCCCCTAATATGACCATTATGTTCAACTCAGCAGTCTTTTTCCCGTTGGTAGGTTTTTGATACAAGCTTAGCATCAAGCCAGGCTGTCAAAACCAATGAAATCTATTTCTGTGACATTGAAAGAGCTCTTGATGAAAGTCAATCAGTTTACGGAATGGTTGTTTTTTTTGGTTTTTTTTTTAGAGTACCTGGAATCAAGACAGGGCAAGCGTTGGGTTTCAACAGAATTGCTGCTTTTTCTCCTTAGTTTCTAAGAGGTAAGGAATATGTGACATTTGTTGTGCAGCCAGCACATGTACTTGATGCTAACAGCTATATTTTAGTCTGACCATTTGCCAAGAGTCTTGTTTCTTAACAGAATTCACTCTTTTGCCAGATCTTTTATTTTGAAATTAATGGAGGGGTTTAGCTCTTGATGGGACTCTATTGGAAAACACACAGAGCAGTCCTCAGGCTCCTGGGTGGAACACATTTTAGTTTTCATACTCTAGAAGGCAGAATATCAAAGGGGATAGGAATGATAAATGGAATAGCAGCTTGGATAATACCAATGATACTGGATAATTTTTCCATAGTTAAGCTTTCACGGGATTTCCTGTACAGATAGGTACGTGCTCAGTGCTGTAAGGTGCTACTGTTAAGAAGTGCTAGACTTGCTGCAGAAGGCTTTTGCCTGCACATACAGCATTTTTGATACTTCCTAGGTGTTCTGGACTTACAGGTTATGAATACATAGTTTGTAAGATCATCCAACAACCTTATCTAGTCCAGAAGCTTTTTTAACCACAATCTAAACAGTTTCTTTGCTTATAAAGATTTCTATGAATTCTTTGATTCCCATTTAAAAAAGGGGCAGAAGATAAATACCCCAGCAATAAATATGTGTTTGGTGGTGTTATGAAACATCAGTTGTTCCTTTGGGTGGATTTCCACAGCCTTGAAGCTAACTATGGCTCTTCAGAGATGATCACTTTACAAAAAGATTCACTTTTACATCTTAATCCATTCTCTGCTCAAGGTGTAATGAAAGAAATTACTATCTTCTCCCCAGACAGTTATCATAATAGTATGAAAAAATGACTTAAATATTGACCTTGTCAATACAATCAAGTTCAGATGAGCTAAAAGTAAATCAAATGATCTTTTAATCCCAGGAAAATGTTTTAAGGCTTTTCTTTTTATCGTCTCAAGCTCACTTTTAGGGCCTTAGTTTATGACACAGTAGTGACTCATGCAATCACCAAAAGAAAACCGAGAAAAGAATAAAACAATGCTTATCCACTTTTGTGGCACTGAATCAGTTTTATGGTTTGTTAACTCAAAAGCAATCTGTATTTTTTAAAAAACTCTACTGATTGTTACTTAATTTTTCAATAAAATAAGCCTACCAGCAATTTTCTCATCCAATATAAATCAAAGCAATACATCACTTAACACTGGCACTTTCCTTTGTTCCCTTTCCAGCTGATGCTCCTGAATTTTATCCACTGTTAATATATATTACATTTTCTATTCAATCCCAGTGGTACTTGCTACTGTTCCTCTAGCTTCTGATCTCTGAACTGGAGCCAGGACTCAATTCAGAGCCTCCAATTCCACATGAGGAAAAAAGGTACTTCAAAACAGAACCGAAGCTACCACCAACCCTGGGGATTAAATCAATGTGTTCTGCGGGTAGAGCACAAGCACAGGTCAAGTAATGCAACTTATTTAGGAGGTTTTAATGCCAATACCATTGGATCTACAGTATTCCAAGGAATTATGTTAACTGACAGCCATCAACAAAAGCAGCAAGAAACCTACAGCCAGGAGATTATTCTTTCTCTTCCTAGAAATGTAAATTTGAAGGTCTCCCTGAATGGATTTTACATGTCCATTATTTTTATTGATAATTTCCTAGAAGTTTTTTCTAAATTTTTTTAATAGGGAAGATAATGAAATATGCTCCAGCTTTTAGATGATGAGATTAGGCTATTCAAAAATTTAATTGATACTATAAATACACAGTTCTGTTGCAAGTTTACCAAAGATATCCCATTGATTCTGGATATCATTCATTTCTTTAATAGTATCTTTGAATAATTATTTTATTTATATACTATCAGAAAAGATGACATAATCTGCTTAGTAAAATTATAAAGAGAAGATGCTATGGAAACTTTCCCCTACATAGAGTGGATTCACAACACTTGCATAAACATAGTTTATTTCTCCAGTACCTTTCCTGATACATATATAATCTTTCATTATTCTAAACTCCACCATGGATGAATTCCAGTTCTGCCAAAGCTACATCTCTTTGCTACCAGTTCTAGATAAAGCTATCCCAAAGGTTCCACAGAGATTGTATTACATTACATGTATTTGTGAGACCTCCCCTGGAACGCTGGGCTCAGCTCTGGGCCCCTCACTCCCAGACAGACCCTGAGGGGCTGGAGCGTGTCCAGGGACGGGCACGGAGCTGGGGAAGGGGCTGCGGCACAAGGCTGGGGGGGCGGCTGGGGGAGCTGGGGGGTTCAGCCTGGAGAAGAGGGGGCTCAGGGGGGCCCGATCGCTCTCTGCAGCTCCCTGACAGGGGCTGTGGGCAGGGGGGGTCGGTCTCTGCTCCCAGGGAACAAGCGACAGGACAAGGGGAAACGGCCTCGAGGTGCCCAGGGGAGGGTTGGATCGGGGATTAGGGACAAGTCCTCACCGAAAGGGTGGTCAGGCGCTGGGACAGGCTGCCCAGGGAGGGGGTGGAATCACCTTCCCTGCAAACTTTGGCAAAGCACATAGAGTTGGTGCTTAGGGACACGGGTTAGTGGTGGGCTTGGCAGTGCTGGCTTCATGGTTGGACTTGATAATCTCAAAGGTCTTTTCCAACCTAAATAATTCTATGATTCTATGTTATGGCAGTTACTGTGCAATATGTCCACTTCCTTACCAGAGAATAGGGTGCTCAAGGTCACCAGGTGGAAACAAAGAAGGAAATGGTGAAAAAAGAACCCCAATAAGCCTCAGCAAATACTGAAGGAGGGGAGAGCAAAGGACTTATTTCAGATAGTGGATCTTCTCTTAACTGTAGTTTAGGGGACACACAGACAACAAGCTGGTCACATGAACTTCTGAGACTAGGGGCACTTCCTAGCCAGATTTCCTGTAACCTTACCATAAGAATATTAATGCGCTTTATGTAGCTTTGTTTAGCCATACACATTTATTTTAGTTAAACTTTCTAATTCATCAGAAGAATCTGTGTATAAAGCCAAACAGTGGACCATGGGAATCGTGAAGCATCACACAGTGGAGGTGGTGGGTTTTTTGTTTTACTTAAAAAAAAAACCCCAACATAAGACATTACATTAAAGCTACTTGAAAGGCAATTTCACAGTGAGGTATGTAAAAGTTAGACATGAAATAATACTATCCATATTTGATTGTCTCTTTATCTATATGAGTTATTGCTATATAAATTTACCATAAACTGTTTTTTTCTCTTGGTTTCCTGCGTCAGTGCCCAGAGCAGGAGCCCAGTTCAGTACAGCTGAACGCCCCAGTCAGCTGTCCTTGCTGCCCATCCCACAGAGGCATCCTCAGAGGAATGTCATACCAGAAATTCCCCAGGGACTGCAACATTTTCCCATTTGTAAGAAAGACTTTGTTATTTTTAAGATTTGGGCAGAAGGAAGGTTGGCAGAGAATCATACAACCATGGCTATTTTCCTCCCACTCCCTTTCCCTGCCCTACTAGAAGCGATAAACAAATCCAGAGAGATGTGCAAAGCTCACCTTCAGCATGACAGCCCTCAGTGACCAGAATTTTGAGCTGACAAGGACATAAACTCTTTTAAAGTGAAGTGTGTTATTGATTTGTATGCAGCTATAGTGCAGAGATCAGGGGAAGTTCAAGGCTATACACTATTGTTAAATTCCTCTCAGATTAGGGGGAAAAAAAAATCTAATTAAGTTCATTGAGGTACCTAAAATGAAAAATCTATTTTAGTGTTTTGAATTTAAAATTGATGGATTCCTTTGTGTAGTTTACCTCTTAAACTGATGAAGCCTTTCATCCATTATGTACAGAACAATTATATCTTAAAATAAATTAAAAGCAAATATATTAATTGTAAAACTGAACCACCGATGTTCTCTTATTGTGGGCATTTTAAAATAAATAAAATCAAGATCATGACTCAGGAAGATGCATGAAAAAGTGTGATTATTTACAATGCTCTTATTACTGTTAATACAGATGACCCAGAAGTGATTCACCCTCAAAGCAATAATTCCTGATTTTATTTTTAGTAATTTTCAGACTGACTCCAAGGTTCTTTGCAGCCCCAGGAAGGTCTGAATGGTCTGATGGTTCAGTTTTGCTATGATCATTGGTATTAGTATTTTATCTAGCACTTGCATTATCATCAATACTTAAAAAAAATGCACTCTAAGAAGTATCTAGAAATGAATTAATTCCACATGATTTTCAGAGTCTTAGGCCTATTTAAAATAATCTCATCTGCTTGATACAAGTAAGTCTTGTTTAGCCCTTCCCTTCCCCTCCAGTTTGATTCAGCTTTTCTCTATTGTTGTGGCAGACCTTTCAAAATGTGTTTGATCAGAGATTCTTTCCGCTTGATGTTCTGTGTCAGTGATTGACAACAGTCCTTTGTGAGCAAGCATTTAAGTAACGATGTACGGACTTGTTAGGGAGCTGCTATGTCAAGAAGAGAAATGAACAATAAATTAGAATAAAATGGAATTGCATTTGAAACTTGGCTGCAGGATTTTGCATTTGTGAGGACAAAGGACATTTGACAATCTGAGTCATCTTGCAGCTTTGCCTGTAGCAACTGTCAAATTAGTTCTTAATGCTACAGGGAAAGGGATTGAGTCACAGCATTGCTTAAAGTTAAGAGGCTCATCAGTAAATCACTGGCAATATTAACAATTATGAGCTACGCATTAATATGGCAAAAACACTCTGAATATTATGCTTACAACAGAAAGCCAAGAGGTGAACGTAATTTTGCTTTCAGATTCCTGTGCCTTCTCCCAGGAACTAGATATTTAAACTGGGGAAGGTAGAGGAAAAAGGAATAAATCAATTCAAGATTTTCTAGATTATGTGGCCTTATAACTATATAACAAAAAGGTAATCAGGCACTAAATCTGGATTTAGCAAAGTGTAGAAAGTGATGAAGGGAAATGCTTACCTGCCTATAAATTCAAGATTTGCGTGCATGCCTGTCATCCCTAAACTACATCTAGCAGGATCCCACACTGCTCCTCCCTCCTGTCAGACACCTTTGACTCCATCACTTGTCTGCAATAAGGATGTGACCAGCTGGAAGTTGTGACCCAATGCCACGGTGACTACTTTCTCATCAACACACAGTTCAAGACAATTAATTTAGATTGTGTGTCCACTCTGGGGACAAGGAAGGGCTGGGTCGCATACACCTGTCCCAGTCCAGTCTAAGAAAAAAACCCCGAGTTGTCTCTTAATTATAAGCCGTATTAGAGAACAGTATTGTCTTCCTGATTTTCTTCACACAGAGAAGCTCTTAGAGCGTTACGCTACTTTGGATGCCAGAGACATTCAAGCTGCTTCACAAAGCGCAGTCCCTTTGGTGGATTTGGGTCAGACGGTGCTCTAGTGTTAGAAAGACTCACACAGAATGCTTGGATTTGAACTATTTTTAAAAATATGGTGCATTTTCAGGCCAGCACTGACTTTCATGATCATTTCACGTGTCATTTTATAGAGTGGTTTTCATTGGGGAAAATAAAAGTACGCTGATGTTTTATTTTTAAAAGTGAAGACTTAACTCTCCGATATTATGACCAGCATAATTTCATCTCTTTCAAAATCTCTGTAGGTCTAGCTCAATATGCCGTATGATATTATAAGGAATCTATTGTGCCAGGCTCTACGCCACTTTTCAAAGACACAACTGCACAACTCTACCATTTTCTGGCATGAAAGGGGTCAGAGGAGAACAGAATTAGATATGTTGTGGGAATGGCCTGAGGTACAATTGCATTGACAACCCATAATGACGCTATAGGATATCTGCTTTCATAAGCTGCACAGGTCTGTCACACAGTAGGCATTGCCCTTTTAAGTGCTTGCACACTGTAATGAAGTCCCGTAACACTGACAAAAGAAGGATGATGAGTACATTCACCACCTGAAGAGTCTCTTATAAGTGACGCCAGAGACAGAAATTTCCTGAGCTCTGCAAACACGGCACTAATGAAACTTCAAGTGGGGCTGGTTGATTAAAAATCATTTAAAAAAGAAAAAAAAAAGAAAAGAAAACCCACACAAACAAGCAAAGAAACTAACTAATGTATGGAACTCCACTGATACATATTTTTAAAGAAATACTATTTCCTGTACCCCAGCTCCAACATTGAGCAGAAATGTCTTTCTACTCACCAAATTCTTTGCCCGGCACACAAAAGTATGATCATAGATCTCAGATATTTCCCAACCATAATGAAGATTATGCAACATTTGAAATTGGGCAGTCTAGATTTGTTGGAAATTCATTTCAGATTTATAAGAATTTGTGAGCAGACTTATTTATAACCAGGCTGGAAGTATGTTCAGTTCTTTAACAAGCTTTATTATCAGTTGGATTGTTAACTGAACCTGAACATGCAATTCAGCTCAGCTGGACAAGAAAAAAAGGATGATTTTTTTGATAGATCTAGTTGAAAGCAGAAAATGACATGCAGTTCAAGGGATTTCGTAATACACCTTTTTCTGTTTTGTGCTGTAATTCTTTTTTTACTAAATGTGCTGAATTTTGGAGTAAATAAAGGCAATGCTGTCAGTGCAACACCACCAATCTATAGTATAAATTGCATAGCATTTAAATAATAATTTACAAACTAGCTTGTGGGATTAAATTCACAGAGGACTGCAGGACTGGCACCGGAATGCTTTCTGGGTTGTTAAATTGCCAGTTATGAGAACACGTCTGTTTGATGTTCTGTTCTCAGAATGATTTTGCAAGGCTGAGCATTAGATTGTACAATTTCATTTGTAAGTGAAAGGCATGAGGAACAAGCTCCATAAAATGGCTTGATATTCTGAATTGTAGATTAAGAAATAGACATTAACATAAAATACGGGAAGTGTCTTTGGACCTAATATCTGGTTGCAATGCTTTGCAGCCTCAAGAAAGTCTGTTTGCCCATCTAAGTATTTTGGGGGTAACTTTTCTTTTTTGTGTGAGAATATTTCCTTATTTCTAGCCAAAATCTCCAGAAGGTCTGAGAAAATAGTTCATTGCATAGTAAATAATTTCAAAAGGAGCAACAATTCAAGTCATGGGCTTCTAAAACTTCAGGTACGATATGTACAATTCTGTGTTAATTTTGTAGCAATGTTGAATGTGTGACCCTTCCTCCTCTGACATGGTATATTTTCTCCTCACATTGGAAAGAACTGCTGAAAGCGCTCAAAAGAGAGTAACACTGATTGAATTCAGAAATAATTCCCTTCTCTTCCTTCAATAAAATCAAATAGTGAGCTAAGTCATTTCTTTTCGAGCATATAAATGTCCATTCTCCACCCCATGCTTGAAAAGAGTTCAAGTCCATCCAGAGTCAGGAATTTTATCTTTCTGGTTGTCTTTCCTGGAAAAAAACTGAAGAACTCACATGGTGCTGGCCAGTCAACCTGCAAGAGCCAGTGAGAATCTAAAAAACTAACTCTAGACATGTGTAAATGAAGGAATAGCAGCAATGATGTTTAGACAAATCCCTGTTGAAGGGGAAGTATAGATCTAATCTTCTTGACATCTGCTTTTTTATTTGTTTGCAAGTAGAACATTCCCATTTTCTTAGACTTTATTATGTGGATTAATAAGCAAGGGCTCTTCTGCATCTAGAAGCAGGTTAAACACCTGCCTGAGAGGAACTCAAAAGAAAAACCAAGCAACAAATAATAACAACACCCCCCCAAAAAACAAAAACAAAAAACAAACCATGAACCAAACAAAAAAAAAACAAAACAGAAAAAAGTAATTAAAATAATTTGTATCCCTTGCACTAAGAGCCTTGAGGAAAGGAATCAAGCTTTATACACTAGCTTGATGTAGGGCCTTTTCTCTTTCCAGAGAAAACATCAATGAAAAACATCCTGAGGGACATAAAAATAGAAGATCTGAACTTAATGAAGGTTGACAATGACTATTATTGATGTCCTTATCACAGATGACAAGAGGTTTAGGAGACTGTTCTAGCATATTGACACTGTACTGGTTCAAATGCTCTTTTTTCTTTCTTTCTTTGGTGTTTTTTTGGTTTTTTTTTTTTTTTTTTTTTTTAAGCTACTGTACCATCTGCTTCAGAGGCAGTGCTGGAAAAACTTGATGTGCAGAATGACATTTGTCACCCTTTGTTCCCCAGCTAAGAGCAGGATCCTCCTGTTAGTCATCTTTCAAACTGAGTAACAGCTGCATTAACACAAATTACTCTCTGTCCATCAATTTTAATTTCAAGATGAAAAGCAAAGGCAAACTCCAACTGGAACAAGAATGTTTCAAGAATAGTTTCTCCCCTACCCTCCTCCTACCCCCTTACATTTACAAGAATATAAATTCAGACGCTAGAATACAAGATAAATGGGAAGTTGAGTTTAGAAATATTTCCACACTAGCACGATCAAAATTGTAAAATACCATAAAATATTCTTTACAAGATGTCATTATTGTACAACTTTACTGAAACGCTAATAAGGAAGTTAAGAAAGTGTGGAAAAAAAACCACAAAACAAAACAAAAACCCACAAAACATTTTCATCTCCAACACCAAGAATAGGCATGGTATTCTCAAGGTACACAAGAGGTCATCTAACAAAAAGCAGACTCAAACTAAATCCACCCTGCAATCCTATCCTACAAAGATACAGGTACATGCCCATTTATTATGAACAATTCTTGCCACAAGCAAAAAGTCCGCTACAACTCCAGTCACTAAGAAATTTTCGGTTCATTTCCAAACATAAGATTTATTAAAAAACATTTTGAATTATTTCTAATTTCTCTGGGCTTTAAGATTTTAAAATAAATACTCAAAACACAATTTCAAGGTTTTTATCTACAACTAAACACACTGAAAATGTTTTCTTAAAAAGGTAATCGCACTGTTCCTGAGGATTAGATAGAAGCAGGGCAAACTTGCGGTATAGCTATGTAACTAGAAAGCGCTGTACTCGTGTACAGCATGAAGTACTAGTAAGTCAGTATTAGTATCTGACAGTATAAACTCCCCATTTCATTAATATTAAAGTAAGTTTATCTTTCCATAAAACAAATCCTGACTCTGCACTGCTTATGACAGGCAGAGTCAACCATCTTTAAGACAAGCTCTCCCTCATTCTATTTTCCACTTTAATAACAAACAGTTGCTACAAAAGAAACAAACTCTAATTACAAAAAGAAATAAAAGTTCATAGTAAGATAGGTATGAGTACAACAAAAATCTTCAGGTTTGATATCTATTTTTTATCTATACCAGCACTTACATTTGCATGTATAGAAGATGAGGATAGTAGTGTGTATTTTACAAGGAAGGCTCATTAAGACTAAAATATGCAGACCTGAAACTGTCTGCCTCATAAAACATTGCCCAAGTTAAACGTATGTACAATTCAGGTTGGATATCTTTGAAAAATAATTCCTTTCCATGTTAAAAAGTTCTGTAGATCTTTTCTTTGAAATAGGACAGGACTCGAAATTGTGGCTGAGAATCTTATGGCAGAGATATGACTTGGGAAACAGCTGTAAAAAACTCCATTCAATTTATCCAAGTTATAAACCTCTTAAAAACCAAAACCCTAGTCATTTGCTCATATGAGGAGTTCTTTGTGCTAAGTTTCTAGAGTCCCTTTGCACTAAAATGAGTTTTCCTAGCAATGCTCCTGCTGGCTGGGCTGGCTACAGAGATTTAGTTGGAAAACTGGTGAGCAGAACAAATATGTAGAATGATTGCAGGGAGCAAAGGTCTCTGTAGATCCATTAGATAAGCAAAATAAATTCCACTAATCCAAATAAAACCATCTCCTCTGAAGCAGACCCTTCTCTTTTCTTCACTTTCAAAGAGCATGATGGCTAAATGTTCATGTAAAGAAGCACCCCTCAAATGGAGCAGTATTCTTTATGGGGAGACAGGGGAGGGGTGGAGCAAGGAAAAAAAAATAGTCAGGCAACAGTCAGTATATTAGTTTAGTACTTAATGTATCCCGTCTCATATTGATGTTAAAAGGTTTCCATTGATCTTTGTCTATTGCACTTAAGATATTTTTAAAAAATTATGCTACACCTATTTCACACTTTACTGGCAAATTCATGCCATGTAAGAATGACTATCTAGTTCAGCAACTTATTAGGAGTTTACCAAGTCCACAGCACGCTTAGGCAAGTAACCCCGCCCAGTTGTCTGATGGAGTTCTTTATTTCCACTGGATCTTTACAGAAATTGCAGTCAATGTGGAAGTAGCCAAGAGTTATGAACTGTCAACGTGCTGATAGGAAAGTAAACAATGTAAAAGTGAAGCCAGCATTTGAGTCTCACAGCATGGTACACTGCTGTAATGGTTTAAATCATAAGCCAAATGATTGTTATTATAGAGATAGTGAATGTCATGCTTACAGAAAAATTGTGCATGTTAAAAATGACTGCCATTAAAAAGATAAGTCTCACAGGGGGAAGGGACCTCAAGCCAGTAAACAGACAAAATGCATTACAGGAAAAAAAAAAAAAAAAAGGCAGGACAGAAAAGGGAAGTCTTGTCTAATTACCAGATTCAGCTATCATTTATAGTATTCTTTGCTACCAAGAGAAGTCTGGAAGAGAGACAGATACAAGGGCAGTAGACTCAATTATTTATTTTTTAAAAGCAACAGAATCTCAGTTTGAATTAAAAGCATGGAATCTAAAATATGCATATCTGAAAACAGATACCAGGACAAGTCTTTGTCACTGGTAAGAAAAAATTCAGTACATAAATGACATTCTTATTTAAATGTGAAAATAAGAAAAGATAAACCTGACCCATAGAAACTCACAGAATCATGTCCCTCCACCATTAACACAGAAATGGGTTTCTTATCGCAAAAGAAGATGAAATCTGCGCAACCATCCCACCTGTTATTATAACCAGACTAAAACACCAGGAAAAGAATGTCTCTCAATACAACAGTTAACAGGGAACCATTTTAGTTTATTGTCCATGAGGTCAGAAAGAGAGAATTTCCTTCCTGTGAAAAAATACAGACTACCTTTTCAGTATTCTAGCACACAGCCCTGGCCGGAGGACAATTTATTCCCCTTCAACTTGGAATCCTACCGATAGCTCTTTGGTAGCTGACATGGGAAGGCAACATGTTCAAGAAAGCCTGAGTCAAGATTCAAAGTTTTTAAGTTCCTGCTTGACTAGGACATTTAAAAGAAAACCAAAATCCTATCTTTTTTGGCTTTGAGTTACTGCTGATGGAGAACCTACCAAAATTTTTAGAAAATTGTTTCAGTGGTGGCTTGTTTAGCATATAGCATGTGATAAAGATACTATGAAGAACCTGCTTTGCACGATGCATAGGAAGTTTCACTGATCCTATACCATCTCCTTACAGCCCAGAATATGAGTTTAGACATATCCAAAACTGAGAGGTCTGATCCGGTTTTTGAAGACACACTCATTTCTACACTGTCCTATCAAATATTCTTGAGGACACTCTACCCAGTGTTGTAATCTTTCTCAGAATGCCAGTATTGGAAAGCTCATTTTCCACATGCTGCATGACAGCCAGCTTTGTTGCTAGTAGAGCTGATGCTCAGACTGAATTTGTAAGCCTTACTAGCCATACAGTGGCTTTTCTGGGTTTTAAGGGTGTCACTGCAGCAATAGGTTGCTCTGAAATAGGCAAGCACCCTGGGAGCAAAAGGTCGTTTGATAGGATAACTCCTACTTACATACAAGTTCTCTTTGCCACTTCTTATTTGCTGTGTGCCCAGTTTGCATAGCCATCAGTGTTATTCTCAGGATCTTCCCAGGAAACATTACCCCAAGGTCCTATGCCTTCCCAGACCACGAGATGACTGAGAAGTGCCACAGAAAACACACCCAAGTGTGTTGCACGGATTTCTGTCATTTTGTACCTCACCTTATCAAGCACACAGCTAGCAGAACCAGACATCTTACTCCTGTTATTATCACAACCATGTTAAATGAAAATCTTCTGGAATTTTTCTGTTTAATACTCTCTTCTTCATCTAAGGAGCATATCAGCCCCCTTGGGCATTCAGACAAGCATACGACTGATTGCCCATTTGAGTTTGAGTAGGTTATGCACTATAGTTGCAGAATGCTTCAGGCATAAGTCTTGGGGGTGGAGGGGATTCTGTTAAGATGCGTTCTTTATTCCTAGGAGTAAAACTTTTTTTTTTTTTTACTTCTAGCCATTTCAAAGACATTATTTATTGGCACCAAAATCCAGTTGGAAACTAATATGTGAGAGAAAAGCTCAGTATAGAGCATGAATGGAAGGGTAAAAGTCATCTCTGTAAATTACTGTCAAGGCAATCACTTCATCTCTCTTTTCATTATGCCACATATTTTTCAGGTATTCATTCTTATTGTATTTTTTAAAAAGAAAACATTGAGCTCACTCTATTTTAATACTCCTAAAATACTATTATGCATTTGAAGGATTTTATGCTCCAGGCCAGCAGTTCGTCATCTCTGTTTCTCTGTTACATGTGAAACTAGATGAGAAAATCAGATTATCACTCTCAAAGCCCTTTAGGAGAAAGCTGGATTAACAAGACAATTCAAGTTCATGGAAGAAGATACTTGTGCAAAGTGTGCGTGACTTATAAATTAATTTAACATTGACTTTGCAATTAGGTTAGCTTACTTCCTTAAAGATACTGCGGCAAGCTGGAGAATGTCGTTAGGTAAATGAAGTAGGAATGCAGAAGGCTGAACTCATGCATTACCTTTTAGTACCATTCAGATAATTGCGTGTTCCAAAAGCCTCCATGTCTTTCCGAAATCTTCAGCACAAAATTATGACAAACATTATATATATTTGGGACTTTAATGTTTAGAGGGAAACTGGCAACTGCAGAAGGAAAGAACAAGCATAGCTGCTCTAGACCACAGTCTGGGTAGGAAGATTTACATACTGAGCACTGTTTGTTACTGTATTCAGGAGGGCAATTTCTGTAAAACTGGTGGTATCTCAGGGCTGGTATATAATGCATTTAAAAATGCTAACATGTTAATGTGATTTAAATTATTCATTTCAGCACGTTGCTTAAATGTCCTTTCCAAGACTCATAGTAGAAGTACGAAGATTGGTATGAATGAACTATGAATAGAAACGTGTGCATGTAAGCATGAGATGAAGCAGCAGAACAAGACTTGAAAAGAATGTCCTATACTAATAACAGATGAAACTATACCTAGCAATAAAATGAGGAATGTGCTGCATTTGTCGAAACCAGAAATAAAATGAGGAATGTGCTGCATTTGTCAAAACCAGAAATCCTGCACTCTGAGACAAGCACGACCACAGACCACATGCTGCCAGAAGACCCCGTGTTCTGCAAGCAGGGCAACAGCATGCCACGAAGCCTGCTTCTTTTCAAGTTAGCCCACCAGGAAGCTGACAGAAATCACATAGATGGGTCTGTCTCTAAGAGGAAGATGACAACATGGCACCCGCCTTGCCTATAGAGATTAAGATTTGGAAACAAAGGCCCACTCCACAGCAACTGTGGACTCCAAAGTGTCTGAAAGGGCAAAAATGTGTTTGCTGTTGCCACACAGAAACCTCAGAGACACGAGGGAATGGGAGACAGGATTCAGTAGCAGATGTCTTTTGTCCTGTGTCAAGCACAGGTGATGCTGGACAGACTATTTGGGTGCACACAGCTGTTGCACAGCTCAAGTACATTGGTGTGAGAATGCAAGTATTGAGATAAATCATGAGTAAAATCAGTTTACTAAACATGAGTTTACTACAGATTCTATAAATAAATACCAAGTCCTTCTGGTGTAACTCCTCACACTTAAAGCAGTAGGAAAAGCAGAGCCTTGAACTTTCAGTGGGAAGGAAGTGGTTGCAGGAGAGGAAAGGTGATTTATGTGTCATTACTTCTTTAGCAAACACCTATTGTTTTTGCTGAGAAAAATGGCTCTTTTAAAAAGATGTCATGAAACTACTTATGAAGGATTAATAGATAAAATTAAGACAAACTGATAGTATTCATGCAATATCAAGCTTAATTTCTCTTTCATGTGTTAGCTTTATGTTTATAGACATAGATTATAACATCCAATTTAGAGGAAAAAATAGACAGACTCATCTGTGCAAGCCCCTGCCACTATTAGCAAAAGCTTGTAGCTAAGGTTAAATCTCTACACTTTTAAAGAGTTTCTAGAAACAAATAGCAGTAGAATAAGTGCAGTAATAGAAGAAAAATCTTCTAAGAGTAATACACTCTTGAAATCCAGCAGAAAAACTAGTGTCGTAAGTTTGGAGATCTGGAGAGAAAAAGGTACATAGATTACTGCAGAATCAAAACAAAAAAAAAAAAAAACCAAAAAAACAAACAAAAAAACCCAACAGAGCCAAGAGGCCTGAGCAGTCAGGCTATGGATTGGTATAGATTACAGATCTATACCTGACAGCCTGCTCCTGCCCAGCACCCCCAACCCCAGAGTCCAGCGTCAGGATTCACGCACACTGGAGAGGTGAGCGGTGGAAACAGAGAGCATGGTCAGGGCTTGACATACTCTATTTCATGGCTCAGTGAGTCACTGACATTGCATTTAAAATCTATTTTTATGTATTCTGTATTCTGTATTCTAATAATCTCCTGATGTTGAACTTTACATATGTGACTAGTTTATTAACTAAGTGAGTTTAGTGGTTTCATCTGTACTTTTTTTTTTTAAGATTGCCTAAATAGTCAGCAAGAAATATTTTTCATCACTTTGTTTTCTAAATTCACTTATAAGAAGTTGTCCCACATTTTTTTCTATCATTGCTCATGGTATGATGTGATAGGAATAATCATTGATGTAAAGATCCTGCAGTTCAATTAGAAAAGGGCAATGAATAATTAGAGACACAGACAGGAAAGCACAATTCTGATGAGCATGGGATGCAGTTTTAAGCTCACCTCATGGCTAGGAGGCAGCAGTAAAACAATAGCAAGACTGAGGTGCTACAAGCATCAGGATACATGAGAGACCAACTTCCCAGTTGTCAAGACAGGGGATGTTGAAAAACTATTGCCCTGACTGAGACTTGAGATGATGCAGTTTGCTGTGACAGGTGTTTCCTTAGAAAACCCACAGAGAACAAGCCTGTAACACGTGAGGGCCTGGAGAAATGTCCAAGTCAAAGAGCAGCCCTTTAAGACAGACAGCAGACAGACAGCATGGTGGTGATCTTGATCTTACGAGCAGACAGCGCTGCAGGCGGCTTATTAGTATCGTATGCATGTCTTGACACGAAAGAGTCTGTAAATTCTGCAAAGATCACACCGAGCGACAAATGCTAATTTCAGTTAAAAACAACCTCTTTACCACAATATGAACTTCTGAAAGTAAAGATGTGCTGCAATTTGAGACTGGAAGGGATCATTATCAGCCTCTGGAGCTAGAGTATTTAAACTAATTTCTCCTTCAAGTTTGGAAGCTTCCTGTTCTTCCACTTCAGATGAACACAGAAGAGTTTGTCTTCATAATGTAACTGTAGTTGAATTTCATGCAGTACCACAAAGAGTGTGCAAAATGTAAAGCTTTGCAGTGCCATCTGGTTTCTGCAACACAGCTGCAGACAGAGAATGTCACCATAAGACACCAGAGGTTTTGCCAGAATTCAGATGAATAGGAGCTTAATAACTTTCATTTGTATTTGTTACTTTAGATCAAAACATTACATTCCTGTTTTGCGCTTATAATGTGGCTTTGAGTCACAGGAATACCAAAAAATACAATTATATGCAGAGATAACTTCCTTGACCACTGAAATGAATCCTTCTTTGGGATAACGAGGGATTGAAGACCGCACACCAAATCAAGACTATTATTATATTAAAATATAAATCTGTGTATATGAATCTAGCAAGTTGCATGGACTTCGATTTCCAGACTGACTCAAGCCAGGTAGCTCAGCAAGAGGTCTTTTGAATAAGGCTAAGGTACTTTGAATATTTAGCCACAAACAGCACAATTGGAGCTGCTGTACAGCAAGTTCCCTTCAAAAACATGATGGTGCACCTGCAGCCAGAGCACTGACTAAGGCTCGTGCATCAGCCACTGCCAGGGAGGTTTTTCATGCCATGCAGAAGCTCTCAGGTCACATCAACTCTTAAGTGCTGCCTATTGAACTTTCAACACCATTTCTAAGCACTGGTGTTAACTTAATCTTAACACAGCACAGATTAGTTTAAGTGCTCTGTACTAATAGGATCATAACACTGGAAATTGTCACCTTGCCCTCTCTAACCCTTGAAACCTTCTCAGGCTGTAACAGAGTCTTTGAAAGCCTTCAGCTAACATTACTAATTGTAACTGCCTTTCCTGGGTTTAAAAGCAGTGAAACATTGTTTTTAGCCTGACTGAGGCAACGCTAGAACTCTCAAAAAAAGATCTTTCTTTTCTCAAGCCCCCCAAATTTTCGATAAATGCAGAAAGCTTACTATCTTGGAATGATACAAGATAACTTCTTATTACTAGGTTACATACTAAATCTCACACAGAAAACTATTAACTACAGATATCAATTTGTCTTATTACAGTGTTAAAAAAAGCTCAGAAATAACATTTATTGAATGTTCATCACTGCCTTAACGTACAGTTTCTGAAAACTATATATACTTATGCTACCACCGGCAGAGACCCCAGATGCAATTAAACAATTTTCACCAAAGAAGTCATTCCCAAGAGCACCTTTCTAGTATGTTTTATATGTAGATGCATGCATCAAAAATCAAACAAACCTACTACCCAGCATTAAAGTGAGACAAAATTCACACTCACAGCAGAACACCCTATGCCCCCCGGCCCTGAACAGTACAACTGTGTGGTTTTAAGTAGCTGTATCAGTAGAACTGTATAGGTTTTTCAGTCACAAACTTGATTGACATCAAATAGAGCAGCTTTTCCCCATCTGTTGTCATGCCCCAAATAAGAAAAACAACATAGCCATCTCATATAGCAGAGACTCAAGAGCACTCATACAAACCTCTATCTTACAGCATTGTCATAAAATTAAATACTTCAGCCATACATCTGCCTTATCACTTGTTAAACTTTCACTTTGGAAGCATCAAGATCACATATATAAATCTCTCCCTCCGAGATGCCTTGCACTCTTCAGCAGCCTCGCTGGAAGGATTTATCTCCAAACCCAACTATTCAGGGACACCAACGCATTTCTGCTCAAGGAAGGTGTCTGACCCTCCCTACAGGAAAGACGTGCTAATAGCATGTGCGACCACAGACATTCTGTGAATCTCCCAAAAATATCTTAACATTTATTTAAAAGAAAATTTAATTTGTCTAGGAGAGGGAGAGCTACTTGTGATGGGGAGGTGCATGTTCCCTCCTTCATTTTTGCATTGTGACATGTGGGTGCATTTATAAGAACTAGAATACAAGTCTGAATTTCTCAGACATTATGCTTAAAAGTCATGTTGGTGTGCTCGCTCTCTCCTCCTCCCATCCCCCACCTTTGCATCTTTTCTCCAGGAAAGATTTAATTATTTAATGCCAAGTGCAATAACATCAGGGAGTGACCAAGAGCATTCTTCCATAGAATACTTCATAGCACAGTAATTAGGACTCTTCTGAGAGACTGAACAATCCCTGTAGGCAGAGGGAGCCGGACCCGACCTCTTCTAATCCCCATGACTGTCCCTGGTTTTGTGCTATTGCAAAGGGGACCAGAGGGACTCTAGTGGCTGCCTTTTGTGAGAGAAGTGCTGCCCGTGCCTCCCTCCAGCTGTGGTTGGGTGCCTTGTTCAGTTCCCTCAGGCAAACCTCGGTGCCCAGCACTCGCTATGGATTATGTAGATCGCACAGCCTACTGCTTAACTTGCTGGCTTCCATCCGAGCACATTACCAGCCCTTCCTCTGTGGAAAAAAGAAACCTGTGTATCTAATTCAGAACTGTGAATTCCACCAGGTACATGTCTGTGTGTGAGGCGCTCAGATGCTGGTCTTGGCTCCCTCCAGCCGGACGGAGCTTATGCAGTGTGAAATATGAAAGGAGCCAGCCGTGTGGGTACGTTTTCATTTATGGCAGAACATGTTGTTGAGTGGTGAGGAACACAGGCTGGAAGGGGAGCACCAGTAGCAAGCAGCTGCCAGGGGGAAAGCAGCACAAATGGGCGAGCTTTACTTTTCTCACAGTTTTGAGCTTCTGACCACATCATCACACTTTGCCCAATATGAATGTTTTTTTGCAGTGCATGGGAGAAGTATAAGCAAACTAGAGGATTAGCACTGGTCTGAACATTGCATGAACCAACTGCGATGAAGTATGTTACATACACGTTTGGGCCATTAGGTATAGGTGACAAACCAAGGGCACAAACGAAATTCCTTAAGCACTGATATTATTCAGTTACTTCTCACTGTATTTCAGATCACTGATATTTCTAATATTTCTGCTCTTCCTTAACCTTTTCAGTTTTGTCCTTGAAAATTCAACAGTAACCAGCTATGATAAAAAAATGACAGTAAACAAGGACTGGTGTTTATTAAAGTACAGTTGGTATTTTAAGAGTTATTCTAGTGCTTATTGAAATAAACATAAGTCTTCCCTAAAAGTTAAAGTCATCTAAGAACATCTTTTCATTACAAAAGAAAGTTGCAATATGAATGTTAGTTATGTCACCTATACAACTGATCTTTGGTAAACCATAGCAAAGGTGAAAGTTTAATCATATTTTTAAGTTACTGCTTTTTATTTTTACCAATTAATGACTCTTTTGAACTTCACTTGTTTAGCCCTTTTAAATATACTGGAGGTTATACATCCTTCATTTATGTCATTCATTAATCAATGTTCAATAAACGCTGTCAGAAAGCTGCCGTCTTTGATGTCTTATTGTTTGCTGCATTCTTTCTCGTTGGTAGTTAATCAAATACTCCCCTGCTGTGGTCAAGGCACAGTTTGATAGCAGTTTCAGAGGTGAACCAGTATTAAAACACAGAGCTTATTGTAAAGGTTAATTTTTTCTTATACCATACTAAACCGAAAGGTTTCATTTTGCAGTCCCTGGCAAATGACACATTGTTGTCATGCCCTCATGACTGGGTAGCTTGGAAAATGGCACTAAGTTCTGCCGTCTAACTGAAGCACACTGTAATGACTGACTAATTACCTGCAGCTCTGAAATGAACTGCAAAATTTCCACTGTCATTCACAGTGAAATGGTGTTTCTTTTATTTTTTAGGGATTGGAATTAGAACAATTGTCAAAATGTGTTAAAACTTCAGGGGGTGGTAAGTCAAATGGAAGCACCCAACAGAGAAAAATTTCTATCCTGAGATAAAATGAACATTTTCCTTTCTAGTGTTTGTTCAAGACAGATTTATACTGGGAATATTCAGAAAGAAATTCTGCAAAAGCAATAGTTAGTGGGCAAACTGAAAACAAGTGAGGTACCAACTCAGAAGAGAATGAAAGAGAAGGATGAAATGGGACCAGGCATCATCACTGAAAATAAAAATAAATGTAAGAAGAGACTACTAGAAAATACTGTCTATTTTCATAGTAGTTTGGCATTGCCATGCTTATTTGCTTTAAAAATAATTATCAGTGTTTGGAGTCTTTGTAAAGATGTTAAAATCATCCTTTCTCTCTTTTCAGAGAACTTGTCTCTGACTACATAATGCCCCAAACAACTGCAGCTGTACAGCTGGAGCAGTAGTAAAATGTAGTAAGAGATCTATCAGGTTAATAAGTATTATCATCACCTTTCATTTGTAAGTAAATTTGTGTACTTCTATAGGACCACTAGCACAAATAAAAGTGAAAAGGACAATGATGTTTTGTGTATTGTAAATGGCAAACAAAAAAAAAAAAAAAAAAGCATTTATGAAACCATGTTGAGCTGGAATTCTAAGGCCAGAGATAAATGTTAGATTCAGATAAAAAGCCTCAAGAAAATGATGAAAAGCACCAAAACCATTCAACAATGTGAATAGTTGAGATAAAGGAATAAATTTTAGCTGTGTGGTTCAATTTTCTTGGGAAATGGAGAAATAAAATAATATTTCTTGTTTTCAATTCACTTGACAATATTAATAATTTTATTTATTATAAATAATATTTATTATTAGGAAAATGTTCATGTCCCTGCTTATTACCTTGTATATTATTGAAGTACTAGTTTTGCTTCCTGTCCTGACATCTAACCTGCTTTGCAAACATGACATTTTTATGATTAGCATCCAAATTTCAGACCTGCTTAAAAAGTTCATTAAAGTGCTTAAAAGCTCACTGGCATCACTGATAAAGAGGAAGCACTTTTAGAAAGAAGGCTGCTATACTGTGTAATACTTTTATAACTAATATACTAAACCTACTACAAGTGATAAACAGTATTCCCTGCGAAGAAGCTGAGGCACTTTTAGCCATTTAAGAGCCTGCCCTACTGTATTGCTGTTCCCCGAGTTCATCTTCTGCAAAAAATCTAGTGCTAGTCACCCATCATGAAAACACTCAAATTAATAAGACGAGGTCTTGGGAAACATATAGGAGTAGTAGCCTGGAAACTCTCAGATTGTGGCAGGAGTGGATAAATGTAATTAAAATAAAAAATATTTTAAAGGCATCTTTGTAGTAGACGTCTTTTGATCCAGCCATGTTACAGATAACGACAAAACCCACCCATAACATTTTAGGATCACTTCTCGGTGGTTTTGCTATGGATTTCAGGAAGAATAAACATCTGTAATTAAAATAAGAACTTGGTGAAGTATTTATATGCTAACTTCCACTTTGTTACCTGCTATTTCCCATTTTTCCCTTGTTTGAGACTGAACAGAAGATGATGTTTTAGCCTGCAGGCACTTTCTTTAGATTTTTTTTTTTTTTCAAATGACTGAGGGTGCAAAATACTCCCCTTTCTCTAGACTCTAGCATTCCAACTGACTCAAACCCCTATGGCCTCAAGTACCATTTTATTTTCTGTTCAAGTCTAGAAATAAAAGCACTAAGTTAATAGTCAGCCTGTTCATTCTTGTTACAATACACCTCTTGGTGTGCCTTTTGATCTTAAGAAGAACAGTATAAAAACTTAAGAAAGAAATCGGAAGGCTGTAAATCCCTGTTGCACGAATAGCAGGCACTGACTTATTCAAAATCCAGAGCCTAATTTGCTAAGGTTACATGGCACTGATACCCGCAATGCTCCAAACACTTCTCTTCCCAGCAGTATCTGAAGTTCACTGCCCTGTGCAGCCTGGCTCTTAGCTTACATTGCTCAGCCTCTGGGTGATATAACTACTGACGACTTACACTACTCTCAGCCAGGTAAAACTGGAACAAACATTTCCCAAAGAAAGAAGTGACATCACAATCTTGATTCATGATAACCTATATGATAAACATCTGCTGAGTATTTCAGTGTCAGCAAAAGACGGGCATTTGGAAGGAGGGATCCACTGACCTATTTTCCGGTGAGACTGAAGGTCAATTGCCTGGTTTTGTTTCTCTCTCCCAGGCACCAAATTTTGGTGTTGGATCATTGCCTTCAGTGAAGTTACTGAATGTTTTGTAGGAATACCGTAAAAAAATGACTGAGGCTAAATCTGTGCTGTTATCTACAGCATCAGGCGTCAGTGAAGTGTAAGCCAATAAAGTTGCATTAGGATTAATTTGGACTCTTATTCTTTAGGGAGCATGAAGGACTTTGCTACAGATGCAAAATGACAGGTGGCTGATGGCTTTTACATATATTTTATAAATTGAGTTGCTCATAAATAATTATGCTTACCAAAGTAAACCCACATAGGCTGTCCATGAAGGAAACAAGAGTATTAAAAAACCTACCTACAACAATGAGGTAAAGCAAGGAACTAACTGCTTGTTTTATTTTTTTTTTTTCCAACTGAGCTATTATTTGGGGGGAAAAATTAAAAGGCAGCTCCCACAGCAACTTTCCAATAGGTTTTTCATCGAAGTGTTTAAGTGTTTAATTTTTTAAGATTTTTGCATTCTGAGCCAAATGCAGAAAACTCCCTCTGCTCAATGCCTGACCTGCAGAACCAAGAGGATTCCTCTCATTTAATCTAGTATAGCACCAAGTCTTTTCACATTAAGAATTTCTTTACTGTCTGTTTTCTGGAAATACAATCCAACAGGGAGAAGGAATTTGACTCAAATTGCATTTTTTTCACCTAGCAAATCTGCATTTTCAGTGTACAGTTCTCTACTTTCTTGTAACTAGTATTCTAAGGTATAATTATATGGAGATTGAAAACCTTTTTGGTTTCTCATTTTAGAACTGTTGCCAACAGCTCCTCTTCAGGACACAGGCTGGCTCAGTGTCTTGTCACAACCTGTAAGATGTATGTCTTCAGTATCTTCATTGTCTCTTTCTTCTTAAGGTCTTGTCTTTCTGTGATTATATTTTTCACCCGCTTTGCCTTTTTCTCTTTTTCATTGTTCATTGTATTTCCCTATGGGCTTTCAGAAGACTCTGTCCTTGGTTCCCATTCTCCTCTCTGCTTTGTCTGCAACCATTCTCACTTTTAAATTTAATTATCCTTATTAGCTGCTTTCTCTGGTCTAGACTGATTTTCTTCTATTTTGCCTGTTTGATTATCTAATCACATGGACCTAGTTTTGAGCTGCAGCTTAGCCTGTTTTAAACAGAGCTCTTAATCCTTCACCAGAATGCCATTTCTGACCTCTAACCTTCTTCCCGACACACAAATGTGCATAGGGAGCACATTTGACATTCATCCCACTTATTCAGGCTGCATCTCCGTTCTTTCTGCTAGTCATACTAGCACCAACGTTCCCTTCTACAGGAAGCAACTGCCATTCATTCCCACTGCTAGAACATTACCTAAAGTACTCCTGTGTCCTGCCCCACTCACAGGAATGGAGAATGATTCTCATCCCTTACTCATTATTGAAAAATTAAGTACCTTAAAATAAGCAAACCCACTATTTTTTACTAGTTAGGGCTACCTTGCTCATCCCACTAGTTCTCATCATCATTATCTTGTTACATTTTATTTTTGTCACCTGTTTGTCAGTAAGTACAGGTGCCTCTTTTTGACTAGCAAGAGAGGAAGGAAGAAAAGTTTCCCTCCGAGCTGGGCATTCATACTGACTTCATAGTTGTCCATACACCAAAGTACGTACTCAAAATTCTCCTTCGCAGTAAATATTAGCTGCTTTTTTACAAACAGGAAACTACCGAAATGATCACATCATCAAGAAGACATTGTATTAAATGGAAAATATAGTCTTAACCGTAATGATATCTGGAAAATATCTAACTTAGAAATACAGGTGCCTGAAATGCTCAGTGAAGGGTGAATGCTTCCAGAAGGAAACTATGTTACAAGGAATCCAGCTGCTCCTAAGTAGACATGTTGGAACATACTGTGGTTTTTTTTTTGGTTTTTTTTTTTTTTTTTTTTTTTTTGTAGTTCTAAAAGAGGAAGAGACTATTTTAGGCTTTTTTTTTATAAAGGTCTTCTGTGCAGGAAGTGTTGGAAGTTGTTCTACATCTAGGAAGTTTAAATACGGTTCTGGAACAACCCATTTAAGTGAATTTAAGAGCAACAAAGCTGGTGAAGGGTCTGGAGAACAAGCCTTATGAGGAGCGGCTGAGGGAACTGAGGGTGGTTAGCCTGGGAAAAAGTAGATGTGGGGGACCTTGTCACTCTCCGCAACCACCTGGAGTGAGGTTGCAGGTAGGTGGGGGTCAGTCTCTGCTCCCAGGTAACAAGCGACAAGACAAGAGGAAACGGCCTCAAGTTGCACCAGGGGAGGGTTAGACTGGGGATTAGGGAAAATTTCTTCCCTGAAAAGGTGGTCAAGCACTGGGACAGGCTGCCCAGGGAGGTGGTGGAATCACCTTTCCTGGAGGTGTTTAAAAACCACGAAGATGTGGTGCTTATGGATATTCTTTAGTGATGGACTTGGCAGTCCTGGGTTGATGGTTGGACATGATGATCTTAAAGGTCTTTTCCAACCTAAATAATTCCACGATTCTATGAATTGTGCTGTCTCTTGAGGGAAGAGTCCAGCATAGTACTGATTATTTATTTCTCAAGAGAGTTCAGATGCATCTGCACACTAAAGCACTTCCCCTCAGTATGTTGTTTACTATATAAGTAGGAAGAAATGCTTAGACTGACTACTGAACTGACAATAAATACAATCGTGTAACAAGATGCAGTTTCATCTAGGCATACACACAATGTTAGACTCGTACTGCAAAATGGTATATGTACATAACTTGTATATGTAAAAATTCAGTACATAAAAATTAAAATAAACATTGCACATATGTGCATATATGCATGCAAATCTAATACAAGGTACATGTACTTACATTGAATTAAACTTATTGACAAATACAAAATTCTGCTCTAGAAGAGGAGCAGTATCCTGAAAATAGCATATTTCAGTAACTTCAGGGATTTTTACCCATTCTTTATTATCAGCTACATTTCTAAGTTGAACAAAAAAATGTTATCTGTCATCTTGGCTCAGAATTCAAATGTGCTGTCTTCACAGTATTTTCAGTGAGAGGAGACGTACCCATTTTTAATCGTGGCAAAACTGGCACACAGTTACTTACCTGAACCCATACAAGTTTTTAGCTGAACAGAAAACTGAAGTCAAATAACCCAGCTATTAATGCTATGCTTTTTCCATTTGGTGATTGCCTTTACCATGGCAGGCAGCATGAGTAACACGAGCAAGATTAGTGTTTATTTCATCCAAGGCTGATATTCATGTTACCTTCATACTTGGGAAATAATTTATAATTTTGGCATTGATTTGCCCTTTTAGATGCAGGCATACTATTTTCTGTGTGGCAAAAGTTCACATGCTCTGCAGCTTGTCATTCTGCATCACAGTTCAGAAAGAACAGTGGAGGAAAAATAAATTAATCACTGACTTAAAAATTTAATTTAGAATGAAAAACACTGATAGAAGCTTCATTTAGAAGTGTTTTCAAGTGTCACTGTGATAAAGCAGAGAGCCCAGACTGCCACAGATCTTATAAAAATAATCCAAGTATTTGCATAAAATATAACATTTTTTAAAATTAGAAAAAAGGTAAAAGTTATTAATGATGAATTAATTTAATTAAAGATAATTTTGATAAGCAGAGCCAGAAAACAGAACTGTTAAATGGCTCCTTTCCTGCCTTTGTCTTTAATCATATCTCAATATTACCCCTGCAACTGGGATTTTCAGGTGAAATGTTCCTGCTGTATGGAATGCTTCTTCAGCACTCTCGCCTGTTAGTTTTTTTGGGGTGGGTTGTTTTTTTTTTTTGAGAAGAATGTATTCTCTGAAATGAGAAAATGATCTTTCAATATGTCATATTTTTCTTTTTATTTTGAAGTACAGAAAATTTTAGTACCATATTTTCCAAAAGGGGATATACATTGATTTTATTGAATTTGAAAAAGGGAAATTTATCTAGGAAAATATAATTACTGTTGCCTGTTAGCTACTATTATTTTCATGGTGATGTGACACCCTACTGACAGGTATGCCGTGCTCAATGCTATTAGAATCTGCTTTACAGATCCAAGTGATTTGTAGCCTCACTGTGAACGCTGAGATTCAACTTCACCTCATTCAGGTGGCAAGGTTGAAATCCCAAATTTCTTCATCTGTTCTAGGTCCTTGAGCATATGCTGGGCCTGAGCAGTGTTTCACTACTGAAATACAACAAAACTGGTAAGTTTCACTTAGATCTGTTGACATTCCCAAAGGAAAAATACTTTTAGCTGGAAAGTTTAAAAAATCCACTTAAATGGTACTAGCTTTAGAAGATCTGTCTTTACAATGTAACATCACTGATCAACTGAAAATTTCTTACTCTTTAAGCATGATCAGACTTAAAGCAGGCTTGAAATTCCTTGCAAGAAAAAAAAATAAATTTATTCAATGAAGGGGATATTTTTTAAGCACCTTGGATAATTGAATCATTAGACTTTCAGGTGTTTTTAATGGAAAAACTCATCTAGATGAGACTAAAATGAAGATAAGTTATAAAAGATTCCTTTACCAGTGTATTTTTCCTTTTCAGTTTATCACACTAATATGGAGAACATAATATTTAAGTTAACACAACAGTACAGTTCAGATCTCAACAACTGTTAAACTAGTTATCTTATGTGTGAGGAAAGAAAAAAGTCTGGCTGTAACAAAGTGACAGCTTCCATTCCTTCCACGTTAATCTAAAGCTTGTTTTGAGACTTCCCATCAGTGATTTTCAGTTACAGAGGAGATGTTTTTTGTTATACTTCCAAAGGAAAACAAAAGAGCCAGGTAGAGTCACTAAACTGGCATATTATTTGTTAAACTTGTGTATTCCAATAGTTTGAATTTTAGATTTCAGGACAATCAGGGGTTTTTTTGGTATTTAAGGGGAAAGTTTTAGAATGGTAAAAAAAAAACCACAGTAAAGCTGAAATGAATCCCCTACAAAACCTTTTTTTTGTTTTGCTTTCTAAGTTGGGAAATTACACCGAGAGCTTCAAATCATTTGTTTAAAAATATTAGATTCTCTTTGTTACCTGAAATTACCAAGTAACTGCACTCGGTATCAGGCCTGCATTTTAGTTCTTGTTATCGCATGAGGTGGCAGTTATAGGCACACTGCGCATTTACTGCCTCATCACCGTTACAACTCACATGATACATTGTGCTCAAAGGATTTCAGACACTGTTGACCATTTTCAACAGTTCATACAGTAAGGCGCTCTGTAGGGAGCACAAAGGCAGCGCTACCTCCACCATGGCTGCAGTTCACTGTCAACGCATTACTCTGCCCGCAGTTCTGCAGTGTGGGCAGAGGGCTCCTCTCGGTTCACACTCAGCTTCTCTGGAGAACTGGTGGCAGCTGTCCCTGTTTAGATCACCCCACACAGCACAGCAGTGATCGGAGCTTTGAAGTCTGACTGATGGCTGCTGGTGGAGTTCTGAGAGGAAAGAGACTGCTATATGGGAAACACCACTCTTTTTCTTTATTCTCTTTTCTATGCAAGGCTCTCCCCGAAGGGATGCAGTAGGATACTGGCTGGTACAAAGCAGCCAGTAGGTTGATTTGTAGTATGGAAGGTACTATTTGTAGTATGGAAGGGTACAAATAGAGGGTGCTGAACTGCATTCAGATTTTTAAATTTTTTTTTTAAATGCAAATTTGTAGCAACAGTTGTCCGAGACTGTCACACCACCAAGAACTCTTAGCTCATCTGTTCATGAAATACAGTAAGATGCAAGCAAGGACTAGCCAACCCTAATCAAGAAGAATGTTTCTGTAATTAGATGGAATTGTTTGTTAGCCCAAGAAATTAGAGAAAGCTCTTACAGCACAAACAATAACAGTTTATTGCCTCTGTAGTAATTTTTTCCCTTCACAGTCTCATGATTTGCAATAACATTTTGATTTTCGTTTTAAGTTGTTTGGATTTTGCTGCTTCCACTGCAGTACTTTTAGGCTGTAATGAATGGAGATAATGTATTATCTTAATAATTTACCATCACAAAATTGCTATGGTAGGTTTTGTTTTCATTTGTTTTCTTTTATTAAGAAAGTCAAGAAAATCTGCTTTTAATGCCATTTTTTATGTATCACCCTGCCCCTCTTGTGTCCCCCTCAAGCTACAGCCATTTTGGTGAGCCAAAGCAGGAGCTGCAGGAAGAAACATATTGGTGTTTCCAGATACTCAAGTATTCCACCTTCCCAGAAGAACAAAGAAAGTAGGAATGCACAGCAGAATGGCAGGTGTAATGCCATTAGTATACTGCAAGTTGCACTGGTACCTTGCAATCAGGATTAATGAGGGTCAATATACAGCTTTCATTGCTAATAAGCATAGGAAGAAGTAAATCAGGGTCCCACTCATTTGTGCTTGACAGAAGGCAGTCACAGATCACTTCCAGCACTTCCCTCGATGAATGATATGCTGTGCTAGATGAGGCAGAGCTTATTTGTGTCATTACAAATGCATAAAGCAAGTTCCCCTGGGCTATCGGTGGGTACCTTTTATCCTCACTCTGTATGAGATCTGAACTGAACAGGTTTGCAGCTGAGTTTCTGAAACTATGTTTCATGACAACTTAAGTGTTACTACATGAACACCCTCCAAAAATCAGACTTGCCATGTCAATCAGCAGGCTGAAGTTTGTGGATGGCTGCATCAAGTCTCCACAGTTCCTCATGGCTACACACATCCCTCCCTTTGTCTGGCCAGCAAGGGCAACGAGAAGCTGGCATAATGTGACAGTTGTTTATATGGGTGCCAAAGAGATTCATACATGCACACTATATAAAATCAAATTATGTGTAAGTCCTGTGATGTTGAATCGCCTGAATATATGAGACCGAAGGCTCAACACTCCCAAAACATTCAGTTTTTCAAAAAGCAAGCTGAACTACAACACAGTCAGCATAAAACTTTAGAGAATAAAGCTACCCCTCCCCCCCCAAATTATTCTTAAATTGAAAATTATTAACAAAATAAATTGTCAGGATAATTGACACAGCTAGTTGAAAAAAGTGCAAATCACAAAACTATAAATGTTTTTAAATGCCAGGATTACTTCACGCCCCCACCACACACACTTGACCGCCCGCTGATATGCAGTTCCTGTAACCTATGGAGTGTTATTGCCTAACAAAAGGGATTCCACGTGATTGTATTTTGTATTGTGCATTGTACCAAGCAGCAGGCAGGCACACTCAGACACAATTAACAGGACTGCAATAACTCGGAGCTCAGTAGTACTCTGCACCTTTATCCAAAGTAAGTCCCTAGCGCCTTTATACTCAGTGCATTGCTTTTGAACATCTACTTCAAAGAGGGAGAAAGCAGTGTTAATAAATTTAAAACACAGAGGAGAGGTGGAAGCTATTTGAGTGTGGCCATATAATTTTAAGAAGTTGCCTAGCAGAGATGTACTTGGGACAGGATGCAGGATGAATTCAGGTTCTATGGGAAGTTAATTGTATGCTAATTTAAAGAGTACAATCTCAGATATGTGGTTCTAAAAAAACAGCTAAATTGCATCTTACAGTTTCCCTTTAACATCTGAACTTCAAAAAGAAAAGAAAATGCATTTACCCATTGTGGGTTTTTTTGTTTGTTTGTTTATGTTTTACTGTTTATTCAATGAAATAAGAAATTTTGTTTACTTTTATCAGCTGGTGGTTTTACTATCTCAAGATCATTCATGTACGATGATTTTACTCCTGGATGAAAAGAAAGGAAAAGAAGAAAAACTGCATTCTTCATGAGTGCACTGAATATGACAATGCCCAGACAGAACAGCTGAAGTGTTATTTTGTGGATAATATATGCATAATTCCCATTTTCCAGGAGCTTTCCATCAGCTGTAAAGTGGCATATCTTAACAGGAAAAATATGTCATTGTGTTACATTGACTGTGACAATCCCAGGCCTCTCTGGAGGTTGTTGTGTCACAGAGTCACCAACTGCTTCATAGCACCAGAGCTGGACCACCAACAAAGAACTGGAAAAAGCAGCCCAACTGTTGAAGTGCTGATGACAATTTAGGACTAATGATGTCAAAAAGGCATTGACCAGCTCTACCTTATTTTGACTCCCTGCAGGAGTGAAATCAAATCTCTTGAGCTAAAGAGTGCCTGCATGCTTTAGGAAATATTTTGTTTTATTACAAATATTCAGTTGGATTCTGATTACTTGTACTACAATACCAATACAAAGAAATATATATATCTGAGAAAGGAAAATTCAGGCAAGAAATTGCATCCTTGATTTTTTCCTGTGAAAATCTAAAAATCCTCAGGTTTGGAACACTATACTACACAATGATCAAATTTTCATAATGAAACATTTTTTTGGAAACCATCACAGGAAAGGGAATTGTTTTGGAAGACACAACCAGTGTTTATTCATCTCTGTTATATCAACTAGTTGGCTCTAGATGACAGCTGGGGGAGGAAGCAGGCATCATACCTGCCTAAAGAAACATCCTTGATCACATAACTCTGAGCAAGTGTTCTGCCTATCTGTGCTTGCACCTTTGTAACACCGGCACGCTTCACTCCGTGGCCAATAATGCAGAGTGCTGAGCTTTCTAAATAGGTTTTAAAACAATTTATTTTTTTTTTTTTTATATCCCATACAGGAAATATTGAAAGCTCCAAAAAGTGTTGATAGGTCCCAAGACAGAAGGGGTAAAGGATCTTAGAACTTGGAAAAAAAGTAATATAACCCATTTCAGATACTATAGATAATCATACATGTGATTCTAGTCATTGAGTCTCATTTGGAAAGCACTGGTTTCTTCTGAAGAGTTCAGATTAAAGCTGCAGAGGATTTGCAAGCCCTGTTCTGTAGCCAGCAAAGTCAAGTTTAGCAAGAGCCTAATTAAAGTAAATGAAGACATTAACAAATAAAAACTAGAGAATAGAAAGAGCACATAAAAGAAGAGGAGAACTCAAGTTATGGTGGTCAGTGTTGTTTTGTTGTTTTTTTTTTTTTAACTGTCTTTTGTATTTTCCCTGTGATGAGTCACCCAAGCTACAGTTACAGCACCACAGAAATGCATGCTTCTATATGTACCATACATCATTGGCTTCATGTTTCCTCATCAGAAGCTGAAAGCAGATGATCTACAGAGAAGCGCTGAAGAGAATTAGCTGACTTCCTGCAGGAAAACGCTTAGGGTCAATTTGAGGGAAATCCTGAAGAATCCTTCAGAGTGCACTTACTTGATCTGTGGGCCAGTTTGGCACTTTTTGCATCATCCATTTCTATGTCACCTATCAAACCTGTTCTTGTAGCATTAATGCCAGGTAAAATAGATGACTGATTCCTTTCTTGCGGTGGTTTCAGTGTGTTCCTAAACGCATACTAAGATACCACCTATTGTAGAGGCAGTAAGGATTTGTAGACTGCCTGACCTTATATCCTGAGCTGGGAGGCAGCCTATGCTTTGTGCATGGAAAGATCATCCTGGAAATTAGGGCATCTGGAGGGAAACCTTGCCAGAACAGGCAACATGACTTTATAGTTCAGGTTTCCCTCATACTCAGTACATCTTAGTGTAGTCAAGGAATGATTATCTCTAAAAGATTAACTGACCTTGGTACAAGAGTTTGGGTATGAAAGCTGGATCACTGCGGAAGAAAATCAGTTCTGATGACTACTTTGGAATCAATCAACTGGACGGGGAGGAATGGCAGTATGACATGAAGTTATACAGGTCACCAGTACATCATAAGTTATTACCTTTCCTGTGGGTGCTGGAAGTTTGATGATGCCGAATGTGAGACTCTGTAAGTATGTCTAGAGGGATTTTAGAAAAGAAAAGTCCTTGCAGCTGTCTCTTACTTTTCTAGTGATGTTAGAATTTGCTTCCCATGTTCAGATCCTTAATGTCTTGTTTATTTTTCTAGTGTTTTCATGAGTTTTGCCCTTTAACTATCACAAAAATTGTTCAAAAAAGACTAATTATAACCCCTTTATACTATTTCAGTGTTCAAATACGTTGTAAAAGGCTTACTGTGAAATTGGCACCTTTCCAGCTATAGGTGTTTGCACTCTACAAAATGACACATTTGAATCATATGCTCTGACAAAAAGAACAATTTCTTTTCAGTCACCATTGCATAAATAGGAAAATATCCAAAGGGAAAGCTGAAGCAAAAGTCACAATTGTGTCTAAAACCTACCTGAAAAGTCCTGATGTGGTGCAAATCTTTGTGTGTGTAACTCAGAGCTCTACTCTGACATCTCCTCTGATGGCTTAGTACTGGAAATATGGCTAGCCCTGTCTACTTCTGATTTACTACACATGCCATTCGGACAAGCTATTGGTAAAGTTCACATCTGAGAGTTGTGTATGTGAAACTGGAATTCTGGAAACATCATAAGGCTGGAATGAATGAAAAATGAAAATAGCGTCATAATGATGAATATGTGAACTTCATGGTAGAAGTACCCACTGCCAGTCTAGACCTTGGTCTTAGTGGTGTGAGAGGTTTAGCTGTTTAATTTCTGATGCTGGAACAACTTGCAGGAGAATTCTGGAATACATTATTGAATAACAAGCGTTCTTTTGTATTGCTTTAATTTTGCAAGTATATTCCAGCAGCTACAGAGTAATCAGCTATCTAATGAAATTAAAAATATAATCAGTACTAAAGGATAAAACAGTGTCATACCTGTTACAAACGAAAAAACGCAAGCTAAATCTTCACATTAGAGCTACCTACAGAAAGGAATAATCTGAAACCAGAGAATCTCAGCAGTCACCCAGAGACAGGTTGGCCATCAGACTGATCAATAAAATAACCATTTGAGGATTATTTCTCCATAGCTTATACATGATATATTAAAGATCTGTCTTGACAGATGGTCCATAGTCTTTGTCTCTCATAAAGCTGATAAGGCTGCATTTCAGTCTTTAAGTGGAAAAAGCACTACATTATTGTTTTCTACAACTTAAAAAAAAAAGAAAAATCCTTCTCTCACATCTTCCTGCAGAGGAAGCATAGTTACCTGTCCTACAATCATATAGGCTTTTTGAGCACTGGTAGTTACGTTCTTATTCTAGATTCTGAATTATATATAGGTTCTTCAAGCAAATCATGGCATAACATATGGTAGTTTTCTTTCCAACAACAATAATAATATCAGAAAGCTAACAGTTTCATTACACTATTCTGTGAAGTTATAGATTTCAAACTAAACTTTTTTGTTTAAAAAGCACAGGAGTAGAATTTTCTGCTTAGACCTAAGTACAATTGCTGTTCAAACCTTGTGAAATTATTCAATACTTCCAATTTACCCATTTCTAAAATTGACAGAAAGTGACATTATTGTCTTTCTGCAAGAGGATAGAAAATGTCCAAGGTCTTGCAAGACCCTTTCTCAGTGGAGAAGAAATCAATTAAATAGAATCATAGAACGGTTTGGGTTGGAATGGACCTTAGACATCAACTAGTTCAAACCTCCTGCCATGGACAGAGATGCCTCCTACCAGCCCAGGTTGCCCCCAGCCCTGTCCAGCCTGGTCCTGAGCACCCCCAGGGATGGGGCACCCTCTGCCAGTGCCTCGCCACCCTCGCAGGGAAGAATTTTTTCCCAATATTTCATCTAAGTCTACCCTCTTTCAGTTTAAAGCCTTTCCCCCTTGTCCTAACATTACATGCCCTTGTGAAAAAACCCTCTCCAACTTTCTTGTTGGCCCCCTTAAGGTACTGGATGGTGCTATACATTAAATGTAACTTAAGTTCGGACATAAGCTGTTTCTCAAGCATGAGAGGACTAGAGGTGCTAACATTTGAAACAACCTTATAGAACATAACATAGTTTTCAAGCACTGGCTCTGCTTTAGGTATTCAAGCACCCTGTTAGGAACAAATTTCCTTGCACTACTCAGAACTATGTAAGAAAAGTGACAGCAGCACTTTGCCTATCTTCTAAAAACACACTATTTATTTACAGACTTAAGAGAGCCTGGAACATTCATCTAGGCAGCTTGTTATGCAATTTATATGGTACAATTTGCTTCTAAAATAGGAGTACAGACTGCCTTTTATGTCTTTATATAATATGCCATACAGGAACTATAGGCATTACACAGATTTGGGGTGGGACTCTATATTGATTTCCAACATAGTACGTATAGTCATTAAACTCCAAACCTTTATGTTCTTAATTTTCTTTCACACAGAAACACCGTCAAAACAAAACAGATAGCACAGCTCTATTTTAAATATTCTTTTTGCTAAATTTTATCCTCCTACAGCTCAATATTACAGGCACAAAGACTACACGAAAGGGAGTAATAAACTTTAAAAGGCAGAGTCAGTGGAAATTTGCAGATGCTCTCAGACAGAGTGAATGTGATTGTTCCTTTTCATGAATTACAAGTGGAACACAGATTAGGTTTGCTATAAATCTTGGTGAACTCATTTATATGGTTATATTATTGCATATCAGAGTAATAATTCATCTGACAATTGTAGAAATCACATGAACATTCAGCACGAACTGTTTTTTGCCAAATTTTATTTAGCTATGACATCAATTTGTATATTTTGATTTAGTCAGCGTAATTTTTAGACTGTTAAGATAATGATAAATGAGACTGTTTATTGTCACACAAGGAGATTATCGCACAACTGTTGGTCCAATGACCATCCTTACAATAACAAAGACAAGTCTTTATGGGTTAGTATTGCTCGCTCTGCCTTAGCTGTGCAGCATTCCTGCTGGTTGATAACTGCAAACACAAAGTGCCTTGCAAAGCAGACACTTTCCTGCTGTGGACTTCCGAGGTAAAGCTTTTGCTTTACAAACTGGTTGGAACATTATCACTCACTTTTAAATACAAAATGGTCAAATAAGCAAAAAGACTACTAAGCACATAACTACATCAGTAGCACATACATCTTCTCACACAAAAAAGAAGCTGCAGTTAATTCTTTTATACTGCTTCAAACAGGGTGACAGATATTTTGCCATTTAACTCTGAGTCATTTCTGGAGGTGATCCTACGTCTCAACCAATATATCCCTGGTTGCTCTATGCAATTTGTTCAGTATATTTACTGACTAAAAGAAAAGCATTAGGCCATTAGGCAGTGTCATTAAAATACAAAGCTACTGGAATCACCGACATCATACAGAAGTGAAGAAAAACAACCTATCGCCCCAGCCATCACACTGACTCCAATAAAAGCCAGCCTTTGGCATTTATTCATCTTAGTGAGACATTGTTACCGAGTGGGTTCACGCATTACATTTCATGCAAAATACCATGTCCAGCAACAACATATGGCTTAGCTGAATTTGGGGCAGTGATAAAGCCAGGAAACATTACCTAGATGCTGGAATCGGAACAGATTTGGGCTAGTATCTAAGAAGTTACTGTGCTACTTCAACTGTTCTGCCTGTTATGAATAACCTGGACTGAATAGACGGAATGAGTTTTTAAGACCACAGACAACCCTGACATATAAAGGGCTATTGGGCTTCTATAGCAGCAGCAGCAAGCAGGAGAAGCTGACACAATGTGGGAAAGGAGCATGTGAGATGCATGGGTAAAAACCACAGGAAGAAGCCTTCACATTGATCTGTCAAGTTTCTTGAAGAAATCATTAGGGACAGGAATGGAAAGAAAAGCAGTGAGGAAGGATGACATATAAAACTTCACAGAGTCAAGTACAGCCAGTTGTTTTAAGTGACAATAAACAGGCTCAAGTGCCTTCACTCTAATGACACTGAGTGTATGTGGTGCATTCTTTTTAATAACCAGGCTTTTTCAAGTGTTACATGGTAAAGTGCGCGGCAGAGGATTTTCTTTAAGATAAAGATTTCCTTCTTTATGATTTCCTTTGAAAAGGTATCTCAAATTTCTAAACACGTCCTTACTTAGGACTTTGGCTTTTACTACCATTCTATCACCTCTCCCCTAGAATAGGTTAGGGCCCTTTCTTGCTTTCCTCGGAAATTATTAATGCAAAGTAGTGAATGCAATTAAAAGGGGGAAAAAAAAAAAGAGAAAAAAGTTTAAAACTCCCAACAAAATAAACTCCTGAATTCCCCAATGAAAGCAATAATGGCATTCAACCTTTAAAACTGAATGACTCAAAGACAGAATAAAGGTAAAGAATTAATGCATCTTGAATACATCAGGAAAGCAATAAAAGTTATTTCAGTATAGTTGGCACATGCCCAGAATACAACAGAAAGAACTGGACCTTGGCTTTATTTTTCTGTAATACATATAATTCACATTTAATTTTTGTTCCTGCTCTGCAATATTTCAAAAATTTGAAAGCTGCAAGAAAACTGAGAATTCTTTCTACTGAGTTGTAGAAGCAGAAGGAAATACAACTCCTCCAAATTACAAAAGTTCCAAGTTGTTCTTTTTTTCAAAAAAAGCTACTGTTCATCCCAAGTGTTCTGTTTTTAAGACAAATAAAATGATATTATTAACCAAAACCAAATTCAAATTCTGAATGGTATTTTTTTTCTCCTTTTGAATACAGATTTAAAATAATCAGGCAGCTTTATTATTTGTGGATCTCATTAAGGAAATAAAAAGCAAGCCTTGGGTTTGTAAATGACATGCATATTCAAACAGAGCCCTGGCATTTCGATAAATCCAGTGCCAAAAGTGTGTCAGGTAACAAACACTCATTATAGCAGATGGCCATTTTTTTTTCCCACTGCTGAGTCTTTGTGAGCATTAATTCAAGTTCCTAGAAGGCCAAGATATGACAGAGTGCATGAAATTCTGCTTATGATGATTCAGAGGCATTCTGATGACTTTGGAATAGTAACATATGATGTATAAGCTATGGTCTATTTGTCACCTGCACAGATTAAGTGTGAAAAACGTAATGCCATTGAAGTCAACAGAAAAGTTCCATTGGCCTCAGTGGAAATGGGATTTACTGGGAAAAATGCATAAACTATTTCAGACAGAAGATAAAATTCATAGTCTTCCTGGCGTTTTAGGTTTATATTAAAAAGCACAACCATTAGCAACTCTTCAAAAGAGACCACAACTGAAATAGCAGTGCATTACATTAAGTCATAACATAAACCAGAAAAGAAACTTCAGAAACCTTTAATACATATAGTATCGACATGTATAAACATTATTCCAGGTAACCCTCTTGCCTGCTGAACTCTCCTAAGTGTCGTATGATCCAATTGGTATTTCCTGAACGGTGACAAAATCTGATACTGTAAATAATAACTGCTAGTCTTTGACACAAATGCCAACCAAAACTCAGGTAGAGGAATCAGCACTACAAATTCCATTCTGGTTTTTGCATTTTCAAAGACTTAGGATCCAGGAACCAAAACCATATTCACCTTTTTAAAAATCTCTCTTTATATTCTCCTTTTCCCTGCTCCTCCTCTTTTTCTAAGTCATCTTTGACAAATACACGGTATTTATGTTCAACACACAATAGTGTTTCTTGAACTATTGTTGTTCAAAACATTGTGTTGTAAGCTCAGGGTGTTGTATGCTCATCTCACTTTCACAGACCTGTGGTTAGCTTTAAAGTACAAAGAGATTTTGGCATGACACAGTAGTATAGAATTTGAATGCACAGTCACTGATAATGAAAAATAAGTATTTGCCATAAATAAGTCATCCTGGACAAGGAAAACATTATGAGGCCAAGGAATTAAACAGCAAACAAAAATTGCAAATTACTTTATAATAACACAAGAAGTTTAGGAAAAAAAAAAATCTCACTTAACTTATAGCCATAATCTAAACCAGAAAAATTTGAAACAAGATGACTACAGAGAGCCTTCCTAGAAGCAAAGTCCAAGTCATGAAAACTCAAACAAACCAGTAAGATTATGGCAACAGCTTTCTTATCAGAAGCAATCCAAGCAAGCAGAGAGAGAGCACAAGCAACTCATTTATGTTAACAAGTACCAAGTATTCAGGGTCCCTGCTTTGGACACCAAATTCTGGTCCTGTCCCTCAGCTGGTCCACATGGCACAGCATCTCACCTGTCTCACCTGGAGGGGAGCAGTTTCCAGTAGCACTAGGACTGGTATGCTGTGGCAAACTACCTCAGACATGGAAGAACTTAGAGGAGAGGCACCAGGAACCGATTCTACCTCTTAACAGACAAATTTATGTTAGCAATACACAAAGCTTTCACACTTTATCCACTTGCAGCACACAAAGAACCATCTGGCTGGAAACGCAGCAATAAATAGATATATTCTGTCACTGAGGTACTTTCCGCTTCTCACCGAGCCAGAACTGCATAGAGTTCACAACTGCCTTGTTATAACATTTCAGAACATGCTTCATGCAGAAACACTTAGTTTTATGACACTGAAGTTGTACTGTACCTGGAGAGGTTTCCTTGGAGCACCCAGGCCAGAGGGAACCATAAAGACTGCTACAGCCAGCCTCATCTCTCCCCACACCAGCAGTCCCTGCCACGCTCCACTTTCCCTACACACCTGAGGTACTTGCAATTAGTTCCAGCTGTGGCTGGGTTGAATAGCAGCAGTTTCCTGGGAGTGATTCAGTGTTTCGCACATTGAGTTTTTCTTTAAAAAAAAGCAGCCTTTTCTTAAATCAAAATCTGCTGTTCCCCATGAAAAAAAACAGCCCCTCAGTTATGGTAAAAAGTTACCAACTTTTCTCCTTAAATATAAAGCAAAAGAAAAGCAAATCCATGTTCAAGCACAGAAAGCAGAGAGGTATGATTCACCCTGTTGTCCTACACTACATGTGTATATGCATACTATAGGCTAACAAATCACTGCATTAACTAGGCAAATACCTAGGGTCTGACCACTGGGTAAAAATGATTTTATCTATCAAAGAATGGATACATGGTTCCTTGATATACAAGTCATAATATCCACGTACAGGACAATGTGAGATACTTTTCCTTAAAACCATACTTCTCACCTTTACCTCCCCTTTCCATTTCTACTCTTTTTCAGTTGAAGAACTGTGATACTACTGTAAGTTTTCTTCTCCAAAATACTAGCTAGAGAAGTCCATCTTTTTCCCTGGGCAGCTCTAGGAGCTTGACCTCCTTCTACCTTCACCTTTGTGGGTGAAATCCCTACCTTCACCTTCCAGCTGACCCTTCTGAAATCTACAGTAAGATAAAGGAGCAAGCAGTTGAGCCTTCCGCCCAATTCGTTTCTAGCTCTCCAACCATCAGAATATCTTTTGTTTGGTGAAAGTTTAGTAAGTTCATACCTTCCCTTACAGAAACACAATTTTTTTCAAGAAAAAGAAAATAGAAAAAAATTCAAGACTACTGAGAGTGTATTACTGTTTATCTGTAAAGATGTTAAAAATTCTGATGAGTTTATAGCAGTAGCTTTGCTTTATTTACCTCTTAAAATCTTTTCTTCCTAGCTAAGATGGCAGCAACAATGTAAGACCTTACATATGCCAGATCTTCCCAGCTCTTACCAGCTGTACCATTTAAGACAGGTGTAAGTAAGGCTAGATGAAAATGGTATCTAAAATTCTAGCCATCCTCTGCATCAGGTTTCTCCAAATGTTACCAGTGACAAAAACAGTTGGAACTTTCTGGGACATCTGATATTCTAATAATTTTGACATTGTATGAAGCGCTCATTTGGATAATCTTAACCGTAAGAGTAGAAATCTACCTAAAAGCTAAAATACATGCATTTTTTATGTTGGTGAAAAACAGACTGAGACAACCACCTGTAGCACCGAACCGATTGGATGAATAGACATTCAATTCAGCAGATGAATTCAATTCAGGTACTAGCAGAATACAAGATAATCTAACCTGGGGAAACTAAGTCATTTAAGAATAGGAAAGGTAGAAAAATCTCAGAAAAATAAAATTTTAAGGAAGTATTATTTTGATATTCACTTTAGTTTCAAAAGTACTGAATTTTAAGTTTCCAGTTCAACATGGCTTTTAGATATAGTTACCAGCCCACTTAAAAAAATAACTATATTGGTTTTTCACTACATCAACTAATACTCTTTAACAGAATCAAGAGATATGACATGATCCAAATGTGATATACTTTTTTAGTATAAACGCTAAATATAGCTATGTTTTTAAAATATAACTTACAGTGGAGTTTTTAGCTCTGAGCAGTAGTAGTTGTTTTTCTCAACATATTAAAGTGACTTGGAACAAGTACATACGTCTACATTCACGCAAAAAATCAAATAATTATTTAATGTAATTATAAAGAGAACACACTGAGAACCACAAGACTGTCTTAGGCAATGATTTTTAAGAATCTTTTTGTTCCATCATTTACAAATAATTTTTCATGATCCATCACATTAACTTGTTATTCAAGCCTTTTACAGAGGAACTATCAGACTCACAAATTATTTAATGGTAACTCTGTGTTGAACACATTTCACCCCACTTCATACTACTGATATAATCACATTTTTGTCTAGAAAGAATAACTCAGCCCTTCTTTGACAATCAGAGTGAATCACACTAGGTTTTTTAATCAACTAAAGGAGGGGTAAAGCTAAAAAGAGAATGAAAACTACACCCAGAACCTATAAAAACAGAGAATCACAGTAATATCTCTGTTCTTTTGTGTTTCACTTTGAGCTGTATATAACAATCGTATTCAAAACAAAAAAGGAGAATCTTAAAAAAAAGGTTAATAGGTAAGCCCAAGCAACTGTATAATTATTTTAACTATTTACCAGATTTGTCTTGAATCAGGCTACACTTAAAGCTTAGATGTGAAGGGAAAAATACTATTCCTAGGGGGCACATGGAACCCAATAACTTTTTTCTTCATGCTTAATAATCTTGTATGTGAGGGACCAATCTAATTTGTGGAAACGAATTGTACCTTAGGGATATGTTATTTCAACCCAAACTGAATATATTATTCATTCTAAAAAGTAGCAATAAAGATTATATAAGATGTAATTCATTATTTTTCTAAATGTTCCATGATTCCACTGGGAGGTGAGACTTAAATAGCTTACAGGAAGCCTACCTTATAATTAGGTTGCTTTTCAAATCAAATATAATTTTAACATTAAAATGTCACTCAAGGGAAGTATTCCATTTACAAGGATGATTAATGAAATTTAAAGGAAAAAAAATAGATCCATGGGTAACATGTGAGGGAATGTGAGAGAGGGAATGATGCACACGCAAGTGGACATGTACAGATATGCAGCTAGCTATGAGCTATATACAGATATCCCTCTCATATTCATTCATGCCTACACACTCATAAAGAAAGGCAATTTGTTACCAGAGCAACCACGGTCAGTTGGGTTTTTGTCCTCCATCAGAATTGGTTTGCATTTTTGTTAACTCATTTTAGCTTCTAGAAGCTCAGAAGAATTTATTGTATATACAGATTTATTTAAGCTTAGTACTTATGTTTACATTTGTAAGAATGTCTTTTCCAGCATTATGATGAAAAAAAGAAGAAAATTAAAATATTTTTCAGAGATTTACAAACAGTTTGTTGTAAGACGCTGAAGTTATAATTGAGGTAATTCGCCTCAGTGGTGCTATTAAAATATTGATGTGTACGCCACAGAAATAGTCATTGCCTTTTCTGTGTATAGAGAAATGCTTCAGTTTCTTAGATCCCAGAATGCAGCAATTTCCATAAATATTGACTTTTAATGAGGGTTGTGGTCAATGATTTAATTTGTGGACTGCAATTCCACTGTAATTTAAGAAGCAACAATAAAAGATGGAATTTAGGAGCTTTAATTCTCAGTGTATCTCTTTCTAAAGACACTCAGCACTAAGTTTTATAAGCCTTCAAATAGCCTTTAAATGAAGTACTTAAATTCCACTATCACCACACACTCGAAACACTCCAGGTACCCAGCCACAGTTGAATTTTCTGCAGTTAGGCAGCAAGATTTGAAACTTTCAGCCCTACCTTTTCTGCATCCCAGTAAACACAGTAGAAAACATACTCTGGGAAAATTCAGGCATTCAAGGATTTATGCATCCTAGGTCACTATGGTCCTTGGCTGGAAGATGCTGTATATAATCCACTCACAATTCCTTTTTCCTATCAGGCAAGAAGCTCATTGAAATAAAGAGGTATTTTACCCAAAGAATGAGTGAGGGGAAGTAAAAACTATGATTTTATCACATTTTTCTTGTCTTTTTTTATTTATTTTTAATTTTCCGTGAAAAGGTGTAAAAACCTGTGAGTCAAATCAAACACAGAATGCAGTATTCTGTGATCAGCCAACTCACACCTTCTATACAAGAAACAGATCCACCCCGTAAGTCTGGTCTACACTTAAAGCAAAACAGACTAATGTGTTTTATTAATTTCAGTCTGTTCATCAAAGACACTTTTCCAGTAAATAAAATCATATTTCTTCCAGAGAAATGACATATATGAAGTAGTTAGGGGCTGCAGTTAGGAGTATTTTCCTCATAAGTGCAATAGGGATTTTGTAATATGATTTCACATACAGCCTAGATATGTTATTATATAATGTTAAGAAGTACTTCACTAGATCTTGGAAAAAAAATGTTATTAGTTTTTGGCTTGGTGAGACTACAATTTTTAATCAATTCTGGGTCAATCTTTTTATAGTTTGCTTAGAACAAACAACAGATGTTGTTTTGAGTCAAATGAAACTTTGTTTTTAGCTATATATTTTAACCTTAAAATCTGCTATTTAGTTTTAGGCAGCTTTCTAGATGAAATGTTATTTCAAAATTAAAAAGAAAAAGTGCCTGTTTGTATGTTTCTTCTCAAATTTTAAAATGTCTTTCTGGAATTTTAGTTGATTTTTTTTTTTGGTATGGATAATGCAATGGTCTTGCTGCTACTCACAACTTTGTGCCAGTCTATATGGATCTGCAGACCCAAGTCACCCCGCACATTTCATCCAACTGCAGATGCCTCTCTGTTTCATCACCCACAGAAGGTGAATGTTATGCACTGCTAATGAATGAAGCATGTCAAACAGCTATCTTTTACATTCTCAAAAAGATGAGGCTGCAGTAATAAGCATTTCTGAAACCTCAAGAGACTTAGAAATAACCAAAAGGTTTATATTTTCCATATTCAGATGAATCATTTAGGATTCAGCCATGCTCACTTCAGTTTAAGTAAATGGGGGTCACCAAGGAATAGGGAGAGGAAAAAAGAAGAATTTCTGGAAGAAATATTTTTCAAAGGAAAGGAGAGATTTCAGTTGTCATTTTTTTATTTCCTATGATTTTACAGCCTGCTCTTTGATTTTCTGTGCAAGAAACAGTCTGCCTGTCTTATCTGTAAAAGAAGATAAGGGCACATCACATCATAGTATTTTGAACCAACTCTTAGCCTTAGACTCTGCTCTAAGGTCTCATTATTCCCAGAGGATATAGATAGAAATGTCTGTCTCGGGGGTACAATTTTTTTTCCTTCAAATTATATGACAAGTCTTTAAGAGAAGTTATTTGTCCATTATGCTACAATATGTCTAGAAATGGTATCCATCATGACTGAGGAAAAATCATTCATTTTCAGACCTGTCAGTCTGAGCAGACAAAATAGGTAGGCATCTCAGCATGGAAAAATAGAGGCAGCTCATCCTCCATTAAAGTTTAGCACCGTCAAGGGACCTCTGACATCCCATAAGTTAGTTCTTCCTTCCTAGCAGTTACTTTAACTTTTTTAACAGGAAGTTCAAGCTTAGTTGGAGTACAGCTATTTTAACTCTGATAGTAGGAGAAAGCAGAAAAAGTAGAAAAGTTTGAGCGCATACTCAACCTAGACCTCTGCTGTGTATGAAAACAAGCTGATAGAATTACACGCTCACGGTTTATCCCTTGTTTGTGAAAAACCCAGTGAAAATGTACTAACCAGGAAATGGTTAGTACAAAAATTCAGAATACAGGCTAATGAAAGAGTACTGGGCAGGTGCAGCAAAATCATCATGTGTTGGAATGTATAGAGACATGTCATATAATGTGATGACAGTGTTAACTGCTTCCTGGAC